>NC_088602.1:173698109-174004813 GCF_036013475.1 Columba livia
AGGGCAAGCACTTTCTGATGGGTGACACACTGCACAGATAACTGAGACGGCTTTCCATGAGGCAGCGCAGCCACTGGGAGCAATCAATACCTGCAGTCTCTGAGTGCTGAGCAGACTAATTTAGCCAGAACCTTGGCAAGGATCATTACCCTGTATGGCACTCTGTGTTGACCAGAGTGCTTTGAGTATCCAAACATATGTATTTAAAGCCAGTTTTGGATCTCCAAGTAGCATGTCAGATGCAGTTAGACAAGAACAGGGCTGAAATAAGTCCTCACACCCACAAAATCCCCCTTCTAGCCATCCCTCTGCTCTCAGCAGTTCATTCCTTCTTGCTTGTTTGTGCTGGTGCTGACACACTTGCCTACAATCTGAACTGACTGATCTTGATAAACCAGCAGAAAATCAATACAGAAGAAAAAAAACAAAGTTAACAAGTTAACAAATTAAATCTTCTAAGCAAAGGACATTGTTGCAGGTGAGGCAATGAGAATGATGGGGTATGTAAATGTTGAGAAAGAGTAATGGAAAGGGAGTGGAGAGGGAAATGGCCTTTCACTGCAGTGAGATATTAGTTGGTCTCTACATTTTCTCACTGAACTCAGCACTTGACAACATGGGCAACCTGTACTTCAGTGATTTTGCAAGGTCTGATCATTGGGTGGCAGCTCTGAGTCAACGTTTCTAACTGGCAGGGCAGAACTTGGAGAAAAAACATAGGTTATCTGGTGTAGCAAAGCCTTCACCAATACAGCTATTTAAGAACTGTTTCAGTCATCTATGAACAGTCGATCCGTTTGAAATACAGATAATCATACTACAGCAATTTGAAGTAGAAGAGACCAAGTACATCTAAGCTTCTGCAGCTCTTTCCTCATACCTTCTATTATTTCTTATAGTAAAGGGTATTTCCCAATTTAGGCTTATGAGTCCCTGCAGCTGAGGCACAGATCATTCTGCACGGTATCACTTTTAATATTTCCTCTTCTCCAGCCAATCTCTTTTCATCTATTCCCCTGACTTCTGCCTATCTCATGCTATGCTGAATGATTCCAACCTTTGGTATTTCCACTGCAAATGACTTTGAAAGGCTCATTAAAGAAACTGTAACAGCTCTAAGAACAGGAGATGACAATCACTGCAAGAACTCTTACCAGTGTCTTCAGCCTGCTCTTAAATTCAATCCTTTATTCTGTAAAGCTTGCACTGAAAAAAAAAAATTGAATTGGCAGCTACATCTATCTGGAGGTAAGCCTAGTACTCCTAAAAGAATGGAGTAGTTACTGCTGATCCTGCCCATAATGGGATAAAAGAGAAATCCAGCACTGCTTGAAGTGGCTAGAGATCACAACAAAGAGGGAGCAACTGAACTGACTTCAGTGGATTCCATTCTTGGGCACTGTGGTTGAAATACAATTGTGTCTTAAGTTTAAAGGTATTTAAAACATCCATCAAGAGAGAATGGTGTTTTGAGGGCTAAGAATTACCTGTGGTGTTCCCCTTGGTAGTGGTAGAGCAAAGAAGCCATAGATCAAGCAAGTGAAAAAAAAATAAATAATAATAATAGTAATAATAATAATAAAAGGTGTTTTCTCAGGGTTCTCTTTGGGTTTTGTTTGACACAGACTCCTCTCTGAGGATCTGAAATGTTGAGGGAGCAGTGTGGGATTGTGGACAGAACCAAGGCTTCATGGGCTGAAGCTGCTAAGAGAAGTGACCCAGCATCAGAGGTGGGATCACTGCACTTAGCAACAGTAAGCGAGGTTTAGAAGCACCATCTCCTCATGGACAATGAACTCTCTCAGATCTGGGCAAAACAGGGGAATGGGCCACATTACCAAGAAGCTTTCAGGCTGTACTGCTGATTTTAGTAAACAGGCCTACCAGTGTTTATGCTGAGCTGCCATTTTATTTATACTTATTTTCTTTTAAACACTTGGGCTCATTGGTCTTGAGCATCAAAACTGATTATTCAGACCTATTATGTACCCCAGAAAAATAATTTTCCTATAACCTAAGAGGCTTGAGCAGAAATTGATTACCTGTTTTTAGAAGGAAGCCCCAGCTAAATCTGTCTGCTTCCCCTGCCAACTGCACCTATCAGGGGAATGTGAAGCAAGCCTATCTAAAGCAGGTACATGGCAATTATGTTGCAGAGCAGTTTTTACCCCTTCTTAAATACATTACCACAGAGGTACTACCAACATCGTTGATGAGCTCAGCTTTGGCCAGTAGCAGGTCCATCTTGGAGCTGGCTGGAACTTTGTTGGACATGGGGGAAGCTTCTAACATCACATGGGAGACACCCCTGTAGCTTCCCTGCTGTCAAAAACTTGACTTGTAAACCAAATATACTTGGGAATCTTTCTGACTTGTCTCCGCCCTCTTACTGGGTTTCCGGTTGGGGACAGAGTAGCAATTGCCCATAGTGGAGGAAAACTTTTATGGTGCTGGTAGGAATAAATTTATCTATGTTGTTCTCAGACACAGGTTCTTTGGGAACCTTGCCTTTTCAAGGAATATGTAAGGACATTTTTGTGGGTTCTGAAGGTCCATGAATACCTGAAGAGTCTTCAAACACATCCAGGTGCAATTCAGGAGAAGAGGTTGGTGCTTGACCTGAAACTGGGACCATGACACCAGTTTTCCCAGGAGAAAACTCATGGCAAGAGTGGTCACTGGGGAGCTGGGGCTCCTGTGAGACACCAGGTGACTCCCCTGCAGTGACAAGTGGCAGATGGGTCGAGCCGCTGGCTGATGGCATTAATAGGCTCTCTGTGGTGATGTACTCCAGGGGGCAGTGCTGAGGAGATGTGATACAGCTAAGAGCCTTTGGAGATTTCTGCTCTTCTGTTCTCATGTTTGTGTCTTGCTCACAAGCTGGTAGGGCCGATGGCACTTCTTTCTGATCGCTCAGGTGCTGCATCATTTCTTTCTGATCTGGGAAGGGTTGTGGAGGACCTGCTCCTGGCTGTTCTTGCCCCTGTGGAGTGTGGGGACAGTCCTCCTTTGGGAGGGTCACATACTGAAGGGAAAGTGATTTCCCATGGAGTCCTGCTAGGTTCACTTGCAGGGTCTGATGCATATCAGGCTGGGAGGACATCACTGAGCTGTACAAGTATGGACCATTGAAAGCAAAGCAAGTCTGGGAAGCAATACTTGCATGAGAAGCACTCCTGAGAGGTAGCCTGGCAAACTGGCAGGATGGACCAGCAGTCTGATTCAATGGCCAGATGAGTGCGGACGAGGAAAATGAGGTTTTATGTGGCACTCCAGAATTCTGACAGGAGTTTTGTGGAGCCAGTGTATCATGGAAAGTCTGCACTGTCTTTGCCTCAGCTCCATGGAACTCTGCTGAGCTCTTAGTCATCCTGTTCAAGTGAAAAAACACAGGATTTTTAGCTGCTATTGACAGCTTTCTAATTGACAGCTCTTTAAGGTGGTAACTGCATATGAACAAGAGGTGCTCTAAGTGGGTACACTATCTTCCAGGAAATGAAAAAGAACCTTTGGCCACATCTCTTGTACCTTACTTAGAAGATGCAAGCCTCATCCTTTTCTGTGCCACAGCAAGAGATCAACTGTCTAGTGCCAACTTTTCTCAGTGCCAAGCACAAATCAGCTTTTGGGAAAACAGAGATAGGGACCGTTCCTTGGCCCTCTGGTAAAATGGCATAGACTAGCTGTGTCCACACTGCATGGCCATGGCATCTTCTGGGCCTCCTGCAGTGTCTCTGCAGTCTAAAACACAGCTAAGGTTTTGTGTCTGTTCCTTTCAGTCCAAAGTGCATGACATGGTGTGACCGCTGTGTTACAGCTGTATTTGTAGTGTAAAACAGGATGTGTGTTGCCCGGCCTGGGTGCACAGCCTGCTATAATACTGTTGAAGGACACTGGACACAGCCTGACCTGGTACAGTCATGTCCATGTTGTCCACTGGCAATAGTTGCTACCCTGTGCTATCTCCCAGACTGTGCCAGGGTGTCATCTTGGAGAGCACTAGTTGGCACAAGCCAAACCATGGCAGGGAGAGTGCTGACAACAAAGCAGGGCAAGCAGTTACAAGGCAGTGCTTGATACTACATCTTGGCCCTGATTTATTTCGCAGTTCAGACTCAGGCAGTATGACTGCTAGCATCAGCATTTATGCAGCTCGCAAGCTTTCAGTAATATTTTGCAGTTACTTCTTCAATATAAAGGGCCTCTGTCTCTTACAATCACTGAATGTGAAGCTGGACAAGGGGATAAGACAGAAATTTCAAAGAAGTAACAAACATAATCCATTTTTCCTTCACATGGCTTACAAAAGTATATATTAAAAAGACCTGACACTCTCTCCTAAAAGGCAGACAATTATAATGAAACCCAAGAGTCAATTTAATTTGTGTCAACCTCCCTGGCTGCTCTGCAACCCAGGATAGCTGCGCACTGGGCAGGACCACTGCAGCTCTTCTTAGTTCACATTTCACTTTCAAGTTCAGACTTTCCTTCAAGGAGCAGAAAATATATCAGTTCTAGAGGATGATGAGGTAAGGGAATATGTGTATTTTTGAGGGAGGGAATTTGTGGTCAGGTGGGCTGGGAGGAATTCAACCGACAAGATTTCCACCCTGTCAAGTGGTTATTCAAACCTATTTCCGAAGGAAACACAGAGGGAGAAAGGAAGTAGTTTTTATCCTTGGACTTCCAGCCAAGAAAGTCAAGGTCTGCAGCCACGGCAATTACAGTTTCCATAGATGATTGGAAGGTGTACACAGACTTAGGAGATGATAAACAGGCGAAAATGCTTTGTCCTCCCCATGGCAACGGCGATATCCAGGCAGAGCCTGCTCTTACACCATGGTTAATAAGGACCCTTTCAAGAAAGGAAGAGGGAATGAGCTGCTTACGTACCCATCCAGCACTTGAAGGCAGTTAATCGGCTCCAGCTCCTCAGAAGTGTTCTGTCTATATAAGCCCACCTGGCTGACTGGACATTGGCTGACAGCTTTCTGAAGAGAGAAAACGAAGATTTTAAGACTTCTAAGAAAAGAGACGTCATGTTAAGGCCAGGAAGAGCTGGGAGCCATGGACACAAGAATGCTAGTAGCACATTTGTGATAGTGCAAGAACGAGCTTCCAGGCATTCACATTTATCAGTTTATGAGCCTATGTTTTAGAAGTAATCTTTTCTAAATAACTTTTGTTCCAACAACCTTGATGTTCTCATTTTTAGGGCTGTGCTGTTTCCTCTCCTAAACACAGCAGTAACATTGCTACAGGCAATCTGTAATAGATTGATGCAGGTTTAAAAAACTGCCAGTCTGAGTGTATTCCTGGCACCTTCATACCACTTTGATTTGTTCTAATATCTATCAGCTTTCCCCTCCTTCGTCTTCACCCCAATCTGCAGATCTCGTCACATTTATTCCTTCATTATCCAGTCAGAAGAAGCTGAGCTTGATTTCTCTTCAATCTTCCAGTCACAATGGATGGTAATGTGGAAACAATCCCACGGCTGTGGCTACATAGTAATGTCCTGTCCTCCAGAAGACTATATCCCTTCTCTTCTACATTGCCTACCCCTGACCTATCTTTATGCAGCATAGGAGTCAGTGGCTACTGCAGTTCCCACCACAAGAAACTTCAAAGCTGCTGTTTTGTGGAATGTCCGCTCTGATTCAGCAGCATATGAGGACACTCTGGGCAACATTGCAGCTGTAGAGCTCAAAGGACTTTCCTGTGCTGTCTGACCAGAGAAACAAAATTGCTGGGATGTTTACAAAGTTCAGGATAAGGGAATTTGCTACAGGGATGAAAATGGTCAGAACCACATGACTAAGAACAGGGAGTGGATGGAGAGCTGCATATCAAGTAGCAACACTACTGTGATGCTTTTTAGAGCGGTAGATAACTTTGTAATAGTGTTGATTATTGTGTGTGGACAGAAAAATAAATTGATGATGTCTGCTGACAGCCAAATTAATCAGAACAAACAAATGATATGCAAGGGAAATTTATCAGATCCTGTAAAACATGCAGGTACACGTCAGGTAGAGCAGCCTGGTGTAACACGCTTCCCCTGAATCAAATACTAACTGGATGCATGCCTGAGAGATGTTGTTTGCTGAATGAATGAGGGGCTGAGAAATACCATTTGCCGAATGAACATTTAGCTGAGGACCATGACAGCCCACCATGCTCAGCACCTTCAAGAGCAAAGCTAAGATCAGGCACTCCACTTAAGGTGAAAATATAAATTGGGGCAAAAGGACTTTCAAGGTAAAGGGTGAGGCTAACAGAGGAGAGAGGGGTGAAAAGCTAAAAGTGTTGCAATTGGATAAGTAACTTCTAAGTTAATCTTTGTAAAGGCCACTCTTCCCTGGAGTTGTGCATCACTTCCTTGCACTGCAGGGAGCCAGAGATGAGGTGGAAGTCATTTAGCTTAAGTAGAAGATAAAACATAGTGGCAAAAATAGCATGAGCTCTCTGTCTGTAGAATGGAGATTAGCAGCATTGCCTTAAGGAGATAGAGACGTTACAGATGTGAGATCAAATACAAATCAAATGGTTCCAGGGGAGAATTGCAAAGAGATAAGGCTGTGGAATTACAATAGTGAGAAAACGAAACATGAAAGAGTCGGCTCCAGGAAGGAACCTAGCCACTCTTTTCATAAAACTCCAAGTATAGCCCAGGCAGTGCCTCGTGTTGATATGCACCTACTGGGTAATAATTGGTTTGGATCACAAGATCTGCATGACCCTTGGAGATGAAATCAGGAAATGGGTGAGGGAGAGGGCTGGAGTAAAAAATAAGCCACTTACATTTTAAAATGCCTTTAAAGATATGACTGTGTAAACTATAAATTTCCTTTTCTTTGCCCTCTCCTCTCTTGCATAGCAGAAAAGGTCCATATCTGGGAACTATAGTGTGTAGTAGGAAATATATATCTCACAGTATAAAGTCAACCTCCAGCAATTGCAGAAGAGTATACAGGGAGGTAAAGATACAAAGACTACAGAAGGCAGCACTAAAGAGAGTCAGGCAACATCCTGACCAGTAACAGAGCAAGGTCAAGAGCATCTAGGGGCAATGGGTTTCATGTATGAGGAGTTTGAGAGGCATTCTGGAGGAAAGGGATGGCAAACCTGACCAGTTGTGTGAGGCAAAAGTTTGTTCTCTTTTTCAACTCTTAGGTGCTGTATACTAAGAAAGGAAAACAGACAGAAGACCAAAGTCTGTAGTGAAGGGTTTCATGAGGCTCAGCCAGGGTCCATAATCCTCCTAGACAGGACAGCAGTTTGTCCAATGGTAGTCCAGACAGTGAGCTGGCATCTCCCCCTCAACCAGACATCTCCATACACTCCTCCCTTCTTTCTATTCAACCTGGAAAACTCCATGCTGTATTTCTGCAGGAGCACCCTGCAAGGTACCGTGTCCTCTTACCTCCAGGTAGCTCTGGATCAGGAGACTCTTGCTGGGGTTCGGAATCTTTTCCTCCCACATTTGCTTCTTCCTGCAACAACAACACAGAGTTTTCAAGATTCGCTTCTCAATGTGGCTGCAACCAGACAAGACTGCACCCCATACGCTGTGCTGCTCTGCACTGTAAGGCACCACCAAAGCCCTGGCACACCACCTCCCGACTCGCAGACATGCACAAGGCTGCCCATCACACACTACAGCTCATCTCCACAGAGACCAGCCTCTCATGGCGACAAGAAGTGCCTCAGCCTTTATGCCACACACATGGCCAAAACCCTGTTAGATCTGCTCGCAATGGAAACCTACCTGAGAAAACACCTGTAGCTGCAATAAGTAATGATTAGCAAAGTGATGATGAGAACTGGGAACATCACTGGGAGAACCACTGGTGGCAGAACTGAAACAGAGGAAAGAGAAATAGGAATCCACCTGCAGAATGGCTGCTTCCCACAATGTGTTTTTCACTCTGGTCACATGCAAGCAGATGAGGGCAATGCAGGTGGTCAAGGGACAGGATCATGAGGCCTTCAAACAGCTGGGATACCCACTGAGGTGGAAAAGACCAGCTGTGGCCTGAACAGCTTCCTGACCAAACAAGTTGTTCCGTGTAATGATTCTCTTTTTTTACTATTTTATGTTATTTTATTTTATTTTATTTTATTTTATTTTATTTTATTTTATTTTATTTTATTTTATTTTATTTTTACTGGCAACAGAGTAAAGAAATGATGCTAACAAACAGATTGTTAGGTACCTCGCTCCACCATGAATAACACACATCTTCAGGCATCTGAGGTCTGCCTTAGTCTGTACAGTTCTGAAGAGATGGTGGTTTCAGGGATTTTCTAAGAAAGAGCTTCATCTGCTAGTGGCCACAGCTGATCATCAACAAGATTCAGAATTGCCTAAGCCACTGTCTTACCACTGCACGCTTCCTCAGGACAAATCATGCAAGATCACATTACTTTGGACTCAAAAGTCCAGAAATAGCAATAAACATGTAAAAGCTTGATCTTCAGTAGACTCTGTTGTGCATTTTATGCCACCCTATAGTCACTGTGCAAACTTTAAAATCTGATGGATTATATTGTGTCGCCTTGCAGTCTCAGGCTCTTCAGTCACTGAGAGCACAATGCACTACTGGCATTAGGAAGCAAGGATGATCTTTGGGGCAGAGTCTTTGCTTGATTCTTCATGTGGAAACCATTATGGATGGTTGCACACACCTTGTGAAGGGACGTAGGGAAGAAGTTGAAAGTCATTCCTGCTCTGCTCCCTCATTAGCATTGCTGCTGTACTGCAAGGGTGCAGACAGGACAGCTACATTGTGAAGTGACCCCAACTAGCTCATGGCTGGACATAACCCCAGCTGAGAGAATGTATTTTTCTATAGAGGCACTTGAACCATTAACAGTCCACAAAACCTTACACAAGTAGCCCCCATGAGCAGTACCATTTTCAGTCTTCCAGGTGAACTCCTCACTCCATTCACTCCAAGGTCCCTCATAATCCAGAGGCGTATTCACCCTTGCACGCATTTTCCCCCTATATTCTGTAGATGATGCCAGCATCTGCCGGGTGAAGGTGAAAGGAGGTTCATCGTTGTTGATATTTAACTTCTGGAGAGTCTGGAGAGAAGACAGAAGCACAAATGACAGAGATGAGAGGAACTGTCTTACCCATTTGGCCAACAAAGAGAAATCCAGGACTCCTGCACTTTCTAAGGCTCACCTTTTCATATTGGTTGTTTTTCCAGTACTTAACTTCATATCTCTGTTTTATGAAGCCATATCCCAAAGTATGTTTTATCCACCTCAGTTCATACTCTTGGTTCTCTGTCACTGTTACTGACACATTGGTAGGCGGCATCACCTTAACTGGAACACACAAGAATGTCTTAGACTGTTCATCAACATACTGGTCCAGCACTTCCTTTCACCACTGTGGCCATTAAAAGTTTGCAGACACTGAGAACAACGTTGTTTTATGCAATGTAAGTAGTCTCAGCTTTTTAACATTTATTAAATCCCCACATCTTAATTTTCTTGTCAAAAACAAGAAAGCAATAGAGACAGGAAATAACAGAAAATCCATACCCATTAATATTGACAGCACTCCCTGTGTACAGGAAAGCAGGAAAGCAATATTTGAAACATCTGTACTGGTATTTTCACTCACTGCAGGAGCTCTGCCAGTGTTAGTGTGTGAAAAGTTGCACCAGTACCTCCAGATACATGCAGGCAGAGATGATCCACCTGACACACCTCACTCAGCAGACGAGTCCTGACCCATCCAGTGCTCCAGCAGCCACTGCACAATCCCACAACACGCCGCTGGCTTCTTAAGAAATCACATCGTGACACACTCCCCACAATTACTGTCACCACAACTCCCTGAAGCCTGTGGCACTCATGAAGGTCAGTCAGAGAGAAGTCATCAGGGTGACAACCACTCACCAGGTAGCTCTGCGTCACAACCCGAATTTCTGCAGAGCAGCATCCACTGCTGCCACCTTCCTCAGAGTAACAAATGCCACTAAGGGACTCCACACCTACAAACCACTTCTCCCAGATCTCTGACCTGAGACAATGTCCTGTTACTTTCTGCAGGCATCCAAGTCTCTTCCTCTTCCTCTTCCCACCCACTTTTCCTCACCACCACTGCCCTCTGCCACATTTGTGCAGTCAGGCATCTCTCCAGGAAACAACCAGAAGAAACAAGACAACACAGCAACTCACTGTTTTTGCGGGCATTAATCAGCTTTTCTTCTTTCTTGGCCCGGACAGACACATGGTAGTGGCTCTGACTGCTGGAGTTGCTGACAGGGATCTCACAGCTCTGGACCACATATGGGACATGGGGCAAAGACTTCTCCTGCACAGGAGAACACTCCTCTTCTCTGAGGGAAGAAGAAGAGGTTGAGCTGAGATCAGGGGGAATGAAACAGAGCAGAAACTCCATGGGAGAGTCACAGGCATGCTGCCATGGACAGAGGACGTACGCTGATGCTGGAGTGGCCCTGAAGAACAAGCCAAAGATGACAGAGGTGATGATTGCTTTCTTCACTTCCCAGCTGCATGTCAGACGATCTGCACCATTGTAGAGGCAGCGAAGGTTCCTGGGCTGAAGGCCACCTTCAGAGCAGATGAGAGTGAGCTAAGTCACAGGAAAGGTCTGACTTCCCAGCCAGAGCTTCCACCCCTGCACACCCCCACTCTGTCCCACACTACCTTCAGGGGTCTCCCATGACACCTCCGTGCTCCACTCACTGAACTGCCCAGAGAAGCCACTGGATTGCCCCGGTCTGGCTCGCACACGGGCAACGTAACTGCTCCCTGGGACAAGGTCCTTGCAGCTGAGGTGGCAACGTGTGGTGTTGGAGAGCAAAAGCGAGGCAGCTTTCTGTTGTTGGGGGAAAGGAGGGAGAATAGGAGGGAGGTAATTGGGGAGTTAGGGATATGCACACTTCAAAAATTAAAAAAAAAAAAAAAAAACAGTGCCTCCTCCTGGAAGGGGAAGCAGCTTCAAATGTATTTTGCCATTTTCCCACACGAACCCACGGGCTCCTGTTTGAACATGCTTTAATTCCATTTGGGAGGGATACAGGGCAAAATCAATTACAACTCAAAATCAAGCGTGATGCTTTTTTTTCAGTGAAGGACAGATCTTTACGTTTAATCCAGGATAGATGGTGTTTCACTGAGCAAATCATTTGCAAGCAGAAAGAGAGCCCCTTCCTCCTGACCTGAAACAACGTGTTGCATCTCCTCACAGTGCCTGAGAAGGGCAATGTCATTCATTTGCACAGCTTGTTCCACAAGCTCTCAGCCGGCCACAAGGGTGCAGCCCAAACCAGGGCAGCCCAGCTCCTCCTCTCTTACCTCCCAGGACTCCCAGTCCCGCTTGTAAGTGACTTCGTGCTCCAGGGCATTGCCCAGCCCTTGGCTTCCATCAGCTGCTTTCCAGGTCAGCAAGAAGTCTCCTGATGTCATCAAGCTGACTGAGAGGTTTTGAGGTGGGAAGGTCTGAACTGGAAGGTGAAGGTACAACCCATGAGAGGAGGTAGTGAGGACGGGGATGTGAAGAGAGGAAGCAAATCTCTTGCGGATGTTCTCTGAATGACCGAATCTGGATATTTAACAATTTTCCTGGATTGCTACAAATAGTCCATGATTCTTGTTCACTATAAAGTGCGTACTCTACGAGACCTGGGAAATGTATTCATTATTGGAAGAGGAAATTTGAGAGAGCAGTGCCATTTTGCAGTGTTATAGTAATTTTATGAAATAATATACCACAGTGTATGTAGAGCATGGTGCTGAAATGAAAGGCTTTTTTGATATCTTCCCCCAATCCCAGTCAAGACACTGGTTTGCTGGCAGGACTGCCCCTATTTTTTTCCATTGTAGTAATTGAAGACAGACTATTTTGCATATCCCAAATAAATGTGAAGGTACTAATGCGGCCTTGTAGCCATTTAACTCCAATTTTTCTTACATTTCAGGTTAAGGGCTGACCTAAGCGGGTTTTTTTAGGGTTAGATATTCAGTATGTTACTCTGAAAAACTCTTAAATATTCAAGAATAGAGACAAGACTTAGTGGTTTATCTTTACCATTCTGAAACAAGTAGACATCTAGCTCTGCCTGCAATGTCAGGTCAAATTCAAAGTTGTAGTTTTCTTCATCACATGCATGGATGTCACATACCCAATGCATTGTGAAGTTCTGGCAGTCAGCGTGGTTTTCACCTTTGTGAGACCTGCATGTCATTTCTTTGTTCCTAGTTATACAGAGAGAAAAAAAAAGAAAATAAAAAAATAAAAAACATGACTGTCTGAATAGGATGCCACGAAGTGGCCCAAAGTGTGGTGTTTGAAACCTTCCTCACGTGCTATTTTGTTCTGTTTCTATATCAATGTCTACCACTGAATTATGGTGGCAAACTCCTGTAGTTCATAAAGTGACATAAATAAATTCTCTAATATCAAGCACATCTTCTTTACTGTCTCTTCCTTTCTTCCAAGGGAGACGAACTCACAATAACTGTCCCAGGTTGGTAGGTGTCTGTGCCCTGAGCACAAGCTCTTTCACCGCCCTCCCAATAAGGGGTTTGGCTTCCCCTGCTCAAGGCTGTCTAAGCTGCAATTAGCCTGAGTGCCTCCCCACCTTCACTCAGAATCTACTTTTGATTTCAGGCCCTTGTGTTTGGTCTTTGCCTGGGCTGTGAGGCAGCCATGTCTGTGCCTGGTGATACACATTGCTGCTTGTGACCGGTGGAATTTACTTCCTAGCTTGACCTGAAGCTTGCATGCTGGATAGAGACCTCCTTGAGGATCTGGACTGATGGCTGATCTTAGCTACTCTCACTGCTCTGCTTTTCTTGTTACTGTGGGATTATGCCATTATCAATGACATTAATGCCTCACTGTCACTGTCTATTTGTAGTTCACCTTCTCTTAGCCAGCAAAACTTGCTGTTTCTGTAACAGTGGGGTTGGCAGTTGACATGTGTACATATGTATGTTATGCTATCCTAGACACTAGAGAAGTTAAAAAAGGTGAGCCATAGAAAAGCAGCTAGCAGTTGGGACAGAAGTTTTGTGAGGACTGTGGTTCTGCAGTCCTCCTACCAAAAACAAAACCAAAAAACCCATGCAAACTGCGGAGTCCTTTGTGCCACAGGAACACTTCCGTATTTGTAGACTTCAGTCCACAGCAATACTGTAGAGACTGTAAAGAGCACCTTTTCCATTGATTTCAACAGATGTCAGGTGAATTAGTGAATGAATCCTAGAGTTCTTTCTCAAAAATAAAAACCAAAATAACTTCTTCCTATTATTATGTCATGTTTTCTTCCCACCCTCCAATCTCTCTGCTGTTTACTCCTCCACTTCCTGCTTCTACTATTATTCTTTTTCCCCTTCCCCTCTCTTCTGTCTTCTCTTGCATTATCTTTTTGCTCCTTCTTCTCCCTCATACTCTCAAGTTTGACTGTTCTCTATTTTTTCTTGAAAGGAAGCAGAAGGAGCAAAAAGATAATGCAAGACATAGCCTAGTATCTCTGAGAGGAAACCAAGTAACTCAAACAAACATGTACAACTTCTGTTTTTCTCACAGTTTCTTTTGCAGAGATTATTTCAACATAGCTATTGCTCTTGCTGGCGTAAGGAAGAAGAAGCCTTCTTTGCCATTCTGATTAGTTATTATCATCACTGCATCTAGTGTGACACATCCCTCTCCACTCGGGTGCAACAATTAACATGGCTTGGCATATTTTGTGCATGTGCTCTCACAGCAAAAGCAGGGGAGACTGAATGAAAACATAATGAAAAAACTTGATTAGTATTAATATTCTCTTCTTCCTGTTCTTCATCCTGTACAGATGCAACTTTCTCCCAAGCCTGGACATAACACTGGTGTCTGCAAGCTGGATACTGTTCTGACTGCAAGCCCAGTCCACCGTCCTTTTGCCCAGCTCCACCTCTTAGGTTCAGTAGCCGAGCCCCTGTAGACCCTTCACAGAACACCAGTCAGGCACTTACTTTTCACAGCCGTGGTTCAGAGTCACATTCAGGAGTTGATGAGCCTCTGAACACTCCATCCATGTGCAAGTTGTAAGAGACATGTAGTCATTATAACACTGTAGGGTATGCATTGGGATGCTCACTGAAAAAAGGAAACAATCAGAAGAGAGATGGGGCTAAAGGAGGTAGTAAGAAATGTTAAAATGAACGCAAGGTCTGCTACTGTGCTGGAGAAGGCAGAGACAACAAAGCGAGGACCTGGGTGATGAGACCTCCTGGGAATAACCCCTATGTTGTTCAGCTCATACTGTGTGGATTTCACAAATAAAATTTGGTCCTTCATGGGAAAGCCTGAAGGTAAGAAGTCTCCAACAGCAGCTGCTGCTCTTAGAGCAGGCTGGACTGTCATAAGTTGCCATTTATTAGAATTTTACTGAGTCTTTGGACAGAGAAATACTCATCTTTTTTACTCTGTTTGTTTGTAAATCAGAATGGTCATGCAAGAAAATTAAGATTCTGGTCTACAACCTGTGAAGAAAAGCTGGAATTGTTTTGTAATAGGTAAAATTAATTTTCAAGAAATATTCTAATTCAAAAGATAAGTCCAAAGGGTTAAGCTTAGTGGTTTTAAGCCTCATTGGCCTTCATATCTTTGAAGAAAAAGGTTCTCATTACACTGACTAAAACCTCAAACTACGTCTTCCCTTTTCCACTCCCTGCACCTAGACAGGAATCGTGGCCATTCTGATACAATGAACTATGATCTAAGACTTCAGATTGAATGTCTTTTTCTCTTCCCGAACTGCAGAGGCCTGATGCTCCATGAAATTCCAATGCAGATGGAAAGCTGGTCAAGCACGTGTGAGTATAACACAGAGAGCCTAAAAGAGCAGCTTTCCCTGATAAGAAGTCTGTTTTCTCCTACAAACGATGTTTTGACATTCCCAGTAGGAGGAAATGAGAGTACCAAGACCAACTAGGCAATCCTGAATGGGGATTTATTCAGCTGACCACTCACATCAGCATCAGTGTCTCAATATCAGCATGATTTTGAGTCCTGGTAAACCTCTGCATAGTTTTGTAATAAACAAGGCTCCAAGTTGAATGGGAGGATGTTCAGGACCAAAGTGGTGTCATGTTGACCTTTGTACTCCTTAACAAAAAAAAAGAATCTGGGACACATTTATAAAAACAGCTTCTAAGAACATGTTTACAGATTTCAAGAATCCAAACAAATGCTCTCACCGATTCTCTGCTCTTCTCGCAGTCCAGGGATATCTCAGTAGAAAGGTGGTAAGTGCAGGATATGAGTGAGTGATTTATTATTTAAGGCAAAAAAAAAAAAAACAACAGTTGCCTCATTAAGCAGGACATTCAGTTTTGCCTTTGTGGGTTGTTGTCATGGTGGTGAATACATTCATGTGCCCACCGAATAAGCCCACTTGCCTTAGCAAGAGTTATGCCTCTAAGACATCAAATGCAAAAGTGAGAGACACCCACTCTGATTAGCTCCAATGACATTTAAGTCACAGAAAGGAGAAAGCTGCCTGGCAAGAAAAACATATTTTAAAAATCCAACAGCAGAAAAATTTGTGTCACTCTATCAGCAACAAGCATGCCTCACAGGTGGATTTGCAGAGAACCTTTTTCTTTGTGAAAGGCTCTGTGCAAGGAGGAGTGTGTTGAGGAGAGGTTACTGTTAACCTGGGAAAATGAATGTGCCTTTCCCTGAGAATTCAAACTCCAACAGCAGGCACTGGAGTTGTCCCTTCTACGATGGGAACTATGGACCGAGGGTCAGCTTGGTTGAGAGCTCTTTTTTTCAGAAACAGCAGACCAGAAATGATAAGGAATTATTCTGCATTCCCAGCAGGCCTAGGGCAGCTGATGCCTAATCATGCAAGAAACAACAGTGCCCAAACCAAGTCACTTTCAGGTACAAAAAGTGAAAGATGCTGCAAAGACAAGGTTGTTTTAGTCATCACAGGACTAATGTTTGAGAGATCACGGAGTTCATGACATTCAGTACTGCGAATCACGTTAGGCAAGGGAGCATAATCCTCCCAAGTAGCAGAGACGTGTCTGTCTCTGGAAAGACAGGTGTGCAATGGGTATGTTTTTCAGTACCTTTTACTTCAATACCTTTTATTCAATACCTCAGAGCCTTCAACACATAAGTAATGACTAAATTCCTCACTCGCACAGGTGCTGTGCCTCTGCTCTGCCAGCTGTGTTATCAACCTGCTTTCAGATCCCTGTCTCTTAGGAAGCAGCTAGCTCTCTAAAGAAAAGGGAGCTATCACTTGAAGGCAGGACATGTCAATAGATGTAATGAGGAGACAGCTATTTTTGAGGAAGAAAAGGCAAGTTGGGAAAAAAAAGTTTTGCTATAAACCAAAGCAATATCTAACAATGAGACAGGTGAAGTCACTGCTCATACTGGTAATAGTCAGGCATATTCAGATGTGAAACTTAATGGCTAGTCAATTTAAGTAAAAATACTAACAGACCTTGAATATTGTCTAGCTCACGAAGTTTGGGGTCTTGCTAAAATACCACTCACAAGTATCCATTGACATACATCTGGAGTGTTTTGTATAACCCTGGTTACTACCCACATGTACACTCACCAAATCCCCTGCTATTTCTGCCACCAAGATGAAAGTAGAAAATAAAGGGAGGACGGAGAAATATCAGGCTAAAAGAAAAGGAACTATAGTAGAAAAGAAAGGAGGAAAACATAGAGGTAAAGAGTCAGACACTCACCTCGAGTAGTTCCAACCCCCAAAACCAAGCATGGAGCCAGAAGAAGACTGATGAGCTCTCTCATCTTTCCACATCTACACACAAGCATCACCTTATGTCAGGCAGCAAGTTCCTGCATCACTGGCTGTTTTTCTTCAAATGCATGTGGAACATGCACAACAGCCACCGTTCTTCCTTCTTGGGCACCAGTTGTACCTGAAAGCAAAACTCATGTGGTTATTTTGGAGAGCCTTGGGCCTTCTGTTGGCCCCAAACCACCTCTTCCATCAACACTAACATGATCTCTCAGAGTAGCTTCATATGAAGATAATTTATTAATTGGGAAAGCTTTCTGCCTCTTCCCCAGGGGATGAGGACAAAGCTTGCTGTTTGGAACTAATGATAGGATTTTCCACCTCCTTCCTTCACCTCAAGAGTAAGTAATAACCCCTAAGTTATAAGAAGGAATTAATTATCCATGCTGATTTACCCATCTGATCCAAACAAAACACATCCTGCTGTTCCATTGAATCATGAACCTGTCCAAAAATAAACACCTCCTTGCCTCTCTTACCACTCCTACTCACAAAAATGTACTTCTGGCAAATTGAGAGATCCAGTCCTTCCATTTCTTCACTTTATAACCTGTTTCATGTGGCTTTTAAGTTCTTGCTTGTTTGAGGAGAGAGGGCTACTTGCCAATTCCTTCCCCACAGTAACAACTTTACCTGAATTCTGAGTAGTGTTTAAGGCCAGTGCTTCACGGCAACTGGTTGAGTTTCTCATTTATCACTCACATGGCGTCGATGCAAATGCAGCTACCAGGGACACCCACAGCCCCACCCCTTCCAATGAACTGGTGCTTTATTTCCCTTTCAGTTGTGCAGTTGAAGTTTTCAGCACCAGAGACATGTTTGACTTGATCTCTCTGCCCTTCCTCTTTATAGCAACTAGGTTCCTAACCAGATGTCATACAATTATGAGGAAGAGGGAAGTATTTTCCACTGTTATATTTTGCTTAAACAATTTCCAAGAAATGTGACTAACTTTTCCTCAAATAAGATGCAGTGATCTATTAACAGAGGCTGAACATTGCTGCTTTTTCTCTTTTCTGTTGATCTGCACTCAAAATCTGTCTTTTCAATCATCGTTCTCCTTGTGTGCAATGTTTTCTGAAAGGAAAGTTAATTGCCATAAAGTTAAATGGTCAATAAATAAAACATTAATTTACATTGTGAATGTTGTCTTAAAGATACATTGTTGTTGCTAAGCCTGACCTGTATAAAACAGTCTCCATCCAAATAGTAGCACTAGAAGTGTCGATTCAGCTTTAACCCAACCCAAACTGTTAAGGGATTAAAATTCAATCCACACTCTGATTACATATTTTAATTGAAGTCATAATATCACTCTGCATCAGTAGAAGTGAGGAAAATACACTTAAATTGAGACAGTGTAATTTAACATATATTTAGATCTTATTTTTCATCTCAGGAAACAAAGGAAGGGGAGTGGTGACATCTAAAGAAGTGAGAGGTGGTGAAGTTTCTTACTGCTTTCTCTAACATAGACTGCAGTCTCTGTGAAGAGACTACTATAGTTTTAGGCAGTACCTTTATCAATTGCAAGTAACACCGTTCAAGCAACTTTGGATTACATCCTCTGCAGCATACACAATTTCTCATGAATCAGTGGCTTCTGGAAGTGCATTGGAAACATTTTTAAAAACTAAAAGAAAAGCAGAGTAAGCCAAAGAGAGGAAGATGTAATGAAAAATACTTGGCAATAATTTTCAGGATACGCTGTGAAAGTGAACATTGCACACAGTGCATGGACATGAGCCTGAGAATGAAGAGTTTTTGTCTTCACAGTCCCCAAAGGGGACACATGCACTCTTCTTCTGTTCATGCTTCTTTCACAGAACAAACAAACAAACAAACCAACAACAAGATGTGTAAGCTTATCCCTTCAGTTTCTTCTCAACAGGCAGAAGAATTATTCCACTTACATGCAGAGACCTCAGTGGAAAAAAAAAATGAGAATAGTTAGTGAATACCCATGCATCATGCCTCTTGAAACTTCAGTCATTCATAAGTAATTGCTTTTTCTTCTTTTCATGTTTGTTAAGCACCCTCACAGTGCGTGTGATTCCAAGCAATACTGTGTTACTCCTCTCATTTAATTTACTCCAATTAGGTATTGGCATCCCAAGACACAAATGATCTACCTATCAGATGCAGTGCTTCTGCAATAGAGCAATGCTTGGTGAACATCAGATTAAAATTCCCTTGGATGGAATGGAGGCATTGTCTCTCCAGCGAGGCTTCTACCATCACTTGAGCTTGCATGGAGTGTGTCTGAATCAGTGACAGTAAATTCACTGTGCTTGTCTCATGGCAGGGTCTGACACCTTGTTAGTTTGCACAGAAGTCACTGTGCCAAGACTTATATATGCTACAAAGGCCTGAAGAGCTTTGGCTTCAGAAAGTTGAAAGGCAACTTCCTCTATATAATCAGATTGTGAAGTAATGCCTTTCTTTTTAAAGGCCTCACAAGGGGAGTTAACTGGCATGTTAATTCCCTTTCTAAAGTGAAATGCAGTAAAAAACTTCAGCAGCAACTTAGGGAAGAGGTTCAAGAAAACTCTTGTAATACGAAGACCAGGTAGGAGGGATGACTCTAAATCCCTGGATTTCTCTTGCTTTGTTTGCTGAGCTGTAGTGGAAGCAACTTTCAAGGGTATATATAAAAAGGAGTGAGCAGATTGTCATAAATTCAGTGGTAATCTCTTCAGGACTACTAGGATGGGCTCTTTGACCAGAAAGACTTTAAATAATCCTTTCAGAAAACATAGAAACATGAACAGACAATACACCAAAAGGCCATTTGTTGGTCAGTCAACCCAAAGTGAGATATAACTTGACTTAGTGGATGGACATTTCAAGACTTTCAGCTCCAACACAGGATGTGAGGATGAAACCAAACCATCCTTTAGACACTGTCTGGGTCTTGTCATATCTGTATAGGCCATCCATAGTCTCTCTTTCACTCAGTGGAAGTTTGGCCTGGCATGTGATGTCACAGACTGATATCATAGTAGCCAGATATCCCTGGTTGGGCCAAGTGGACCTCATCTGCTGGATCTGGTCTTCACCTCCAGGAGGAGGTCATCTCCCAAAAAGTGGTCCTGGATGACATGAACACTAGCCAATGCTGTTCCATGAGTTACTCAACAGATACCACATGCAACAAAGGCTGACAGGTGTCTTTAGTAGGATGAGCTCCCTTCAGAAGCAGAAAAAGGAAAATATCTCCTTTGTTTCTAATAAAATTAAGATCATGACCAAGTAAATAAAAATATGGACAAACATTTTACTAGAAAAGATGTGTGCAGTTAAAAAGATGGCACATACCACAAGGAATCTAGACAATCTCTTAGTGAGTCCTAAAAAAGACCCAATAGCTATGGCTCATATGCACACCACCAACAAACAAGCAGCAGGCAAGAGGTCCTGAAAGCAAAGTTTAAACCAGGAGGCTAAAAATGCTGTCCTACATAGGAGCATTCTTCATTGGTCCTGGTTTTATGCACTGTGTCAGATAACAGAGGCTCAGTGCATGATTGATTAAACTGTGTAGGCAAAAGGGGATTATATTTATTAGTATCTGGTAAATTTTTGAAGCAGATGAAATTTATATAAGACAGGTTTCAACTAATCAAAACAGAATCAGTGCTGCTGACATTCAAGATTGAAAATGCTATGAGGCAATTTTAAAATAAAAATCAAGGAAATCATGCCAGCTGTGGAAAGCAAATTTTTCAGATTGATATATCTGTGTAGTCTGAAAAAACAGAAAGCCTATGACTTAGAAAAATAGATAGAAGGTAAGTGGGAAAAAAAAAAAAGAGAGAAAAAAGAAAAAAAAGAAAAAAATATCATAGGTAAGTAGAGCATATAAAAATAGGCAGCTAGGTCAAGATGATAGTTCAAATATATCTATATAAATACTTCAATTTTAAAATATGGTTTAAATGGCAGAACAATTGGCAAAAGCATTTAAAAAAAATGTAAAAGGCATTATGGCAGTTTGACAAAAAGAAGATATTCAGTGGAACACTAATACATTTTGTACAAGGTGTGTAGTTTGCATTTACATGTTAAAGACAGTAAAGTATCAAAGAGGGTATGTGTCAAGAGTTGTGTTGCACCACAGAATTTCCATGGCTGCAGAATTTCATTCTGCACTAGAAGGAACAGGATGCTGTTAGTGCTGTCCTATCAACCATCTGACCAAAATGAGAGGCGTGAAATGCTGGAGACAACCAGGGAGCCTGAAGGGCAGACAGGCAGTAAAAATGGGACAGTCCAGTCCCACTAGACCAGGTAAATGTCACTGTGAACCATGACGAGTCTGCACTAGTAGGCTAAACAAGGATAAGGCAAAGGTTTGAGTTCTGGAATGAGATCATAGACTGTGATCAATAGTTAGTGAACTCTTTGACATGGCTTTTGTCCATGTCAATGAGCAAGCCAGGGACAGTTTCCAATACACAGAGTGAAACAGGCTACTTTCTACTGTTGGGGAGAGAGCTTGAATACATGGATCTTCCTTGACTGCTCCACATCAACTTGCTTCTATGGCCAGAAATGGACCTTGGTCTACTTTATTTGCTATTATGGATCTAGTCACAGATTCTGGTTTTTTTAGTCACTAGAAATGATTGCTTCTCAGAGTTATTTGTGAAAGCACCCACAATAAAATAAACAAACTGATTTAGTCCTGGATAACATACAAGACTTAGTATAAGTTGAAAAAACCAAAAGACACAAGTTTACTACAATAATGTTTTAAGGGAATACATAAAAATAACAAGACTGGCAAAAAATAAGCCCAAGAAGTTGTTAAAAGGGTCACATGTTTGCAGTGCCAAAGAGACTGTCAAAAGTATCTTTTAAAAACTCAAAAGTGAACTTACACCTTTTGCAAATCTAGCCAAGCTATAAAGGTAGGGTTATTGTAGCCTTAATGTTCTGAAAAAAGTAAATGAGGCAAGACATATAGAGAAAAATTATAATTTCCAATGATCTTTTTCAACTAAGTATTTCATTTTAATATAATATAATTACTTCCCTTACAAGCCTTGCATAACCTACATTCTTACTCAATTGCTTTCTTGCAATAAAATTTACAAAGGAACTTAAAAATTCAATTGCTGAAGTAGTCATTGTGGTAAATAATCCAAGGCTTTAACGGGTCTCACCATGAGAGAAAAGAAGTACCAAATGCAAGTTTTTGACAAGTACTCAGAGAAGAATCCAGTGAACTACTGACCAGTCAGGCTGGCTTTTGTAGCTTTTGTACAGGATCTGTGATATAAATGATAATGAAAAATAGAAATGGCAGAGAGAAATGTTCTGGGGAAGAGTTAACATAGTTTTGTAGAGAGTAGTCACGCCTCGTAAAACTGGTAGAGTTCTTGGAAGAACTCCAGGAGCAAACAGATACAGGGTTATCCAATTAGTGTATTATACCTAGATGTCTACAAATCTTGATGAAGTCCCTCAAATTGTGGTTCCAACAAACTAAGAGATAAAAGGAAAGTTGTCATTCAGGTTAAAGTCTGTTTAAGACAGAAAACAAGTGAGAGAAATTAACGGTTAGTTTTTCTGTTGCAGGAGAGCTTTAAGTGAGTTATTGCAGGAACTTATAATCTTCAACAAGCAATCATTTTAAATGATCTGGAAGACTGACTGATGAGAGATCTCTCAGAGGAGAGATGCGGGTGACTGAGAAAGACAAAATATTATCTAGGGTGCTCCAATCTAATGATGCTGGAGAAAACACTAAGTTATTAGGTATAAATGGTGTATGAAATTAGAATCACAGAACCATAGAATAGTTTGCGTTAGAAGGCTGCAACTCCTCTGCAATGAGTAGGGATATCTTTCACTAGATCAGCTTGCTCAAAGCCCCCTCCAACCTGACTTTGAATACTTTCAATGATGGGACATCCACAGCTTCCCTGGGCAACAGGTTTCCATGTCTTGTCACCCTCATCGTCAAAAATTCCTTTCAATCTAAATCCTCTTTGAGTTTGAAACCATTGTCCCTTGTCCTGCTACTACAGGCCCTGGCAAGAAGTCTTTCCCCATCTTTCTTATAAGCCCCCTTTATAGGTCACAATAAGGGCTCCCTGGAGTTTTCTACTCCAACAACCCCAAGTCTTTCAACCTTTCTTCATAGGAGAGGTGCTCCAGCCCTCTGATAGTTTTCATGGCCCTTCTCTGGACCCTCTCCATCAGGTCCATGATTTGCTTGTACTGGGGACTCCAGAGCTGTATGCAGGACTCCAGGTGGGGTCTCACCAGAGCAGAGGGGTAGAGTCACCTCCCTTGACCTGCTGGCCGTGCTCCTTTTGATGCAGCCCAGGATACCATCAGCATTCTGGTCTGCAAGCTCACATTGCTTGCTCATGTCTAATTTTTCATCCTCCACTATACCAATGTCCTTCTCTGCAGGGCTGCTCTCAATCAATTAATCAATTCAGTGTTAATAAATACATAGAAATTCACGTGACAAAAAATAATTCTAACTATACAACAAGATCAAAGAACCTGTCAGAGTAGACAATAGCAATGGGAGAGTACAGTTATCCCAGACTGGCTAAATAACATGTTTCTTGAATACCACATTCGGTTCTTGTCATCTCATGTCTGAAAGAATACTGTAGAATACGCTGTAAAAACAGGAAAGGTACAGCAATATTATCAGAAATATGTGATCTGTGGGAAGGGAGACTGATTACTATGGAATTCTTCAGCTTGGAAAAAGAAATAACTGAGACATGATTTGACAGAAGTTTGTAGCATCTCATCTCATGAAACATGAGACAGTGAATAAGGAATGATGGTTTATGAATTCTTCTAGAACAAGAACAAAGGATTAACTTACCATGCAACTAGCACAAAATGAGTCCAGAAAAATATGGGTGCTTTTAAAAAAATGTTTTTATTTATAAACAAATTTATTAATGCTTTACTATCAGACACAAGGAAGTCAAAAGTTAAGTGGTTTTAGAAAGGGATCAGTTAAATCTCTAAAGGCTAGAGCTAAGTACATGTTAGCTACAACAGCTTAGGTGTCACCTCCAACTCACGTAGGCTCTGGGACAGATACCATGCAAATATATTACCTAAGGATTTAATTATTTACTGTGTATTTCTCCATGTTTACTACAGCCTGGCTTTCATTATCTGGTGTAAATATTGGCAGATACACAATAGTGGGCAAGATGGAATGACTGCTTATAGCCAGTGTGTTAGTCTTATCTTCCTGTATTACAGTCTCTGCTGCAAGTAGAAGGGGAGAAAAGAGTGTCTGTAGGTGCTGAAACAGCATCCTGAATCCATCAATCTGCAGTGAATAAAACAAACTAAAAATGTGTGTAAACATCCCATGTACTTCTGAACACAGCAGAAAGACTAAGAGGTTAGAAGTACACTACAAGGCTCCAGCAGATGCAAAAATACTCATCTCAAAAGTGTGCAATGTATGTGCACAGTGTGAACAAGGAGCTGGAAAACGTTTTAAAGGACAATAGGAAAATTCATTCAATTGCTTTACATTTCCTTTTCTGGACAAACAAATTAGCCTTCAACAACAAGGACAATATGCTCCTCTACCAAAAAAATGGAAAGAACACAATGAATCTACAAATCTTTTGACCTAAAGCTGGCTCATGTTGAGTAAGTTTGCAGTCTGGGTCTACCCACCTAACACCATGGTGAAACATCCATCAGGTAGTATGAGGAGTTGTTAGGGTCAAGGCTGGAGCATACAGAATCCTGGCAGCCACTTGTAAAGACATAAAAAGGGCCAAAAGAGGCAAGAAGTCATTGTGCAACTTGTTCCCCATGTACAGAAGATGCCATGTGACGTTTCTTTTCATGGAAATTTCAGCTCTGTAGTGAGAGCAGAGGGAGTTGTATGGGAATTACATTGTGTGTACAAATGTATTTGACTGAATGAACAAGACACTACATAGGGACTGGCAGGATGGGTTGGGTTTGTTTTCCCTTATCCTGCAGGCGTACAGGATTCTAAGAAATTCTCCAGCTATTGTTCCCTGAGACCTTGGAGGGCTTTCCTTTTCTGGCAAGCCATTCAGCCTCATTTTCCTTCCTTACATAAAAGACACCCCCAGGCTAGCAGAAACCGAACAATAGACTAGTTCAGCATGGATCTTAATCAGAACTATTGAGGTCACAATATACTTACTACCCTAATCTCATGCAAATTCAGGTAATATATTTCTGGCTGAGGAAGATTATGATAAGGGAATAATAAACTGATTACCTTGGAGCCATGAAAATCGCTTGCTGTTAAAACACAGCAGAATCTTTGATTTTTGAGCATACAGTAAGGAATAGGTTGCAGAGATTTCATAACTATATATTCAGTGTAAACAGAGATTTGTAAAATACAATTACCAGTATTAATTGAGTCGCCTACCTCTCCTTTTTGACTGCCTAGGAAACACTGGTGAATCATCACTCAGATATACAGGCTTAGGGGCTGGAACTACTTAGTAGGAAGCCCCACAGAGAAGAGCACGTCATAAGCTCCCAAATCATCAGAAAAATGATTCCTCTCCTACATATCAATACATAGCACGGGGAAAAGTAGCAGCCACCTCCTTTTGCACAGTAACTTTGTGGCTCAAGCTAATCATCAGGAAGTTGAAGACAAGGAACTCACAACAGTTCCTATGTCTTGACTCAACAGGCTACAGGGTTGTAAAATGCTTTTTACCACCCCTACTGCAGCTGGACCTCATGCAGAAGAAATGGAAGATTTATAGGATCAGCAACAGCCCAAGTTTATGGAAGGTTTGATTCTGTAACCCAGTAAGAAGTGGATTCCTCTGGCACAGCAGAGCTGTAGGTTGTGACCCCTGCTTCCAATGTTCATTGCATATTTTATTTAATGATGCTTAAGTGGATATTGATCAAGTCCCTGGAGCAGAAACTCACTCTGCCCTAAAACAATTGTTACAGTTGCAAAAGAAAACCACTGTCAACTCCCCTAGCCTGACAATGGCGTGTTTCTCTTCAAGTTCCAGGTTTCTGAAGTGATCTTCAGGTCATAATATCTGCTCTGTGGGGTCATATCCAATGTTCTTCTACCTACAAATTCTATCTCCAAAAACAGCCTTTGCAAATTCCCAATCAAATGCAGAAGGACAGGAGGAATAGACAGCTCTCAGAATACTGATGACAATGCATATGGGCTTCACCCAAAAGCAGCCAAGCTGAACAAAAGCTCTCCTGCTCACTATTCTTCTTGGCAATTAAATCCATAGCAATTCAAGGCCCAGCAAGGTGGCATATCTAAGATAGAAATCCAGATACCAAATTTGCATATGAATTTGAACATCTGCTTTTAGCAAATGACTAGATAGAGCACAATCATACAATCTGGAAGAAATTGTGTCTGCTACTCATAAAAGGTCAAAGAAGAGACTAACGAAAAAATCCATGGATTAGGAAAGGAGTAAATTGAAAATCCCTCAAAATGTTCCTCAGTATTCTCTATCAGAGGCTGCAACTGCCTGCCTTTTGCTGTCAAGAACACCAAACTAAATTTGCGCACCTTTCAGATTTTAAATTGTATTTATAAAGATTTAAATTCTGAAAAAAAAAATATGTTGCATTTCACTGCAATTTCTGAATCAGCACTGTCCCATTAACCCAGCAGGAGGAATCGGCTGGCACAAACACAAAACCGCTTCCCATTATCTCTGTCAAATAATATAGCAAAGTCAAGAGAAAACATCCTACTTCACAGGTGACATAGCTGAACCTACAGAATTTTTCAAGGCCTGTTCAGATGACCTAATAGTAATGTCATTGCAACCATAATGCTCTTAACATATGAAAAGAAAGATTTATAGGAAGAAATAATATTTTTATTAGTACAAGGCTTATATTTGAAAAAATAAATGTGTTTTTTTGTAATGCAAGCCCACCTTTCCATCTGAAACTGATGCCTTTTCCTGATCACAGAGTGGCAGCTCTGAACAAATATTTTTACTTTGCAGCACTTTCTTTACAACAGAACTGGGAAAAAACAGCTCCTTTTTCTCAACAAAGCTTATTGCTCAGAAAAAAAATTAAAAAAAAAGAAAAAAAAAGAATAAATTACATAGTTAAGATTAATTATACAATGCAGAAACAGCCAATGAACATATATAGTGCTTGAATACTTAGAAAAACCTCAGCAGATACAGGCTTGTGCACATTCACAGCCTGTTATTTTCTGTTACCATCCACACTCCCTTCCTCTCATTGCACCTTACAAGTCCTTGAGTTTTCTTTCTGTAATGCATCTTCTCCTCATGGTTCTCTGCAGCCTGCCTTATGTATCCCAGTAATGTTTGCTTCTTGCCCTTAGAATACGCTGTGATATACTGCGCTTGAGAATGGTTTACCCTTCTATTAATATTTGTGGGTTTTCAACTTAGACAATACCTATTTAGTGCCAGTAGTGGAATGGTAGAGATATAAAAGCACCCTGGTGACTCTTAGATCTATTATACTAAAGTTCAACAAAATTTCTCTTAAGAATACAAGTTCTCTTTCCCAAGTTTCCAAGCCTGTCGTCTTCTGATAGCATTTTGTGGTGTTAAGTCTACATTTGCTGCCATGAGGTTTGCCCCAGTCAATCTGGTATTATTGCAAGATGACTGTGATCTGTCACAGAATCATGAGGAGGCTGAACTGTTCATTATGGATAAGCCAAAAAGTTTGAAAACCACCAAAGGGTGACATTTGGATTGTCTTTCATGACAGATCTGTGAAGATCATTGAGAAGGATATGGAGCTACTTCAAGTCTTTCAACATGTTAGGTGGGAAGCTGGAAAAAGGAACTGGCATTTATTTTTTCCTAGGTTTGAAGGTTCATTTTCATCAGACAGTTGCAAACTCTTTCAGTTACCTGTAGCTTTGGTATTCATCAATATTTGCCCATTTAACAGATTTCTGTGATCCTTAAAGACTGCTGCCAGGAAAAGTAATCGTCTGATTTCAGGTTTTTGAAAAGCTGAATAGCCTGCATTTTTGATACATCCTTTTCCTTGCCAGTGATGGATTCATCATCAGACACAGGCTTCCCTGGCACTGTCTTGCCTTTGGAAGGTTTCTTGACTTGGTGGTCTTCCTGAGTAATATCCATCTTCACACTGGACTTGAGGCTGTGGAAGCAATAGTCACCAACCTGGCAAAGGAAAACTGGCTCAGTGCTGTCGGGGTTTAACACCACCAAGTTACTCTCTGACAATGTCTGCTTTCTAGAAAGATCATTTCCCTTCTGTAAGACAGGCAAAGACATTTGTGGTGGTTCTGAAAGTTCATGAAGACCTAAAGGGACAGTAAGGTAGTCTCCAAAGACATCCAGGTGCAATTCAGGAGAAGAGGTTGGTGCTTGACCTGAAACTGGGACCATGACACCAGTTTTCCCAGGAGAAAACTCAGGGCAGGAGTGGTCACTGGGGAGCTGGGGCTCCTGTGAGACACCAGGTGACTCCCCTGCAGTGACAAGTGGCAGATGGGTCGAGTCGCTGGCTGATGGCATTAATAGGCTCTCTGTGGTGATGTACTCCAAGGGGCAGTGCTGAGGAGATGTGATACAGCTAAGAGCCTTTGGAGATTTCTGCTCTTCTGTTCTCATGTTTGTGTCTTGCTCACAAGCTGGTGGGGCCAAAGGCACTTCTTTCTGATCGCTCAGGTGCTGCATCATTTCTTTCTGATCTGGGAAGGGTTGTGGAGGACCTGCTCCTGGCTGTTCTTGCCCCTGTGGAGCGTGGGGACAGTCCTCCTTTGGGAGGGTCACATACTGAAGGGAAAGTGATTTCCCATGGAGTCCTGCTAGGTTCACTTGCAGGGTCTGATGCATATCAGGCTGGGAGGACATCATTGAGCTGTACAAGTATGGACCATTGAAAGCAAAGCAAGGGATTGCCATCTGGGCAGCAATACTTGCGTCAGCACTGTTTCTCCTTGAAACAGAAAAGGAATGGCCAGCAATCTGACTTGAGCAGATAACTGGGGCATGCTCTGACTCATTTAAAGCATGGTATGAGTTCTGTAGGTCCAGTGCAACAGGGGAAACATCTGTCTTTTTAGCCTGCCCTTCAGGGCATTCTGCCAAACTCTTCATCTGCCTGAATGGGAGAAAGTTAAAAGTTGCTCGTGAGAGATATTATTTTGGTAAACATTAAACATAAAACAAGCTGAGTTGAAAACAAACATAGCTACACATAGGGTTAGAAAAAATCTTTCTTGGGGAAACAGGCTAACCTAGATAGCAAAAAAAAACCTGTATCCCTTCCTCAAAAGCAACTTGTATAGGCATTTTAATGACAGAACATGTGATTATATCCTGCCATGACTTATGGAGCTCTTTGAGACTATCAGTCACCCACAGAGTCACTATAATGTGCTGTTCACTCACCTGTCCACAACTTGAAGGAAGCTAGCCTGCTCCATCTTCTCTGAAACGTTATATTTGTTGAAGTCCAGTTGGCTGCTTGTTGGCCAGTTTCCTACATGTACTTTCTGAAAACAAAAAGGCAGACATAAGAAAAGAGCAGTGTCTCACTGGCAGTAGAACCAAGAACGATACATTCCTGTCCTAGTTTCAGCTGGGGTAGAGTTAATTTTCTTCCTAGTAGCTACTATAGTGCTGTACTTTGGATTTAGTATGATAATAATGTTGATAACACATCAATGTTTTAGTTGTTGCTGAGCGGTCAAGGACTTTTCATCTTTTCATGCCAGTGAGATGGTGGGGAGTGTACAAGAGGTTGGGAGGGGACACAGCTGGGACAGCTGACCCCAACTGACCAAAGGGATATTCTGTACCATATGACATCATGTTCAGTGTATAAATATGTGAGAAGAAGGAAGGGAGGTATGTTCAGAGTGATGGTGTTTGTCTTCCCAAGTAACCGCTATGTGCGACAGAGCCCTGCTTTCCTGCAGATGGCTGAACACCTGTCTGCTACTGCAAAGTAGTGAATGAATCCCTTGTTTTGTTTTGCCCTTACGATTCCATCCTCCACCCCACGCTGGCGGAATGAGCAAGTGGCTGGGTGATGCTTAGCTGCTGGCTGGGGTTAAACTGCAACAGTTACTCATGGACAAATAGAAAAAATAGGAGAGCCTACAGCAACTAGCAACAGGGCTACAACTTCACAAATGGCTAGAAGGTGTGTTCTGTTCTCCAGAAGATGGTTATTTCAAACTTATTTTGCCCTCCACTGACCTAACTACAAGTACTCAGTGAGCCAGCTAGGAAAGATGCCCTCTTCGTGAATGGAGAACTCATTGGATATGTGATAGTAGATGGTTATCTTGGCCACAGTGATCACAACATTGTTGAGTTTAAAATTTTCAGAGTAATGAGTGAAAAGGACAGCAGAGTTGCCAGCCTGGATATCAAGAAAGCAAGCTTTAAGCTATTCAGGGTGCTACTCAGTAGTGTCCCCTGGGAATCTGCTTTTGAGGGTTTGGGAGTCCATGAGTGCTGGTCAGTTTTTCAGAGCTACCTTTCAAAAGCACGGGAGCAGGCAAGACCATTGTGGTGTAAGTCAAACAAGAGGGGAAGAAGACCAGCTTGGCTGAATAGGGAACTCCTCGGGGAGCTCAAGATGAAAAGGAAACTATACTGTCTCTGGAAGCAAGGTGAGGCTTCGCAGGAGCTGTGGTTCATATATGTAGGGAGAAGACAACAAAAGGCTAAGGCTCAATTAGGTTGAGGCTCACCAGTATTGTACCAGACAACAAGAAGGGCTTTTTTAAGTATGTTAAGCAAGAGGAGGTCTAAAGAAAACACTGGACCAATACTTGTTGATCATAGTCACCTGACTAATAGGGATGAAGAAAAAGTAGGGGCATTTGATGCTTTTTTTGCCTCAGTCTTTAATAGTACTAATAGAGGTTGGGCTGCCCAGTCCCCCGAATCAGAGGACTGTGAGTATGGGAACAGTGACTTTCCATTTGCAGGCACTGAAATTGCAAGGGACCTGCTGTATCAGCTGAGTGTTCACAAGTCCATGGGGACTGACGGGATTCATCCCGTACTGAAGTAGCTAGTGGACGTTACAGCAGGACACCTCTCAATCATCTACCAAAAGTCTTGGGAGTGTGCAAAAGTCCCTGCAGACTGGAAGCTTGCCAGTATCATTCTAATTTGGGAGAAGGGCACAAGGGAACACCCAGGAAACTACAGATCTGTTAGTCTAACCTCAGTTCCTGGAAAAACTACTGTAAGTGCTTATTTGCTTCACACAAAGGCCATGTTGTAAATTATACTAATTGGATTGCCACAAATCTAAACTTATAGTGACCCATCCCTCATGAACATAGAATAGAATCAACTGTTATACAAAAGCATGTTTCTGTGTGTATGTGTGTGTTGGGCTGGGCATGTTATTGAATAAGCTATGCTTGCAAGACTCTAAAACTTTTACCACTAAAATCTAGAGATGCATATACCACATTTCCAGATGTTGGGTTTTTTTGGAAGGGAGGAATGAGGGGTGTTCTATTTACATAGCTTTGACCAAACGCTGTCTAAGTGTGTTGCTCTATTTCCAATATAGAATGATTGTCCTGCTAACAGACAAGCATGTAGTAACCTTTATTCCAGAAAATCCAGTTCCTTAAAATAAAAGTCTCTCTACTAGGGCTACCATCACATTCTAAAAAGCTCTGAATTAGTGTTGATTACTATTTGGAGATGAACAAAAGCACCAGCTGATGAACATTGCCAATGGCACTAGATTATTTCAGTTGGTTAAAATTATGAAGTACTGAATACTTTCTAGCTGGATTTTAAATCACAGCAATGCTGACAAGCACAATACAAAGAAGTATACTAGCATCAAAATAAGAACACAGTTATGTTAGATATTACCAGAACTTTTCTGAAATATTAGGCATAGATTAAAGAAGATATTGTTCATTGTGGACTAGGGGACAAGAAATGCTCTTAGGATTATTTGAAGTCCTGAAAAAGACAGAAATAATAAACCCTTCAAGGTACAGTGCCCTCTTACCTCCAGGTAGCTCTGGATCAGGAGACTCTTGCTGGGGTTCGGAATCTTTTCCTCCCACATTTGCTTCTTCCTGCAACAACAACACAGAGGTTTCAAGATTCACTTCTCAATGTGGCTGCAACCAGACAAGACTGCACCCCGTACGCTGCTCTGCTCTGCACTGTGAGGCACCATCAAAGCGCTGGCACACCACCTCCCGACTCGCAGACATGCACAAGGCTGCCCATCACACACTACAGCTCATCTCCACAGAGACCAGCCTCTCATGGCGACAAGAAGTGCCTCAGCCTTTATGCCACACACATGGCCAAAACCCTGTTAGATCTGCTCGCAATGGAAACCTACCTGAGAAAATACCTGTAGCTGCAATAAGTAATGATTAGCAAAGTGATGATGAGAACTGGGAGCATCACTGGGAGAACCACTGGTGGCAGAACTGAAACAGAGGAAAGAGAAATAGGAATCCACCTGCAGGATGGCTGCTTCCCACAATGTGTTTTTCACTCTGGTCACATGCAAGCAGATGAGGGCAATGCAGGTGGTCAAGGGACAGGATCATGAGGCCTTCAAACAGCTGGGATACCCACCGAGGTGTAAGAGACCAAAAGTGTCCTGAACAGCTTACTGACTGAAGGAGTTAATAGTTTCCTGTGCTGAGTTTGGTGGGATTTTTTTTGTCTTGTTTTAGGTTTTTTTGGTTTTGTTTTTTGTTTTGTGTTTGTTTGATTGTTTGTTTTTTACTGGTGACAGAGTAAAGAAATGACGCTAACAAACAGATTGTTAGGTACCTCGCTCCACCATGAATAACACGCATCTTCAGGCATCTGAGGTCTGCCTTAGTCTGTACAGTTCCGAAGAGATGGTGGTTTCAGGGATATTCTAAGAAAGAGCTTCATCTACTAGTGGCCACAGCTGATCATCAACGAGATTCCAAGTTCTTCCTGAGTACAATCATCAGAATTGCCTAAGCCACTGTCTTACCACTGCACGCTTCCTCAGGACAGATCATGCAAGATCATATTACTTTGGACTCAAAAGTCCAGATATAGCAAAAAACATGTAAAAGCTTGATCTCCAGTAGACTCTGTTGTGCATTTTATGCCACCCTATAGTCACTGTGCAAACGTTAAAATCTGATGGATTATATTGTGTCGTCTTGCAGTCTCGGGCTCTTCAGTCACTGAGAGCACAATGCACTACTGGCATTAGGAAGCAAGGATGATCTTTGGGGCAGGGTCTTTGCTTGATTCTTCATGTGGAAACCATTATGGATGGTTGCACACACCTTGTGAAGGGACGTAGGGAAGAAGTTTAAAGTCATTCCTGCTCTGCTCCCTCATTAGCATTGCTGCTGTACTGCAAGGGTGCAGACAGGACAGCTACATTGTGAAGTGACCCCAACTAGCTCATGGCTGGACATAACCCCAGCTGAGAGAGTGTATTTTTCTATAGAGGCACTTGAACCATTAACAGTCCACAACACCTAAGAGAAGTAGCCCCCATGAGCAGTACCATTTTCAGTCTTCCAGGTGAACTCCTCACTCCATTCACTCCAAGGTCCCTCATAATCCAGAGGCGTATTCACCCTTGCACGCATTTTCCCCCTATATTCTGTAGATGATGCCAGCATCTGCGGGGTGAAGGTGAAAGGAGGTTCATCGTTGCTGATATTTAACTTCTGGAGAGTCTGGAGAGAAGACAGAAGCACAAATCACAGAGATGAGAGGAACTGTCTTACCCATTTGGCCAACAAAGAGAAATCCAGGACTCCTGCACTTTCTAAGGCTCACCTTTTCATACTGGTTGTTTTTCCAGTACTTAACTTCATATCTCTGTTTTATGAAGCCATATCCCAAAGTATGTTTTATCCACCTCAGTTCATACTCTTGGTTCTCTGTCACTGTTACTGACACATTGGTAGGCGGCATCACCTTAACTGGAACACACAAGAATGTCTTAGACTGTTCATCAACATACTGGTCCAGCACTTCCTTTCACCACTGTGGCCATTAAAAGTTTGCAGACACTGAGAACAACGTTGTTTTATGCAATGTAAGTAGTCTCAGCTTTTTAACATTTATTAAATCCCCACATCTTAATTTTCTTGTCAAAAACAAGAAAGCAATAGAGACAGGAAATAACAGAAAATCCATACCCATTAATATTGACAGCACTCCCGGTGTACAGAAAAGCAGGAAAGCAATATTTGAAACATCTGTACTGGTATTTTCACTCTCTGCAGGAGCTCTGCCAGTGTTAGTGTGTGAAAAGTTGCACCAGTACCTCCAGATACATGCAGGCAGAGATGATCCACCTGACACACCTCACTCAGCAGACGAGTCCTGACCCATCCAGTGCTCCAGCAGCCACTGCACAATCCCACAACATGCCACTGGCTTCTTAAGAAATCACATCGTGACACACTCCCCACAATCACTGTCACCACAGCTCCCTGAAGCCTGTGGCACTCATGAAGGTCAATCAGAGAGAAGTCATCAGGGTGACAACCACTCACCAGGTAGCTCTGCGTCACAACCCGAATTTCTGCAGAGCAGCATCCACTGCTGCCACCTTCCTCAGAGTAACAAATGCCGCTAAGGGACTCCACACCTACAAACCACTTCTCCCAGGCCTCTGACTTGACACAAAGTCCAGTTCCTCTCTTCATCAGTCCAGCTCACTTCATCTTTCATCTTTCCTCTGCAGTACTGCCCTCAGCCATAGCCACACAGTCAGGTGTCTCTCCAAGAAACAACCAGGAGAAACAAGACAACACAACAACTCACTGTTCTTGTAGGCTTCAATCAGCTTCTCCTCTGTCTTGACCTGGACAGACACATGGTACTGGCTCTGACTGCTGGAGTTGCTGACAGGGATCTCACAGCTCTGGACCACATATGGGACATGGGGCAAAGACTTCTCCTGCACAGGAGAACACTCCTCTTCTCTGAGGGAAGAAAAAGAGGTTGAGCTGAGATCAGGGGGAATGAAACAGAGCAGAAACTCCATGGGAGAGTCACAGGCATGCTGCCATGGACAGAGGACGTACGCTGATGCTGGAGTGGCCCTGAAGAACAAGCCAAAGATGACAGAGGTGATGATCGCTTTCTTCACTTCCCAGCTGCATGTCAGACGATCTGCACCATTGAAGAGGCAGCGAAGGTTCCTGGGCTGAAGGCCACCTTCAGAGCAGATGAGAGTGAGCTAAGTCACAGGAAAGGTCTGGCTTCCCAGCCAGAGCTTCCACCCCTGCACACCCCCACTCTGTCCCACGCTACCTTCAGGGGTCTCCCATGACACCTCCGTGCTCCACTCACTGAACTGCCCGGAGAATCTACTGGATCGCCTTGGTCTGGCTCGCACACGGGCAACATAGCTGCTCCCTGGGACAAGGTCCTTGCAGCTGAGGTGGCAACGTGTGGTGTTGGAGAGCAAAAGCGAGGCAGCTTTCTGTTGTTGGGGGAAAGGAGGGAGGAAATCGGGGAGTTGGGGAATGGAGAAGAGGGGTAGAAGACAGGGAAGAAGTGAGAGGAGGTGACTGCCAGGCTGCATCTCCCAGCAGTCCCATGCATGATATGGTACATGTACATGCTGTCATGCAGTGTCCCTAGCTCCCATACTAGAGGGTCTTCAGTGAGCCAGCACAGTGCAGGCAGGGTGAGGTACAGGCAAGCACTGTTGGGCAAAATATGCTCCAGGAACTGGGCCAGCTCCCACAGCTTGCAGAGCCCTGGTTATCTTCAACACCAGCTATACAAGTTCACAACACTGTTCAGTGCAGAACTTTGTGGGAATCTGGACAAGATACTTCTCTTAAAAACTAAAGATCATACTGACAGGTACACAACAGGCAGATCTAGGAAAACAACAGGGCAAAAGATATGGAGTCCTAAAAACTGAAAAAAAAAAAAAAAAAAAATAGCTATAACATATCCTCCTGGAAGGTGAAGCAGCTTCAAATGGATTTTACCATTTTCCCACATGAACCCACAGGCTCTTACCGAATATCCTTTAATTCCATTTGGGAAGGATTCAGGGCAAAATCAATTCCAACTCAAAATCAAATGCAGGGTGCTTTTTTTTTTTTATTCAGTGAAGGACAGATCTTTGCATTCAATTCAGGATAAATGGTATTTCACTGGACAAATCACTTGCAAACAGAAAGAGAGCCCCTTCCTCCTGACCTGAAACAACGTGCTGCATCTCCTCACAGTGCCTGAGAAGGGCAATGTCATTCATTTGCACAGCTTGTTCCACAAGCTCTCAGCCGGCCACAAGGGTGCAGCCCAAACCAGGGCAGCCCAGCTCCTCCTCTCTTACCTCCCAGGACTCCCAGTCCCGCTTGTAAGTGACTTCGTGCTCCAGGGCATTGCCCAGCCCTTGGCTTCCATCAGCTGCTTTCCAGGTCAGCAAGAAGTCTCCTGATGTCATCAAGCTGACTGAGAGGTTTTGAGGTGGGAGGGTCTGAACTGGAAGGTGAAGGTACAACCCATGAAAGGACGTAGTGAGGACAGAGACATGAGAAGGACAGGAAACTGCCTAGTTAAATTTCCCCGTTTCCAGATTATTTTATCCCTGTCACACGAATTAGCTCCTGCTTGATTATCCCTTCCAGGTCCAGCTGCTCCCAGAAACCTGGCCTCTCCCCTCCCTGCCCTATCCTCTCAATGTCGAACTCTGGCAATTTTCAGAATAGAAGTGGAATTCACTGGCTGAACAGCAAACACATTCTCAGAGATACCTAATACTCATTGGAAAATGATAATTTGCATTTAATCCTTACCATTTTGGAAAAGGTCAACATTTAGTTCTGCTTGAAGCATCTTGTTAGGTCTGAAGCTGTAAATATCATCTACGCCTATTCCAAAATTGTCTGTGGCGTTGAGACAAACCCAGTGCACATAGGAGTCTGGAGCCTCATGTAAGTCATTTTCTGTCTGGCGTTTGCAAAACATCTCCTTGTTCTCCCTGTGTATAGAGAAAGTGATCTATAAAGATCTGATTTGGAGCCCTATAGTTAATGCAAAATTATATGACTGAAACCAATTCCATGCCATTCTGTTGTTATAATTCCCTTAGGCATTTATATCCTCACTGTACCTATTAGTCCTGTTTTGCTTCACTTAATAGGACAAACATTTTTAACACTAGGATTTTTGTCAAATGCCTTCCCATTTCAAAGTTATGCAGCAGTATATTTTGCTACCAGCCTATTTTCATTAGTTTTTAGCCTAACTCTATTCAATCTCACACTTTTAATGTGAGAAATGGCATGATGAAAAATAATGTCATGGAAATATACCTTTTACTCAGAGTAAAAGACAGTTTCTGATGATCCTTAGCTTCTTGAAGACATTAATTTTGCAGTCACAGAAAGACACTTAAAAATAATTCTTCTACCAAAATGTACTTCTATGTATTTAGTAGTTCTGTTCTGTCAAGGGACCTTATGTATTCATTGAAGATTTTATTCAGGATGTTAATCATCCTTTCAGATAGCCTTTCTCCAGGCCAAGGAGCATCATGAAAATTAAAAAAATATTTTAAATTAGACAGGATAGGATACTGTTTGTGTGCCTGCAGTAGCCTGAGCTGCTGGAGACATGTGTTGCTTCTTTTTGTACCCTCAGGAATTTTGTTTGTGTTTATGGTTTCATACCCAGCATATTACATTGTTCCAGTTCAGATGAGGAATATTAAGTTGTGAATATCTAAGGCCAAATACTGTCTTCCAGGATAGGATGGAGTCTCCTGGCCAACTTTATGTCAGCAAGCATTATTCAGCACTATTGTTATTTTTAAAAGTTGTGTACTAGCAAGGAAAACAGGGATATTCTTAAGTATGGCTGGCATTGACAATACATGTGCGTACCCTCAAACAGAAGAGTCAGTCAAAGGGTTGTGAAGTCCTGAAGATATTTCTGTCTGTTCACTAGAATTACCTTATGGTTTGGGATTTAGTCAACTATTCTTCATCTATGAGCTGAGCTAGTTTAACCATTGGCCACTTTAATTTCATCTGCATGACTGTCCACACTTAATACCTGCTTGTCTGATTAGTTCACTTCTGTCATGTTTCCTCTGTGATCCACACACTCTATCATGTAAAGATGTCACAGACAATCTTCCAAAGGTCCAAGTAATTTTATACCATCTTTTCCCAGAAACATTAGCTTCAAGGTTCTGTTCCAAAGACCTTCCACTGATTTCACCTGCTTTTAGGTCTATTAATTCTCTCTTCTTTAGATTAAAATCAAGAGTTCTTTCTCTTTCCTTTCCTTCCTGTATCCCCAGACTCTAATTCATTTTCTTCTCAGCTTTCCATCTTTGTCTTCCTCTCTCCCCTGACTATTCCTTTCTTATCCTCACAATCGATCCAGTCTGGTGATTCAGTTCCCTTTTCATAAGGAAATATGTAACAGAGAGATACTGTCAGAAACAGACCAGTATCTCTGGGAGGAAAACTGATAGCACAGATGAACTTAACAGCCTTCTCTATCTCACAAACACACAATTTATACATGTTCCTCAGTAGTGATCAAAACTACACTCAGTGATGCTTCTAAATAGGCAAAATAACGGGGGAATTTCTACTCCCTTTTGGGTTCATAAACAATATTCAGGTTCACAGTTGTACTAACATCGTCTTCTTCGTTGTCTTCTTCACCTCACTAAGAGCAACCTATATGCCCCATCATACTTCATATCTATGATCCCAAAACAAAATTATGGGAAAACAATTGTAAAGGCGATAAAAATAACTCCACTAGCTCACCTTATTCATTCCTCCCTTCCTAGAAGAGGCCTCAGAGGCTGGCACAACCTTTATTTTAACCCGATGACAGGAGGAGGTGGCCATGCTTTCTGAAAACCTGACTGCAGGTCCTTGCGATTGTGGCCAATTTCCCTTTGGACTTTTATGCAACACAGCACATTTCAGGTACTCACATTATAATATTATCCCTTTGGTAAAGAGTCATACCAACGAGGGCATGAGCCTCAGAATGCTCCATCCATGTGCAGGTCACCTGTGAGTTGTAGTCATTGTAGCAGCTCAAGCTCTTCATAGGGATGCTCTCTGAGAAAGGAATTCAGGAAAAAAAATGCAGTGATTGCAAATGTAAATAGTGAGAGATTCTGCCAGAAGGATGGGGAAGGCACTGATAACAGTACTCTCCTCATGGCACCAGAAAATTATTCTTGGTGAAAATACGTACAGAATTGTGGCCATTCTGCACATCTCCACAACAGGCAAGTGTCCAACCCAAGCTACAAGTAACAACAATGAAGTGAGACCTCTGCGCCTGCAAGGTACTTAATTCTATCCAAGGTATCATTTTTCAAACACGGAATGCTTCCAAGGATTAGTAGATGCCACTGTCAGCAGGTATATGGTGATCATTTAATCTTTGTGTGTTCCTGCATGGGACTTCTTTGCCACTAACCTCCTAGCAAAGGTTATGACACTAGAAAGGTGTATTTAAAAGTGAGATGCTCTGAGAATAATCTTGCTATGACTCAGAAGAATGCCCAGACTAATTTGTTGGAACTAGATTTATGACTAAGAAATGGCCACACCTCTAGCCAGGGATAACTCTTTTTTCCTAACCTCACAACTGTGAAGTAGAAAAATAGATGCCTCCTCTGGTACATGCACTATAAAGCAAGTTGCTTTCTTCTCCTTCTTTATTTTCTCTGTAGGTAATACCTGTGGTACGCTATTGGGATATGACCTTCAGATGAGAGAGATGTCAGCATGCAAACATGAGTGTGCTCTCTAAATTTTTCTTGACAAGCACAACTATCGGTTTGGTTAAGGGGCTGTTGGTAGCCCACACACACTCCTCCCCATCTTGTGTCTCTCCTCTACACTGTCTCTACTCCTGTACACTACCTGGATCACACACTCAGCCCTTTGTTTTCCTGTGTTTTCACTTTCAGGCTCTATTCCTCCTTCCTGTTCACTGATTGACCAGTTAACTTGTTCATCTCATCCATTTTTCCAGTATTTCACCTGTCCATACCACCAGCCTACAAGTGGTTTGTCTGCACGTGCATCTGCTACACACTGGTTTTGACCAAGTTGTCTGTTCTCCTACAGTATAGAAGATGGTGTCAGAAAAAAGCAGAAAAGCAAGCACAAAATGAGGAAGAGCATTAGCTGAAAGAAGGAGATAGATAAAAAAGGAAAGGCAATAATGGAAAGATAAAAGAGAGCATAAATTTGAAACTCACCTCGAATGGCTTGAACACCGAAGACCAAATACAGATTCAGCAGAAGGATGAAAATCTCTCTCAAGTTCATACTGTCCTTTGTGCACAAGTTCGATCCTAATTCAGAAGACAATTGTTTTCGTTTCTCACTGGCTACTCTCTTGCCTGTTTATGGTGGGGCTTCTTGTTTCCATTTCACACAAAGAGAAGTAAAACTGAATTAGGGAACTTCTTTAGGTTTTGTGTCGGAGTGACGTTCAGAAAGAACTTCTACCAAGTGCTTATTGTAGGACAAAATCTGTGTTTTCGTACTGTCTGAGCTTACAATATGAGCAAAGAATGAAGAAGTAAATGCACATTTCCAAGGAAGTGCAGAGAGTCTTTCAGTTGAATGGCAATAAGAAACAATCCTAATCTGAAGAGAACTCAACTTTCAAATTCATTCATCCTTCTGCTCTTCATGCTCAAAGCCTTCCTAATGAACCACAATGGTGTTCTGTTTTTTACCTTTCCTTAAAAATATGATCTCCAACTACATAGCTCCTGGGAGCTACAGGGCTTGAATTTCTGTATTCATTCACCTTCAGATTTCTCTTCAACATGCTACTTTCCTAGCAACTCCTCAATCAAGTTGCAAATTGCAGAAATAATAACAAATAAACTCTTTTTTTTAATTATAATTATTATTATTATAATTGAGACTGAGAGTAGATTGAGTGGTCCAAAGACCAGGGACCACATTGTTCAATACTGGAATTCAAGTCCTTTTGGCCATCTGTCATTGCTCTCTCAAAAGTTTAATAAACTCACCTACTCAGGTATGTCACAGAGCTGAGAGTCTTTTCTTCTTTAGGGGAGCATGGAAATAGGTGCTTTTAAATTCCTATTGATTTTCGGATTCCTGAATGCCAGAAACAGCTGGCTGAGCCCTTGAATAATCACTACAGCTAGAATTACTAGAATTACTTACAAGCCCTTGTATGAGAGCAGACTCTCTGCCACTTTGCTTTCCCCACAGATGATGCAGTTCCCTTACCTGGATCCAGAGCTGTCTGTGAGGCAGATGATTCAACCTGATGGGTGACTCTCCCTGTCCAGCCTCCCCCCACAGCATCAGAATCCTCTGATGCAGAAACCAGCAAAACCACACTTCCCTAGAACTGGAGACACAGCAATGAATTGACCACAGGATTTTCTTGGCAAGTAGGTCTTCAAAATAACTGCTGTATCTTCTATGCACTCCAAATGCCACTTTCGAAGAAGCAGACCACGCCTTTTCAAGGAAAGTCTGTGTAATTGCCTGTAAAATAAGGAAGTCTGTACTTCCTATTTTAGGCCCCAAAGCACGCACTTAGATGGGACTGCTTAACTGGGAAGGGAGGGAAAGGAAATTTGTCATTGCCAATCTGCACGTTAACAATTACCAGATCATGGGACTAATCTATTTTCAGAAAAGAAAAAAAAAAAAGAGGGTTGACTGCAGCAGATGTGAGAAAGACTAAGAAATTGTTATCTGGTTTTTACTTCAGCACTGTTTCTTGCTTTACTCTAGGTGATACAATCTTCAAGACAGGGATAATTCTGTACTTTTATTGGTTAATGTATGGAACACAAGTGTATGAGTTTGAATTGGTCAACGCATGATGTGAAGTATGGTTTCATCTCTGTACGCCTTTGAGTAGTATTTTTAAAAGTTTTGCCTATTTCAACAACAATCAATGACAAATTATAAGTATTCTAGTACATAGAAGAAACAAAAGAAAACTGGTGAGAAGAGTTGATCTGAAGTTATCCTACATCCATGGCAGGCACACTGTTTTAAATCCAGCTTTAAAACTTAGTCCAGTAGCCTTCAATAGTAAGGTTTATAGGAAGGTTAGGTAGCCATAAGGGACAGACACACACAGGGTTGCACCTTCAAAGGTAAACTACAAGGGACTAAGATGAATCCCCAAATACAGAATATAACTGCCAGAGTCTGTCCTACACCGCTACTACACCTTCTTTAGATCCCTGTGTACTGACCAAAACCTTAGTTAGTGCAGTTAGGATCTCACAAGAACTACATCAAAATACAAGGGAAAAAAACGTATATGGTGAATATGGGGGAGAAGAATATGGGGAGCAATATGCAACTTTGTTGGATGGGCAGAATTTACTTTGCATTACAGTATAAAGGCAGAAAGGAATTCTGCTGCTCTGATTTCCATAGGCCAGTAAGTTCATGCATGTACTTCCCCCATGCTTAGCAAAGGGGTTTCTTATTTCCCAGAAGACATTCTCCTTTCCTTCCTCACTCAAGCTGCTCCTTCGTCTTCAAACAGATTTGCTGAGTTGCTGGTAACGTCGCAGGATCTAGCTGTCAGCAAAAATCTTCAGACATCATTTGCTCTGTTGAACTCCAGGAACAGGTAGCAGGTAACCCTGCACACCAGCAGCTTTGCAGGCCATGCGTGCCAGTTAGGCTTCCAATTTACAATACATTCTGTTATGTATCACAAGGTGTAAGATTACTAACATTACCATGGTACATTTCTTCATCTCCTTCCTAAACCACAGTGCTACAACGTCTTTGAAGTGGGAAGTTACATTTTGTAACATTTTAGTAAAATACTGTTAACTAAAACCTTGGGTCAGTAGTAGAAAGGAAGATATAATCTGTATCTCTTCTGAATATATGTCATCTACCTCCGAAATTTAGTATGTGTGAATCCTTCAGGTGGACCCTTTGTACCTGGAAAGCAGATATGGCCGGTAGCACATCTAACAACTCTTTGGAGAGTGCATTTTCTTAGACAAGTCTGTAGAGGACTGGTATAGTGCTGGAATTGTGCACTTAATAAAGTGTCAAGTAAGAAATGATTTATGGATCCAAATATAGCAAATGACATGCTTATCTTTAAATATAAACTCTTTCCTTTATTTCCAATACACTTAAATGCATAAATGCAGGGCCACAGATAATACAATATTAAAGCTTATGTATATAAATAAGTTCATGTATACACATCAGGAAGAAAAAAAGTTTAAAGGGTAAGTTGCCTTAAATACTTTTGTTGTTGTTGAAGATCTTATTATCTGATAGCATTACAGGTAACATCTAAGAAAAAGAGAAAACATTATTTTGCCAGTTTGGGGAAGGGTAGGTTAATTATTCATGCATTGTTAGTTAACTGTTTCTTAGTACCTGCAGATACTTATTAATCTTCCCTTTTTTCTGTACAAATTTTAGCAGTAGGTTAAGAACAACCTTCTTGTACCTTAGTACCACAGAATTGTACCATTAGGAATTGTAGCTTAGTACCACTGAAACTAACACTTGAATGCAAAGCATGGTGTTTGAACACTCTTTTAACTTCTTATTTTTTACTGATTATACTTGTTGGTATCTCTTTAACATCATGACTGCATGCTGTTTTTAAAATGCAGTATTTTAGGTATCAAACAATTTATGTAAAACATACATAACTTGTAATTCTTACAAGTAGCAGTAACTTTGTTCAAGAAGAAAATATTTTAATTGCATGACCATTGAAGAAATTATTGCAAGATACATTCTTTTGCAATAATATAACTCCTCCTTAAGGAAAGCTGAATAGGTGACATGCAAACTCTTCTTCCAAAATTATCTCACTTTCAAGCAAAAAAAAGGAGCAAAATTATTTCATATCCCAAAAAAACTCCTTTTGTACTGAAACTGATAAAATAATCTCATACGTAACTTTATTTGTTGAAGAATCTGATACAGTAATTTCTTGTTAGTTCTACTTTTCAATGAGGTGTGAGAAAGCAGAAGGCAGACAGAGAAGAAAGTGCTATTTGAATTGGCATCACACAAATTTTCCCAGAATGTGGAAATAAGTAGCATGTACAATTACAAAAACATCTACAAGGAACACCACAGGTGTACTAGGTTTGATTCACAGAATTCAGAACTTTGGTCAGTGGGAAAAAGAAAGCAAAGGTAGGCTGCAATTTCTTCACTGATATATGAAAGAGTTTTCTTGATGTTTCCAGAACAAACTCTGAATGACCAGTAGACTCCAACCTGACAGAAATAATTACGTGTTTGTAAGCACTGGCACACAAACCTTCATATCAGCAAGTGAAGAGAAAATCATGACAGTCTAGGAAAAAAGCTTATGAAGACATTCTGGACAAATTAACTAGCTCTGGGAGTGAGAACAGAGATTAGAGCAGTTCTTGGGGCTCAGGACACTAAACATCTATTGCAAGCTAACACTGACTTGCTTGGCAAATACGGCCAGTGATTTTATTTCTCTGTTCCTCACTTTATCTGGTCTCTATGTACTTGTGTCTCTTACAGAGGAGTGCTAAAAAGCTGAAGAAGTTAACTAAGTACAGATTTTACATTGAAGGTAATATATTACTAAAAATTGCTCTTTTCAAGATCACTTCAAAGGCTTGTTAAAGGAAACTGTCTGCAAAGAGGAATTATGGCAGGACTGTATAGCTACCGACTGGAAAGTCTCTATATAGCACTCATGTTGCTCTTACTGCTTGAGTAGACCTGTTCCTGGACTAGTGTTGTAGACACCCAAGTCATCTTTTTGAGTAATGTGCAGCTTCCAAGGGAAGAAATGCTTCTCAGATGGCCTCCTTCTGCTCTGAGTCACCATGAGTTCAACATCCTCATCAGAGAGCAACCGGATCAGATCACCATCAAGGTCCCGGTAATTCAAAACAATGTCATCTTGGTCAAACTCCCGCCTGGTAGAAAAGAAATTGATTGATCCCCAGAAATAAAGGAATACCTGGGAGATGTCGCATTATGAACGATATACTGGCAATCTATTTAATTCTGCTAAAAGCTACACAAAGCCTTGGGTGTCTTGGCATTCTTGATACAGCTAGTACTAGAGATCATACAGCCACATTCATGCTGTGTTGTGTTTAAGCTGAGAAATCTGTAAGAACTAAGACCCATTTCCAGTAACACAACATGCAGGGCAAAATTAATCTGCGAGTTTGATAAAATCCCTATGCGGAACAGTTGACTGTAGTTACTACCCACTTTTGCCTACTTATGGTTGCGCTTTTTTTTTTTCTCTGAGGGGAGGGCAGGTTAAGGAATGGAAGAATGTTAACATAGGTATTACTAATATTTGATCTTCTAATTTTTTCATGTTTCTGCATCCTGCAGAAGTATAATATATTAAACCAAAGATCCCTGCGTGGGAGTATGGCTCTGATCTTAGAACAAGAAATGAAAACTTCCGCCCAGCTTAAATGAGTCAGAAGTGTGTCGCATTCCATGTTTACTGGCTATCCCAAGGCAGACTAGTGTCTGCACAGATGGCCCTGGTCCAAGGCAAAGTACAACTTTTTCAGGACACTTGAAAAGTATTTCACACCCAAAACATGGTGATAACCAAATAGAATATAGAAAATCTAGAACTGGAAGGAACTTGACAAATGCTTAAATGATATTAAATGTACAACTAACTGTTTGCACTGTACCTCATCAATTTCATGAGATCTTTGAATGATGGAATGCTGCTCAGATCCTCTTCCACTGAGATATCCCTGTAACAAGAGCAAATCTAATCATTACATATAATGAAAAAAGACTTGTCAGCATCTCTTCAGCAGTAAACTGCTTCTTATTACCTGATAGTGCTCACTGCCTCATCATGGTAATAACAACGAATTTTATTAACTGTGTCTTCCTGCTGTGGTAAATCTTTTATGATCTTCACAAAAGCACATGGGAATATTCCAGTGGCATCATCAACTGTTCCCTGGAATGATAAGAGTTGTTGGAATGAAGAAAACCATGCCATTTTGGTCACATACAGTAAGTTCTGGAATTCAATTAATTTCCATGGAAACAACAGTAAGAATTTTTCTACTGTAATCAAGAAAAGAAAGGCTATGGAAATGACCTGATGGCATCTCTACAAAAAGATTATACAACTGCTTAGTCAAATAGAAGGCAGGGGAGTGAAACAGTGTGTAAAAAATGAAAGTCAGATGGTTGCCAAGGAAGGCTGTGGTGTTTGAGCAAGCAGAGATATCCTATCAGCAAACACACAGTATGTTCTCCTCATCCTTTTTCAGAACACTGCCGCATTGCCCAAATTCTCTCTAATCAAGATGACGTGTGTTGTGGTATGAAGCATAAAGTATATAGCAACTTGTCCTGAGGCAAGAAACCAATTAATCACTGAAATGGAGTTTCCATCTCCTTTCTGTGGCCTTTTTATGTTCTAATCACTTCCAAAGAATTTAAAAACATTCCAGCAGAAGCAAATGCAAATGCAAACTGAAGTCTAGAGGGCAGAAAATTTGTAAGCTAAAAACCATCAAGGAAGGAAACTATTTCAAATTTGGAGTCAAGGATTTATTCTTGACAGTAAGACCTGATTATGATGCAGTTTCTCATTGAAAGGAGAAGACAGGTCACAAGGAGTAGGAGAGCCCTTTCTACTCATATATTTCAAAGTATGCTAATAATTTAGTATTGCAGTCTTACCTCCAACCAGTCTTTGTTTACTCTGCTGAGTAGATAGATCAAGTCTCCCTTCTTGAAGCTGAGTTCCAGTTTATTGGTTCCAGAAAAATCAAAGAGAGCCTATGGAAAGCAATAACACTGTAAGTATTTATTCACAGAATTACAAAAGTGAATCCTTCTTTATGTTCTGTTCTTGGGGTGAGACCACAAAGCAGCACAATAGTACGTATGTTGTCATCACAGCTGTGTTTCTGGGGTAAGGTCATATATATATATGACCATAGTCCGAAGTTCTCACAATTTCTTCTACTCAGCACAGACAAAAATGCTTTGAGAAAGTAGTGAAAGCACTAGAATAAACATGACTCTGAGAGGGCTATGTGCTAGGATTCTTAAAGTGGCAGGACACTGAGCACCAGAAAAGAAAGTAGAAAACACTTAAGAGCAAGTAAGTCAGCAGAGCCAAAGACAACAATATTTCTGGTTGCAGTTTTACAGTTTTCAGATTTGCTGCAAAGTATCACAGAGAGTCTTAAAAAATTGCGGAAGGGTTGTGTCCTAATTTAGGGGTAACTAACTGTTGTTTTTATATGTAGCTTTCAGGCCTGTTCATGGCTGAACTGAGAGATTTGGAGAAGTCTGGGAAAATGACATGTAGCTAAAATGGAACTTAGATGCCCCCTTCAGGGGGAAAAAAAAAAAAAAAGAAGAGGTAAGCACATGCTACCACCCTAACAAGCTGTTCTTGAATAATTAAAGGGGCCGAGTTATCAAAAATACATATCTCCCCCACTGTCCTTAGAGAACACGGTAGTCATTTAAATGCTTTTAGAAACGCAAAAATTTAAAAGTGTTCTTTATTCCATTTTGAAATTATTCTTTTGGGTTTCTTAATGACAAGAGTTCTTCTAATAAAAAAAAAGACAATGGCTACTGTTGTGCCAGTAGTTCATACGTCTACTTAATAGCTCTTTCAAAAGTCTTTTGTAGTCTACTGAAATGTTTTGGTAGGTATATTCAATATTAATAAATTAATAGATAAAACCCAAGAGATATGACTGATACAAGACCTGCCATACTCAGTGTGAAAAACAAACCAAACAAACCTCAAAGCACCTGCATGGTTTTTTAAACTTACATGGCAAAGTCACGTGTTCCCGGATACAAGATGATACTCAGATAAGTGCTGGTTACAAAGCAGTTCCATGTGCTTAATACCAAGACAATATACAGCAAAAGAAAAGGGTACAGGTGTTTTTCAGTAGAACAATTATGTTACAGAAAATACTAAAATGCCTCACCTGTGAAGCTTTTAAACATATACTGAAGTCAATGAGACTGAAGTTTGTGCTTGTTTTAAATTTAATTTATGGGCATCACTTATGCAAATGCAGACCATTTGGCAGTAAGCTGTACATGTCCCAGTTTCGAACCTCCTGTCATTCTGACTTCACAACGGACCTTCTTATTTACTCAAGTAAGGAGGAACAGAACACTTATTTCCATCCCTTGTTTCATTCCCTGTTGTTAAAAATCAGCTGTTTTCCTGTGTCTATTTCACTTCCCTTCTTTCCCCAAACTCTAATTGGAAAAGGCAACTTGATCGATGAGATGCCAAAGTAAAACAGAGTTTAATCTCCTATCCCTTGACAGATTGTGTAGAATACTCACCTCAGCCCGTGGAGTTGCCACACGGTCAGAAACAGGCACTTGAGGTGAAATGCTTTTACTGCAAAGAAAAGAGACAACAGCCTTTCTAGTCATCAAAAATACTATGCGACCAGCAGTACCATGTCTGCATTTTCATTGTTCAAGAGGCAGGCAAGCCATAGATCACTGGAGAAACTGCATGAGAATCTGTGTGCAGCACTGAAGTAAAGAAATATGGATGCAACAACATTGCCCTACTTCTCTTGGTTTAGCGCAGAGCAGCAGTGATTTGAAGATGTCTGCAGCTGAGAACAGATGGAATTTTCAATACAGTCAGTATCCTGGACCTCTCTGCCACAGCACAGCTCAGTCCCCCTTACTCTGCCTTCTGGGCATCACTGTTTCTAGCATTTATTGCATTCAGTTCAAATTCTGCCATCACACACACATCCAAGATTGCGTACACACACGCAGTTTTTGCAGTTTGGGGTAAGTGAAAAGGAAGCAGGTCCATCTTTGAAAGGAGAATTAATTTGTCTGAAGGGTAATGAAGTATAACGTCTACTTAGCAGTTCTCCAAAAGGGTGTCAATACTGCTATGTGGGACAGGCCCCTGTTTAGACAAACGACAGGAACAAATTACATATTCAGTTCCATTTAGTATCTGAACCAGATCTCACTGAATTCAGTGCCAAAACTCACATTGACTTTAGTGGTGCAAACCTATGTTCTTAAGTTTGGCCTGTATATTCTGTACGTTATAACAGATATTACCATTAAAGAATTATCAACAGATAGAGCTGTGCAGCATTTTTTTTAAGCAAGCTATATTGTCATTTTTGAATTCTCCTTTAATACAAGTACAATATCCCCTTTAAAAATTTGAGACTACTCAAAACAAGAAATATCTTGTGTCTGCTCTGCTATAAAGATCTTCATATTAGGACTTCATGGATTCACTTTGGAAACACAGTGGTGATACTTGACTCTCTGTACCCTCAGAAGTGGACAGCATCTCTTACAGCAAGCAATGCTGAAAAAACATGTCAATCACTTACACTCGGCGTGTCCGTGGGCGAAGCCGTCTCAGTCTGTGAGGCACTTGTTCACAATCAAAGGTTGAGTGGTAGAAGAACAGCCGTACCTCTTCATCCATCAACACCCAAGCAGGTAGGCAGAGTAGGTTCTGTGCCAAGAGCAAGTAGAAAGCAGAATATAACAGTGGGAGAGATCAGTTCTCTATTTATCTACATGTAACAAATGTGCCTCTTGGACCTACAGGATCATGAAGGTTATTCATTACTGCCAGAACTCTCCCTCCTCTCCCTTCTGTCTCAGCAGGACACAGCTGAACAGCTGACAGTTTCTCCTGTTTACTCCAGAAGTTGGCCAATGTATTGCTTCACTCTTTTTGTGCCTGATTTACTGCAGAAGGAGTAAATTGCTCTTTGTGTTTCCCTTCAGAACATGAATGACTGTGGAATCTTAAGTACTAGAAGTCCTGGTCAGTGCTTCAGACTTTTACTGATTTAAAGTCAGGTCTTCAGTTAACCTGTACACAAAGAATTTATCTCCTCAGTGTTACTGGCTGTGTCTTCCCTGTAGAGTAGGTACACCTAGAAGCCCACCCCACTTTCTTGGTCCCTTTGATGCACATACCAACTCCATGTTCACACAACACCTGGAGATTCACCTCATACATCTTGTTTGTTTGTCTGTTTTGTTTGCTTGTTTGTTTGTTGGGGGGGGGGGGGATTTTTTTGTGTGTTTTGGGGTTTTTTTGTATGGATATCTATCTATACATAAAGGCAAGGAGCGAGCCTTTGTGAACTGTGTTCTCCAGCAGATCCTACAGTCTGAACAATCTCAGGACTAGGACTGCAGGTTGTCTCACAGTGTGGACACTGTGTCTTCAGGGAAAACGGTACAGAGAGAAGCAGATACTTAGGGCTAAAACAGTATTGTCTCTCTTAGATGATTTCAAAGGGTAAGTATCTCCCATGCTCAGTGCAATCTCTACTTCAAAATTAACCTTTACCTTCATGTAGACATTTAGGATAGGAATCCTGTTCTCAGCAATTTCCTTTTTGGACCCAACATAAACTTTTCCTGGAAAATATGAAACCTGTGACAGTTATTGAAGAAAAAAATGGAGGCTGTCAGAGAAACAAAGCAAACAGTAGAAAGTAGGATGTCCAAGAAAATACATATTTTCTACAGGATTTTAGATTTCTAAATTAACTTTACCACAAGTGGAGGGACTGCTAATGGAACTTGACTTCTCCAGCATCCACGGATGGGAACTAGTTCCTTGTCACAAGTAGAAATCCTGTGTACCTGCCTACAATGCACTCCTCTTTAGGACAGCCCAGGACTGAGAAAGCTGCTAATCCTGCACAGATTTGGTAGTGATAGCTTACCTGGCAATACAGGGAGTGTGCAGGTAAAAGGACTGTTTTTGCTCTCTGCCCCATATCTCTCCTCTAGTTTGGTGTGCAGGGCATAGAACTGACGATAGCGTCGGAAAATCAGGTATCTGCCACCACCTTTAAGCTTTACTTCAATGACAAACAGCTGAAACAGAGAAGGGGTATCCAGGTTGATATTCACAATTATAAATACTTAAAAAATCATAGTGAGGCATACAGTAGGAACATAAGATCAGTGCTCCAGCAGTGGAAATACTGTCTTAGAGGCAGAGTGGAAAGTAAGACTGAAGTTAAATGTCTTCAGACTCAAGTACCAGAAAATACCCAGTTAGCACCAGGCATTGTGGTATATGTGTGGGTCCAGCTTTCCCATGGATCATTTCCATGTGGCTGCTTTCTATTACATAATCTTAAAAGGAAACCTGAAATCACTACATGCTACTTTATGCTTACATACCTTCCCTCTGTGACAATCAAAATATATTAGGGAGGTAAATACAAACATTTTACAGTAGGATGGTTTGGACATCTAAACCTATAGACAGACATCTAAATGAACTGATTTTCAGAGTTGCAGGTATTCCTACTTCTTTCTGACTTTAAAGTACAAAATTTCAGAAATTATGGTCTGGCCAAAGGTAAGGCCAGAAAAAGAACTTAGTCATCTTACTTGTAATGCCCTCCTTCAACCACTATGTTATTTCTTATTTCTTGCCAAAACTGCTTTCCTGTAAAAGAGCCCATGATTTCCATGCACTGACTTCTGAGTCATGTTGCGCCCAGCTCCTTCAGAAAACATAAAGACAGAGCAACCAAACATCATTATATTCCAGAGTAAAAGCTGCACACTGCAGTCAGAAGGCATTACAAGCAATGTCTCCAGCAAAAGCAGCATATCCTGCAGAAGTCAGACTAAGCTGGTGTTTTCCAAAATCCCTCTTCAGAAAATCTCACAGGCCTTTTCCCTACTATTACCTTCCCTTACGGTATTTGACAATTTATTGATTAACTGCATTTTGCATCTCACAACCAAACCAGTCACAGCTGAGAGCACATAAAAACAGGATAAATCTCCTTTCTTACATAATAATTAGTAAAGCCTTTCTTCTCTTCAATATCTGCAATGTTAGCTGAAACAGGGACATCATCGGGAAGCTGGTCAAAATCACTGTGAAGCAAGAATAAAAGATTTAGGTTACTCATACTGGTATTAGCCTTTGGAGGTCTCTATGCCATACAGAACAAAAGATAGTTAGGCAACATCACATTATCTAGTGTCAAAACCAGTAAGTTAGAAATTCATGGTGTCATTCTCTTTATTTGGAAGCCTGATCTTGAGATGTTGAGTTTTTATGTTCAGCCTAAGTCAGTGATCATTGTGAAGATCCGTCAATCCTAAAAAAAGATCCCTGTCAATCCTAGGCTTGCTAGAGCAGCAAGGCTACAAAAGAAACACTTAAGATGGTAAACTTTTCCTGACAAACGGGATCAACTGTGGGTGCATTCTTAACCCTTCCTACAGCGCCTAATAGACTTAGAACAATAACTCCACAGCAGTATTCCTTATTCTAAGGAGACAGTTATATACCATTAATGGTGTTATTGTTACTGTATTACTGCAGGGAATAGGAAACAGTTCTGAAAAAAAGAGCTTGTTGTACTAGGTGCTGTAGAAACTGACAGCACAAAACTAATTCCTGAAATACTTGCACTCTATGTGTAAGATGTACACAATGTACCTTATACATGTAATATATGAAACAACAGAAGGATAAGCAAAAACGGGAAAAAAAAAAGCAAAGAAACAAAGACAGAATTGTTCTATATCGTAAGCAGTGGTGCCTGCACCAGCTGTCAAAACGTTGTCACGTTGTCTTGTAAACAACACAGTAAAGCGGACTCTTTAAGAGGCTTTGAAAAGAGCAGGAGTAGCCTAGCAAATACTTATGAGACCTCCCAGCCACAGCAGACAACCTGAAGCAAACGCAAAGATACATGTTTGAAAATGTCAAAAGTGTGTGAAGGAACACAAGAGAATGGGCCAAGTTAGAATAAGCTTTGTGGATCCTATTATAGAAAGTATTGTGTTTGAATGAAGAGAGAAGGAAGGATCCTTGGAGGAACACCTAAAGAGCAGACACATGACCATGCTGTCATGTTTTCTTGTCTATATTGTCCACACAATGAAACAGCAAGGATTGGCAGGTGCTTTTTCCTCTGGGACCTTCTCCTTGGTACAACTTCTTTGACAAACAGAAGACAAATTCACCATTGCTTCGATCTTACAACTCAATGTTGTTAGAGTGATATTTATATTAACACTTAAGTAAAAAGGATCAAGAATGATGAATAAAGGACAAAAAATGAGGCAGAAAGAGAAACCTTAAAGAGGGTCATTTAAGATATGCCAAGCTGAAGTAATGTTAAATATTCTGATAATACTACAAAAACAGCAGTTGGCTCAGTTTATTCTGCTAGGAGAATATCCAAATCAGGAGCTTCCACAATGTGTAGCCCATCTGGAAGGCTGAAGTAATGATGCAAAGTCTTGCAATAGCTTGCTGTACGAGGAGAATGACATGAATCAGCACCACCCACGGCACCGTAAATACTACCACTTACTGTGAAGAGGGATGTGGCTATGGAGATCAAGAGACATAATTAGTCATATCAGAAACAGCAGTAAAAGGGAAACCATTTGCAGCTCTAAAGAGGACAATGACCCACTATTGTCCTAGGTGGTGAATATTCCCCAGGAAAAGAAACAAGCAAGCCCATTCCAACTTAATAAATAGTCTGCTCCACTGAGCAGCCTAATAGTTTGGAAGCTATGATAACAAGAACACTTTTAGAATCAGCAAAGAAGCCTGCATCTAAATTAAATTAAAAGATTGCAGTAGTTACATGGAGGCTCGTGGGGAAGTGGGACGAGGGAGAGACACATTACCTCTTTTCGCGCAGCTGTCGGGGAAGAGACATGTTTCACCTTCTTAAATCCAGATTGCTAAAATCTATTCCTCAGCTTCTTGGGCAGCTCCTGCTTGAACAGGATTAACACAGTCAAAGCAATCCTCCCTGCATGAATCAAGACTCCTTTGCAAGGCCTCAGAGATCTTTTTCTTTAATGTTGCAGTGTCAGACGACTTCGTCTGTACCTCCCCTCCCCCATGAGATTGAGGAAGTACTAGAGAAAAAACAATCATAAAGAAAGGCTGTTTTGTGCTGTCTGTCATGTATTGAAACCGCCACAGTTAAGAAACCAAAAGCCCCCAGAAAAGCAGAAACTATGAGCCACACACTCCATTGTCCACCTCTCCACCAAAACATCTGCCTCTGTGGAAACCAAGTATGAGTGGGCCCAACAAATTCTGTTTTGCTCCAGCCAAAATGTCCCAACATACACCTCTACACTAACATTTGTAAACTAGGATGAATACTTCTGATCTCTTCTTGAGTCTCTGTGATTCCAGAGAATCCTCCTTTCCATGGACCAAAAGCCAGGAGGTGGAGCCAAAGAATAAATTTTCAAGTGAGAGCAGAAAGTGTGGTCAGGAAATGTAACCTTGTCAAACATATGGGTATCAGTAAATCACGCACAAGAAATTAGGAAATGAGCTTTGAAGGATGGATCAATGCAAATAAGACGAGTCCTTGAAAGAGCTCTTCTCAGCTCCATATGCTTGAAACAATCCACATTTGCCATCTACAAATCCATGATCATGACTCACCCAAAGAGAATCCTGACTGCCCCACCTTGTACACAAAAGGTACTGATACAGAATTTGTATAACATCAGTGAACAATTTTTCAAGAAGAAAACAGAAGGGAGAAAATGATGAGGAAACCATCATTTCCTAACACTGTGGATAAGCTGCAGCATAGCTTATCTGCATCAGTCAAAAGCTGTCACGTAGTATCTTTGCCTCCTCATTTCACTCTTTGGTTCTCTTCCATTTTCATGTTCATTACATATTTGTTTCCTTCTCCTCCTGTTGTCAAGCACAACATTTCTCATCTGAATAGAGCAAAAGTCAACAAGCAACCTTCAAAATAAAACTCCATTTACAACTGTAATCATCAACCTTGAGAGTAAACTGCATTTCATTGCATTTTAATGAAGTCAATTCTTCACCCTTCTCTTCCCTGTGGATAATTGAAGGCACCATTATAGAATTTGAGAGGGGGTATAGTTCCTCTTGATCAAAAGGGACAAGAAAAGCTACAAAATTCTGAACTGTATTTTCTGAGCGATCTGCTACTCTGTGCCACCCACACAGACTTAGCAGAATCGTTTTAAGCGATGATGTTGGATATAAGTATTTCCCCAGACCTTCACACCCTGTTTGTGTATTTTTTTTCCTGATTAGGCCTTCTAAATGTGCAGTCCTCATGTAACCTGAAGTCAGGCTCATTATTCTCTTCCCTTTACCTTGAGTGAGAGAGACAAATAAGCAAGTTTTCTAACTGCAATCCTCTTGCTTTCTCCTGACATTCAGAAGGCAATAGGAACAGATCACCTTGACCAGAATTCTTAATCACAAGATCAATATATATGAACTCATGAAAATTCAGAAGGGCCCTCCTGACCCATGCAAAAAGATCGTGGAAAGCACAAGAACTGGGCTAACTTTAATAGAAGTGAAAGAGAAATGCTGCAGATGTGTTTTTAAGGTAACTGTTCATATTTGATGCATACCATCATTTTGACCAGAAAATCGTAAAATGGATATTCTAATCTTTTCAAATCTCTTGGAAGATAATGTAGATACAATGCAGATACATCTTTTAAGAGACAGAAGATATGACACAATGCAAAAATACTTGTTCACTGTTTATCCTGCTTTTCAATAACAGGTCAACAGACAACCCTACAGACAAACTGTCTATGCAACGGCTTTGCTGCAATCTGAGTAAAATAAACTGAGAGCAGCTCCTGAATTTCACTGCTCTCTACTAGAGATTATAGCCAGTAATACTAAGAGTCTGACAGAATAATGCTAAACCTGCTAAGAAAGTTTCTGATTCTGCAGTATTTTCTTGTTCTGAACTAAACCAAACCCAAGATGATCTTTTCTGAGGAAAAGGCAGATTCCTACCTCAGAAGAGTGGATAGCTGGCTGGATAGAGAGCTCACCTAGGCTATGAGAGACTAAGATTTGAAACACTGCTTTGCCACATTCTTCTGTGCCAAATCTGTGCCTCAACTATAAGGTTTCTATTATTATGCTACTATAGTAGAAACAGCAATTTCTACTATTCAGCCTGAGGAAATAGGTTGAGTCTGGTCAAATCCCCATTGTCTCAATGCTCAAATAATTACTTTATTATTGATGAACAAAATAAATGTCCATTACAAAACTGATACCTTAGTGACAGTTCCCACGTCAAGAGATATGTCTGCACTAGGAAAGTATCCCATTTCATCAGCTGACATGGTCAGCTCTCAGTTTTGAGAAAATCCACCAATATGCCATGGGTTGCACGGTCATTATGGCACTATGCACTGACCCTTATCCATGTGCAAGAGAAAGCAGGAATCCAGCTGCAAGAAATACTGATGAATACTAAGAAAATCCTCAGATGACTGAATTATGACCATGTGCTGACATGATTACATACCTTTTTATAGTTCAGCACATACTATATTATTTTGGCAATGTATGCCTGTGAGCTGTGAAATTGCGGCCTGTCTAACACACGTATTGTTAGAAGATACTTGTAAAAGGATACATATAGTGGTGCACGGAAACAACTTTACAACCTATAAAGTCATAAAACTTTACCACTCACAAGGTTATAAAGCAGGTATGTTTTTATTCGACGTCGGGTGCATGAAGGATTGCTCCTTTAATCCTGAGCGTGCCTTCTAACAATAGGAGGTGTGTTTAAATACAGCAAGGTGTTACATATTCACAGTAACCCCAGGAACACCTATACATATTCATAACCATTCCCCGAGAATGTGGTTCTTATTAAAATGAGTTCCAGGACCCTGGTCCCTCCCTGTTGCACCTGCACGGTGCCAACTGGTGGTCTTGAGAAGGGGTCTTTGGGGGTCTTTGGATAAAGGCTCCTTCAGCTTTGTCACAGTGAACTTTTTACCTTTGGCTTAGTATGCTGAATTGGCTGGAACCCAAACTGCCAAGTCAGTTGAAACCAGATTGGTGCCCCCCTTTTGCTGAAAATCTTCGTTATCTCGTCTCCTCAAGGATACAGCTGTGTGCTGTAAGACTTCTTATCTTTGCATTCAATGAGGCCTTGTTTTTCTTAATATAATTGGTTACATAAAGCTCTAAACTAGGCACTCATTATGTGGTTAACCCTTAAAATGTTACTTCATTAGTTCCCTCTATCAATAGCACCTTGGAAATCTCAGAGCATCAGCTACACGCAAACAGTCAGGGCAAGTATGGAATTTTAACAGAAAATGGGAATGTAGTCCCAAATCACTAAAGATACATGAACCACTAATAAAAGGTAAATCAAAGGAACATAACAAAAATACTTAGCTGAATCAATTTTTATGACACCACTACATACCGGGTCTACTAGGGCAGCAGCTACTGTATTATTTTGGCTGTGCATGTCTGCACGCTTCAGAATAATGGCTTCTCTCTGATGCACCTGACGTTAGAGTAGTGCTGCATAGTTATGTACAACCCCTAGCCATAGAATAAACTTGTTCAGTGACAAAATGAAGTGAACAAGCATAATATTCTTAAAAACGTCTGGTCTCATCACAGACTAATCTGTAAAGGAAATAACACTTTAACAATCACTGCAAGGAAGCTGAACAAGTATGAACACATACTGCAGACTTGGCTTGCAAGATACTTTCATCCAACCTATTGTTTTCAAATGGTATGAGGAATATTTGCTTCTGTAGCACACACGTCATTAGCAGTTGAGTGTCTTTTCTTCTGTGGTTGCTTGAGGCTGAGCTGCAACTGATAACACTGATTTGGGGAAAGTGATTTGGGGCTATATTCCAGTTTCCGTTCACATTACATACTTGTACAGATTTTTCTTTTATGGTTATCATCAGCTTTAAGGAACGCTTTAATAAACTTTTACAATATTTATTTTCAAGTACAATAATGTTTGAACTCTTTATCATTATTATAATAGCATATGAATAATGAATTACAGGTCTGCAAAATTTTTGGACAAAAATTACATAAGATACTGTTGTCTGTCTTGTAATATTCAGTGCTCTTTTGCAGGTGGTGCTATAAAATTCTTAGAAGGCAGTTGGTCCAATGGTAAGTAATGAGACCCTCTTTATTCAATAAATACTTACAGGACAGCTGAAAACAAGTTCACAAAATAAAAAAAAAAAAAAAAAGTCTTATCTTTCCAAACTTTTTTCCAAAAAAAAGGAGTCAAGTTGAGCTGATTGGTTTTATATATTCTTAATTAGATAATGGCTGAATCCATATTGGCTGAGTGCATGGAGACCCTCCCTGTCACACAGTGTTGGGAGGAAAAAAGGCACAGAGTGTAGATAAATAGAACTTTGGAAATTTGCTTTGATTTAAGTCTAGAGACAGTTTCCATGACTGCTTGTTTAGGATGAAAAGTAACTAACAGGCATTTGTAGAAAAGGACTGAAGGACTGCGATCATGTCCTCCTGATCGAAATACAACTAAGCAATCCATCTTGAACTAAAAAAAAGGTCAGCATCTACCACTATTCCTGATAAGGAACTTGATGGTGTCATTTACAGAATAAATTGTTACTCAACATGAATAGGCTTTAGAGAACCAAATAATAAAGAAAGCAGCCTCTTTTTCAAATGACATTTTTCTAGGAACACCAAATTCAATTCCATAACTGAATCTCAGCCCTAGTGCCTCAATTGCTTGAGCAAAACAACTCATGAAGGAATAAGTATTGCAGAAAAAAATACCCCCCAAAAGTGAAGTTTTTCTTCAGTCATCAGCTATTTTGGAAATCTGCATTCGACAGTATCATTCTGGGTTTTGTCAGTTCATGATGATATAGTTAGATCTTGCAAGCTTTTCTTATGCAGAGCAGTATCACAAACAGTATTATGGTCTTCCTCTCTGTGGAAAATAATTCTCCCTTTACAATAAACCTGCTTCCTTTAAAAATCTTCTAAAAAGATACAGGATTTCTCTCTGATATGTTAAGATCCCTTCAGACTGGAAGAGTTAGAGGAAGTCTTACCAGAACAGCTGTAACTTCTCCTTGATGAGCAATAGGGCTTTTTGTTCTTGCAGAGCTCAGACGGATATTGATGCTCAAGACCAGGCTAAGTGAGAAAAATGGAAGCCCAGGAACAGAAACGGAATATTTCTTCACTCAGACAGCATATCACTTCTAGAATAAAAGAGGCAAATGGGGAAGAAATAGGGCAGAGCTTGCCATTGCCACTATGTATGACAGACATGGGCTGGAGGTAAACCCATATGCTCCAGTCAAGTACCAATGTCAAAATGTGGTAACTGGCCATTGCAAAGAAGGACAGCTGCATCCAGAACTCCTGAGAGAGCTATGCCTACAACCATTCTTTCAGAATCTTAACACCTCCTTTTAAGTGCATACCAGTAGTGACCCTTTGTGGCAGGACAATCTCTGTGTTTTAGTTTCCTAATCATCTTGAGAGTCAAAAAGCATCACTGCTCAAGACAAAAAAGAAATCCTGCTTCATCTGTTCCACAAGTTCAAAAGGCCTGTAAAAATTACTCAAACGAATTTTTCACTGTATTTCCCCAAATCTCAAAACAGGGTTGGGATTTGCTAAAATTTGTGCAGTGCTACATTCAAACTATCCTAAACTGTTCCTGATAGTTTAATTTCCCCATGTATTTGATGAAATCTTATGCCACCAAATTCCTTTTACTTAATTTAGAAACTTTAGATAAGTGATTTTATTTAAGTGGAAGTTCTCTGAATAGACAGGAAAGAGAGACAGGCACCACTGGCCACTAAATCAGACTTCAAGTGGGCCAACTCCTCCTCTGAAGGTTTTATCTATCTCCTTGGAATATACATGAATTATAAAGTAGCTATATTCCCAATTTTGCCACCTCAGGTTCCTAAATTTAAGGAAATAAATCTGTGTCTTACTGTGGACCTAGTTATTACTAGTATAAAGGTACCTTCCCATTTGGGATTCAGCTATATTTGGATATGCACTTTTACACTCGTATAATTGTCTTTACCCTAGGGGAGTTGTACTACTTTAGCTACACTGATATAGTCAAAGAAGCACAATTTTCTGGTGCAGACACATCCAACATTATAGAGAGTTTATGGCTCATTTTCTAATGGTTCATAAATTGGGACAATATTCCCTAATAAATTTGGGGGACAAGGGGGCTAGAGATCAGGATAGGCAGGCAAGTAGCAAATAAAGAGATAATAAATACCAAGATCCTGTAACTTTCAAAGTTCCATCAGTGTTCCTCACAGCATACACTTCTAGCCAGGCTCACCTGCTGCCTCACTTACTGGCCTTTTATCACTTCAGTCTTCATTCCTTGAAAGACAGGCATGTGGAATGAACACACCTATTACAGTATCAATAAGCCATCTGATCTCAAGACAGCTGCCATTTCAAGTGTGGATGGCTGGAGCTTGTGTCTCCCATACCTCAACAGGCAGAAGGCTGCCTTGCTATGTGAAGCTGAGTCTGAAGAAGAGACCCCTCGATTAACTGCATTCAGTTCAGCCGTGGGCTTGCCAAGTGATTCCTTACGCTTCAGCTTTGCCATCGGTAAAATGGGGCTGACAGTAATACTTTTCTCATGGGGGGAGAGTAAGGAGGAAAAAGGCTCACTAGAGATATCATTCTTTGGGAAAGTCAGGTGAAAAGTGAGAAATGACAACCATTATCCTTAGCAACTCACTTGCACTCAAAATCACTCACGGTGCCAATTGAAAATATAAAAACGTAGCTCTCTAAAAATGCACCATGATGCTCTGATGCCAGGTCTTAGAATTGATTCCCAAACCCTTAGAAAAGAATGTAGTTGCTAAACTATCACATATATTAAACAGCAGTAGTCAATGGACCTGTTCTACTACTGAAAAGAACAAGGGAACAAAATCAAGAACAGCTTTCTGCCCCAGAGCACTATCTAATCTGGGAATACACCATCCTGCTTGCAGATTGCTTCAATAATCTGAGCCAAACAAAGGTAATAGGGGACTTAGAATTTGTGATTTCAATAAATGAGTATATAGCAATGGTATCAGCTTGGGAAATACCCTGCCCTCGCATACTCCTGCTTTTTCCTGCCCCACAGGATGGCACATCTGAGGCTGTGCTGCAAAATACATCAGCTAACTAATCCAGCTGTAAAAACAAGTTTTTAAACCGGAGATCAATTTCCCAGCCCAGCTCACACCACAGACATCAATATGGAGAATGAATGGGGAGGGATACATTAAACCAGCATTGCTGCCTGATAACTTTGTCTTACAAAAGCACTCTGACAATGCAGTGAATGTACGTGTGTACATGCACCTCCCCAGACAATTCAGGCAAGTGTACATTAATGTCCCTTGGCAATCCATCTCCACATACAGATCTTAATGCAGCCTCTTTCATGCATATGCTTCAGGGCAATCTAACACTGGCATAGCAAGGATTTTACGGCTTTTACGATGTAAGGAAGGAGCCAAAACACACCCTCAAACCATGACCTTTTCTGTAATAGTTTTTCTGAATGAGATAGCTGCTACTGAGATAGTATCTAAAGAATCCAGTTGTTGAATAGCTGCTTCTCTCCGCTTTCGTGCCTTTGCTCTGTTTGCCAGTACTTTATTTAGTTTTCCAGATTTCACTACAAACAACTTGTACAAACTGTTCACAATCCGAATGTAGTATCACTACAGCGGGTTTCTCACCAGGAATGAGACCAAAGGAAGGTGATAAGGGGGACACAAAACTGTATGTCAACAGCACTTCTTCGTGATTGAGAAGTGATTTCCTTGTGAAAAGGCAAAAAGTAAGAAATCTTCAGAATAAAGGAAAAAGAACAAGTGAAGCGGGATGGGTGAGGAAGAAAAATCAAACATCCCTGTTACTAAGGCACTCAATAAAATCCATTTCCTACTCAAATAATCTTTGCTCCAAGCCAGCTGGTTATGACACACTCAGATGTTTGCTGCAAAACACTAAGAGGTAGAGGGGGATTGATGTCCCGTTCCAGTTCTTTCTGTTCCACCTCTCGCCTCTGAGTTCTGCTGAATGTGACATTTTTCCCTGGCGCCTAATACACAGAACTCTGCTGCTAATTTTATGCACAGAGTTCTCATACTGTGTAATTTGAGGCCAGAGACTCCTCCAACAGCCTGCTAGACAGAGTACACACCCTTCAATGTTGCTGCTGCTGCTGCAGGGAAATGGGGGCAGCGAGAAGGAAATGAGCCAGACAAGAAACAAGTTTCCAAAGTTGTCCAAGATGTTGGGCTGATTTTTGGCTCTGTTATCCACCAGGGATCTACCTCCGGCTCTCCCTGTCTTGTTTGTCAACAGACCAGTCCAGTGGATTTGCTAGTAATTACAAAAACTCAGTCAACTTCAAGCGCTCACTTCTCCCCCCTTTTTTCCCTATATTAGATTCTACCTGGTTGCTCTAATACTAAATCAAGTTGTTGGCCACAAGGCTCTTTTAATACTACCACGAGACAGAATAAGAAGTGATTTCTGCAAGATAATAATAGAGGATTTAAAAGAGAAACTGGTGTCTCTTTTACCCCACCAGGATTAACATTTCTGAATCTCACAGAGATAATCTGCACTGTAACATATTCCACTAAAATTAAAATGGGCAAGTAACCTTCAAAACCTGGCCTGATCATACTCAAAGGGGGATTGAACTGGATATATCCCCATTAACTGACTAGAAAAGCCTTTGTGCCAGACACCCCTTTTTGCTTCCAGCTAACTAGACCGATTTTTACTGAAGCCTTTTAGTGGAATCATCACTTCCACAGCAGAGAAAGTATTGAATTAGATCCGTTTTCAATACTACTTCCTTATATTCTGCTGATGATGATACAAGAAGGAAAACACCCCACATGACTGACTTCTCCCAACTCCAACTTTTCGTTCTCTTGACTGCATCAACAAATAGACAGTGAGGGAGCTACAGGTTAAAAAGGGAAAAAAAGGACTTTGATAACAGAATTATATCAGTAACTTCTCCTCTTGTATACACTTTATGCCAGAACAAAATAAACTGTACTGCCTAAAGACTTCATCTAAAAAAAATTACAAAAAAAGATAAATCTCAGGCCTTGATGTACAGCAATTGCTGTTATAGCCCAGAGACCTATCTGAGACTAAATAAAATATTTATTGAGAATGTGAGAAGAGCTGGGATTTTACTGCTGTTCAGCTGCAACAGAACATCGCAAGCTTTGACATCCAGAGAACTTTCATCGCAGTCCCTCTCATGATGAAATAAGTGCCTAAGTAGAGAGGACAAGGGAGGGAAGACTGGGAGGAAGAACACAGTCCTTTCTTCTGTATCTGGAGTGTGGGATAAATGAAAAATTAGGCACAAAAGTCAGATAAGTTCAGATACTGATCTGGTACAGCCATCAACATGCTCACCAGGGAAAAAAATAATAGAATGTGAGGAAAAACAGAGACAACACACAGTTGACAAAAAGAGGAACATAAAAGGAATAAAGAGGGATGTGTGGAAACAACCAAATATAAAGAGGGACTGGGAAAAATCCATCCCTCCTCTAAAGAGACATGCATTGCATGTCCAGACTTGACCCACATATGTCTGGCTATCTAATTTATGAGAGACATGAAGCTGACCAGCCAACAGGCTGGCCATAAATTATCCCTCTTAGATAAGCCAAGATGATTTACATTAGGAGAGAGGAAGAGGAAAATGACGCATAAGAATCTTGTCCTTGCCTTCCCGGGCACTGCCTGGGATATACTCTGTGAGCACCTAAAAATCTGCAGGTGTCCTGAAGTGGCAATACTCCTTGCCAAAACCTCTCCATTATAAAAGCTAATAGATCAGAACCCTTTTTCCACTGCCTGACAGCATGGCTGCCTAGCACAACTACACTTTCAGATGTACAATACTTGCAATTTCATTGACTGAGATTTGCTCAAATCCTTGTTTTTTCCTCTTTTTTTTTTTTTTTCACATATCTTAATTGTTTATCTCATCTCCTTCATTTCTCTCTACATATGTTTTGTGGTGTTTTTTTTTTTCATAATTAGCAAAACAGTAGGTCAAGAGAAATAATTTTTCATTTCTACTAAATGCCTATAAGACTGTATCTGGAATACTATCGCTAGTTTTGGAGCCCCCCCAAACAAGAGAAATATTGACAACTTGGATAGACTCCAAACGAGGATAAATAAGGCTGGAGGATATGATATATGAGGAAAGGCTGAAGTAAGTGGGTTTGTTTATCTTAGAGAAGCCTAGAAGGGAGATCTAATTGCTAATCAAATAAAATGAAGTGAGATTAAAGAGGAGATATATCTACACTGTTCTCCTAGGTGCACAATGAAAGCATGGGAGACAAGAATCACAAGTTGCAACAAGGGAAAAATCTCATTGGACATAAGAAATAATTATTCAATACGACACTGAAATAGGGGCCCAGAAAGAGTATGGGGTCTCCATCCAGTGAGATTTGCAAATTTTCACTAGACAAGCTTGATCTAACTTTCATATTAGACCAGCTTTGAGCAAGGCATTGTGTAGACAACATCCAGTGGCCTCTTCTAACCTTATTTTTGCTCTGTTCAAATACCAGATGCTATCTTCAGCTAACCAAAGTCTCTTTCTGAGTTACAGGTCACGTTATCCAGGACAATCTGCTTAACATAAATTAAAAGCTCTCATGCAGTTGTCAACTGTGAGCATTTCAGACAGTTTATGGTACTGCGCTATAAAATGAAATTTTCTGTATAAAAAGAAAAAAGGAACAGGAGGAACACAAGTTCCCTGAAAAACAAGACTTAAAAAAATGTTACTTTTAATAACTTCATAGTAAAGCATGTTGATGGATATTCTTGGACTGGATTTCCTCATGCATCTGCAAATTCTTTCCTCCTGGAACACTAACATTTCCCTCCTCTCTGTTTTCCCCTTGTGGGACTCATCCCTCTCCAAGGCCATCTTCTTCCTCAACCTGCTTTCCTTTCCACATCACCTTTTTTGTCCTTTTTTTATTTTTTTGAGCCCTGTCTCACTCTTTATTCTTCTCCTCCTAAATCTCTCATCCCAAGTTGGAAAAGAATTCTTCAAGGCACGTCCCCTAAAGAGCAGCTAATTTTTTGGCTTTGGGCCTGCTCCTGCTTTGTCAGATCCCTCTGGTCAACAAGTGTGTGTGGAAGCTTTGGAATGCCCAAGAAACCCATAAACTGACCTGGTAATCCCAGGGAAAGCCTGATCTGCATTACTGATACTTGTAAAATAAACAAGAGAGTCTGATGCCTGAAGTACCTTAGAGCAGCCTTCCTCAAATGTTGCCTGACACATCAAGTATTCAGTATTTGAAAGGAGGGGAGGAGTGGAATACACCCACCATGAAAATGAATAGAGAGATTAAATGTATGCACTGCACGAGCATTAGACCTGCACTGATTTTATAAGCAGTAAATATAGTTCTTCAGTAACTTGGCTCTCATTACCCTTAGTATCCTTATTGTTGTTTGTGCTGTGGCCTTTAGACACCAAGAGTCTTACTGTAAGAAATAAAATGGTTACAGAAACTTAGCATGCTTGTCTATCTGTCTGAAACAGTGAAAAAAAGGATGAAGAAAAATTCACACAACTTGAAACTGGAGTCTTTAGGCCATTAACTAGTGAGCAATCAGAAAGGTTGCAGAGTTTTACAAACATATCTGGTTCAGAGAACCAGAATCACAGAAGAGAACACTTTCACCACCTAACTACATAAATCCAATTGGTGTCCTGAATAATATGAGCTGAAAATTCAGTGTAATTTTGCTCTCAGTTACAGAAAAATTGCAGTTCACATGTTTGAATGCCATACACAATGCTTACCCATCCACCTATGTCATGATGTAACTATACAAAGAGTTTATGAAAATCAGAAATTTTTATACTATAAAAATTGTTAGTTTCTCTCATTCTTGAATACATATTTTGATTCATCAGAGCAGACCTGTATTCCCACTCTGAATACTTTCCAATAGTGCTTTATTCCATATGTTGCAGAAAAAATAAAATCAAATAGAAAATACAGTTGCCTGCCTTGGCAATATGGTTCCTATTCTTACTCCTACTGTTGATTGTCTTATGCTTTCAAAGTCTACCCGATTTAGCTAAGCTGACAGCAGATACTCTACTTTTACTTATAATCCTTCTTCAAATCTCAATAAACTCTTTGCTGAAATAATAACCATCCAGCTGCTAAACCCACAAGATAATTAAACACTGTGTGAAAGGACATTCCTTTTAAGCAGATTTACATTTTATCAAATGATTACTCCAACTTAATTTGAATAATAATTATTCAAATACTTTTTTCTTTTTAACCTTTTCTCACCTAAGTTCTTTCTCGGGCCCTTGGGCAATAGGAAAACTAAAAATGTAACTGTAGGATAGGAGAAGAAGGAGCAAAGAAGGCAAGAAATTAAAAAGGCATTAAATAGTTACTGTATTCTCACTTAGGCTTCAAATCTGGCTTCAGAGGAACTATTCATAGTTTGAAAGTTAAGCATAAAGCAGAAGGCTGTGCAAGATCACAGTGTCTTTGGCACAAGAATTGTTTCTTGCTATGAGACATATAAGTACAATACTTAGGGAAGGCCCTAGTTACAATTGGATCTACAAAAATTGATGCAGTACAAAAAAAAGTGAGAAAGCAACATCTAGGAAAATAAACTTCTAGTAATTTTTAGTAAGTCTTGTCTCCAAATAAATACCTGACTGAGTTTCCTTGTATTGATTGGGTTTGAGTCTCCATTGCACATGTGAAAACTGGTCAACACATCTACTTTACTCTCCATAGACAGCATTAAGAAGATGGGGTAGCCATGCTTAAGAATCCAAATTTGAATTAATGCTATCACAGAAGTGCAAAAACTTTATCTAAACATGACAGTGTTTAAAAAAGATGTAATGGGAGAAAGAAGTTAACAATAGCTATTTTATGGGCTACCAAACGATCTAGAACTACGGAAGAGTGTTTGCTATGTACTATTGATTCTAATCAGAATAACCTTTCCTTCGCTTAGTAGAGGCAACAACTCTCTTAAATATTCACACATTTGGTTTTCTTTCTCCAAGTCTCTACATCTACAAAAATCCCATCTCGCCCTAAAACAATCTATTTATTTCTCTAAGCTATTACTGTATGGTGTGATACCATTCTAACGGAGACTTTAGCAGATGTTTTTGTTTTGCTGTCTGATCTTCAAGCTCCTTTTAAGGAGCTATTAGTCTTTAAGGTTCCCTAATCCCCCAACTAAATTTATCAGCAGTCGATCGCAGCCAAGAGTTAAGCTAAATTAAACTTTTAAATCCCTGTACAGTGTATCAGATGCACTTCTGCTAGGGGAGGTGGAGCGGAAAGCTCCAAATATTCCACTTACCAAACGGTAGGAGAACCCTGTTTTCCTCCAACGTTTTTTCAAAGCTTCCACACATTTTTCAAGCTCACTACAATTTCCCTGATTTTATAAGAACAGGAACTCAACTATTGAAACAGCTTGTCATTTAATTCCATACTAGGCGTGTGCATGCATATTTCTGCACAAGTTTGCAGACAGATACCCACTTTCCTCTACAAGCGTGTACATTATATACGGAGGAGGTACACACATACTTAGGTTAAAGCTGCATGCATGCCTGAGACATCTGGTCCAACTGACACATATGAGGTAAAAATGTATTTATCTACATATATATGTGTATGTGATATATAGATAGATAGATGTATATATATATCACATACACGCAAATATATATATATATGTGTGCGTATGTCTGTTGCCCAGTCTTTGTCCTCACACAGTGAATCATTCCCTTGTTTACTTCTCTCACACTCATAAGTAATTATCAGGACATTATCCCTCCTGCTCTTACTAAGTAGTAAAATACATGGTGTCCTAAATAATTTGCATGTCAACATCAACAGCTGGTTAGTTTTGATGACAATATACGATAGTCCATTACTATTCCAGAACTGTGAACTTCTTACACACACACAGAAAACACACACAAAACAAAACGTAAACAGATACAGTCCAACATGTACTCTTTCTTAAAAAGAAAAAAGTATAGAGGAAAAATATGGATGCTTAAGAGGAAATAGCTAAGATAGATTTTTTTACCTGTGGAACAGTAATTGCAATCTAAATCATCCGTAGTTTTCAGAAGTCACTAACAAGAGATCAGTACCTACATAGATCAATGGTGTCAATCAAATTACTAACAGATTGGCCTTCTCCCCACAAAGTAATTACTCAGTGGTACTAATTGAACCCTATCTCTTTCTAATTTCTGTAAAAAGCTCTAGAAGAGGGGCCTGGTGAAATCTCAATTAAAAAACCAGAAAGAGTCCTCATGACAACTGTGGAAGGTGGCTCAGGTCCTAAAAAAGACAACAGAGTCAAGACTACAGCTCTCTGGATATAAAATCAATCATTGCAAACCAGGTTACAGTAAATTGGTGAAATAAAAAAAACTTCCATTCCAAAGACTTCATAGTATTTACTCTGAGGACACATCAAAGATTTGTTTCCAAAATCATTCGTCTTTCATTTTCACCAGCCTTTTTTTTTCAAGAGAGGAAGTGTGATTTCTGCTGTCTATGTCCCCATGGCTACAGCTAGGAAGGGAATTGGCCACATCACAGCACACGAAATGTCAGGTTAACAAATTCCAACACAACAGTTCAGAGAAACAGACGCTTGCTTTCTCCCACCTTCATCCTCCCATGTCGCAATAAAAGAAAATGAAAACAAAATGTCAACAACAGAAAACTAGCCAAAGCCATGTAAGGGAATCAGATATACCCTTCATAAACGTAAAGCTCTCTAAAAATAGGATGAAAGGCTAAGCAAATCATTTGTTTTTACTCATAGCAGTAATAAAAGGTCCTTGTAAGGGACTCACACAAGTTCTGTGCTGCTACGGTAGCATCTGTCTCCTCATTGCTGGAAAGAAATGGTGAAGAGGATTTAGAGCGAGTGTGTAACCTGAGAGAGAAATCATCTGCCATTCCCTCCCAGGGCATCAGCAAACTTGCCCTCTCCTGGGACAAGGAAGCACCACTCTCCTTCCCCTGCCTCTTGTGACTATTATAATAAACATGCCTATGAATAATATTAATAATCAGAAAAAATCTAGCTCTATTAAGAAAGGGTAAGAGAAGCTCAATTGAAAAGAGACAAGATTCTGTGCAAAACACAGGGTGAACCTGGTAGCAAAGAAGAGGTCAAGTAACAAACAGATCCTTTCTGTGAAAAGGAGGATCCTCTTGCTCCGCCCAAGTGAAACTGCTAACACAGGCTATACTCCTCACAATCAAAATCTAGAGCAACAAGAAAAAAGAAAAGGATGGTCCAATTTTGAAGATACTGTGCCAGGACAGGATACAACATGGGTTTTCTTGTGCCACTGTAGTGTGTGGTCTCATGCAAACAGTTAATTTGTGGGTGTTTCAGTTGTCTGCCCTTTAACAGGAGGAAGTGTTGGTGGAAAAATAAATACCAAGACAGTCAGACAATAGTAATAGAAAACATGAGGTACACTAGTTCAGAGATCAATGAGGTTTTTAGTATGCCCTGCTACTTGGTTTTTCTCTCACTAATTAGAGGGTAGAAATGTCAACACAAGTGCAGAAGAATATCAGAGATGGTACACTTCAAAGAGGCAAAATACTGCCAGTCAGCAAATCACTTGCATCTTGCAAGTTTCTGCTTCATCCAAAAGCAAGATACTAATGGTCAATTTACTGAAATATCTCATTCTTCTTCAATACAGCAGCTTCTGTGTCCCACTGAGACCAAAACTCAAAGAGCCTGAGGGCTACTGCCAGTTGCAAATAATGGTCAAAATACCATAGCACGAGCTAAAAGTGCTGCTGCATATCATTCAGATCTGTACCACATGCTACATCAATATTCCACTTCTAGATCATATTTCTTTTACCTACACAGGGAATATTCACAAAGGTTTAAAAGGAGTGCAAAAAGGCTCTGCAATAAGGTGGTTTATCTACAAGATTACCACTGTGACTGTTTTTAGGAAGGAGAAACAATAAAAGCATCCAAGAAAAAAAAAGTATGCCCATAATGAGCATCAATTCAGATGTGCAGAATAAAAAAACATTCATGTAAGTTTCTATAAAACGGGTTACCCCAATAAAACTGTTTCTTTTTTTTTTTTTTTTTTTTTGCAAATCATGGCAATAAACTTTTTCACATTGCCTAGGAAAAAAATAAATCATCACCATACAATTATGAACAAGGTGTTAAAATTATTATCAGAAGGAATATCTAAAAGGTAATTGTAAGAAGAAGTTGTGGTACACTGATAACAGCAGGGAAGATAGACTTCCCTTAGGATATGCCAGTGAGTCCTTATATAATAAAATTCTCTCCAGAACACAGAGGATAAGGACATTACAAAAGATAAACTCAAATTTTAAATTCGACGTTTACCTAAGAGAATCCCAGATGCAACAGAAGTGAATGCTGCTGGACAAGCTAACACTTGAATGTCCATCCATTCTCCTAAGAAGTCTAGCATAGGTAACAAGAGTAGGGATTTCCTTACTGCAGTCCTCCCTTCAGGCAATCTAAAGAGATAAAGAAGAGAAAGTACAAGAGAATTCAGTATTTGGGTCTGATTCAGGAGGCCATGAATTACATAGAGATACCGTTTTAGTCCCAGTAAGTTTCATTTGTGTGTATTTGTCTTTTAACAACTAGACTGGGGCTGTTCAACTCACTTCATCAGGGTGACTGAAACACTACTACAGAATGTCTTTCTTTTGCTGGGATTTTCCTTGGCTGCATTCGAATCATGACCTAAACCTGAGAAAATATCTCATTTAGCAATCCTGTAAGTAGAAGAATTGTTTTCTAATGAAATATTGGCAATAAATAATCAGCTGGCATAACCCTGTTCTTTTTCTGTAACTAGTTATAGACTTTCTTAGCCAACACTTTCTACTTAGGATGTTGGCAGGAAAAGCCCCAACTGGCCATTTGAGCATCACTGCTATAAAATTCTTCCCACTCGCTGTTTACCCAGAAACATTTGACTCCTTTACAAACCTCTGACTTCTAAATCCATTTAACATGTGCACTAACAGCTCTGAAACAAATAAGAGCACAAAAAGAAAACAAAACAAAATACAAAAGAACACAGATTCATTAAAGAATAACTATCAAAATTAACTATCAAAATTTAGGTTACCACAGGATTTCAACTGCTAAAACTGGAGTCAGATTTTCCCAAAAGCTGTTTACCCTGATCTAAATGCTTTGACTGCTCTCCTACCAGCCGTCTAGTATAAATGGGAACTAATAATGAAGCCATCCCTCTGCTGTGCTAGTTTTCCTGGAATATAACCCCTGTGGTAATAATTACATGGGCTTATCCATCTCAGTGTGAACAACACTGAAGTGTCAATTATGACAAATGTCTGATACCCAGAAGTGTCTGTTGTGAAGAAAACCAACTGTTTCCATTCTCTTAACCTTTGGGTCAGGGTTTCCCACTGGGACTAACAGCTTTTTTTCCTGCTGTAAGTATCCATTTGAGAGTTGCTAGGAGGTGTTATGATACACAGACCTACTCTTCAGCATGAAGTTTTTTTCTTGTTAGGTAATCTGAGCCTAACTCTCATCAGGGATTTACACAGAAACACCTATTGCTGTTTTTCATTTGTATTATCTCCTTTGGGTGATACTGTTCAAGACCTTTTACTTTCTTTTCCACACCATTTGCAGTACAAGCTGGAGAGTCCCCAAAGCCCACTGATAGCATGGACTATTAGTGACCTACTTCTGGCCTCCAGGGTATCTCTTGTAGCCATTTGCTATTTCCAGCTTTTGAGCCAATTATCAGACTAGTTGTGTGTAAAAATGGAACCACTAAGCTTTGATCCTAGGAATACAGACTTCTCTCAGGCAAAACAAAGAAGAGTCCACTGCATGGGCTATGAAGAAGTAGCAGAATCTAAAAAGCCCGAATCAGTCTGATATACTCCATCTGGCAGAAGGAAATTATAACTAGTATATACAAAATCCTGACAGTTTCAGTCACAGGGTAGTAGTTTAAAATATACATATACCTGAACAAATATGCTCATATGCAGCCTAAAGAGGGCATATATGAACTCAAGAGCAGCATATAAACAAAGCAGTCACAATAAACATAGACTGAAGTTTCCTATTATATATTAGTGAGGATTTTTTTTTCTGTGAGTACTGTTTCTATGAGTACTTTTAACTGATTTATTTTTCATATAAATTCTGTCAGTCTGATTCTTCCACTTTTCACGTGTGTGGTATTATGAACTCCACTGAGGAAAATAAGTTACGAACTACCATAGTGGATCAAAATACGTTTCCTCTAGTGCTCTAATCCAGTATCCTGTTCCCAACAGTGGACACAGACAAAAGCCTTTGGAGGAACATAACCACAAGGCAATCACATGACACTTTCCCCTAATCATCTCCCAAATCCGAACCACTTTAACTCAGGAACTTCACAAGCTGGATATGTCATGTCAGTCAGTTCACGGGACGGGAGCACAAGTGATATTTGCCTCAGTTCCTGTGCTAGCTGGGATGGATGAGGAGCTAAATAAAGAGAGGAGCAGAAAAGCCCATCTCATCAACAGGTGGCTTAAGGATTGGTGTCACCGTCAAAATTTTGGGTTTTTTGACCATGGGGCAAGCTCCGTGGTACCTAGTCTCCTCAAATCAGATGGGCTTCATCCTTCTAGGGAGAGCAAGAGGACTATAGCCCATAAGTTGGCAGGGCTGATCAGGAGGGCTTTAAACTCGGTTTGAAGGGGGAAGGAATTGAAACTGGGCTCTCCAAAGATCAGCCTACGGATGGAAAGCCCGAATTAAGAGGGAAATCAGCAGCCCACTTGAAGTGCATGTACACTAATGCATGCAGTATGGGCAACAAACAAGAGGAGCTGGAAGCCATCGTGCAGCAGGAAAGCTATGACATAGTTGCCATCTCAGAAACATGGTGGGATGATTCATATGACTGGAGTGCTGCTATGTGTGGCTACAAGCTCTTCAGAAAAGATAGGCAGGGTAGGAGAGGTGGAGGGGTGGCTTTATATGTTAGAGAGTCACTCAACTCTGTTAAACTTGAGGTCAGCAGTGACAAGGTTGAGTGCCTGTGGACCAGAATCAGGGAGAAGTCCAACAAGGCTGACATCCTCGTGGGTGTCTGTCATAGACCACCCAACCAGGACGATGAAGGAGATGAATTGTTCTACAAGCAGCTGGCAGATGTCTCAAAATCGACGGCCCTTGTTCTTGTGGGTGACTTTAACCTGCCGGATATCTGCTGGGAGCTCAATGCTGCACAGAAGAGGCAGTCTAGGAAGTTCCTAGAGTGTATAGAGGACAATTTCCTTCATCAGCTGGTAAATGAGCCTACCAGGGGCAAGACCCTGCTAGACCTACTGTTTACAAACAGAGAAGGGCTGGTGGGAGATGTAGTGGTTGGAGGCCACCTGGGGCATAGCAACCATGAAATAATAGAATTTTCAATACTCAGAGAAGCAGGGAGAACCATTAACAAAACCTCTACACTGGACTTCTGGAGGGCAGATTTTTGCCTATTCAGAAGTCTAGTTCAGAGCATACCCTGGGAAACAATGCTTGAAAACAAGGGGGCCCAGGAGGGTTGGACATGCTTCAAGCAGGTGGTTTTGAGTGCACAGGAACAGGCTATACCAGTGTGCCGAAAGGCTAGCTGGCGGGGAAAACAACCGGCTTGGCTAAACAGGGAGATTCTGAATGAAATCAGAAATAAAAAGAGACTTTACCGACTGTGGAAAAAAGGGCTGGCTACTTATGAAGAATTTGTGGAAATAGCTAGATCATGCAGAAAAAATATCAGGGAAACAAAAGTGCAATTTGAAGTTAATTTGGCCAATTCTGTCAGGGATAATAAAAAGTCCTTCTTCAAATATGTTAATAACAAAAGGAGGGGCAAGGAAAACCTCCATTCTCTGTTGGACTCTGAGGAAAATATAGTTAACAAAGATGAGGAGAAAGCTGAGGTACTTAATACCTACTTTGCCTCAGTTTTTACCAGTAAGACAGGTGGCCCTCAGGACAACTCATCTCTGGAGGTGGTTGACAGAGATAGGAAGCCAAATAGGCCCCTTGTATTCCAGGAGGAAATAGTTGGTGATTTACTGAGCCATCTGGATCCTCACAAGTCTATGGGACCAGATGAGATCCATCCTAGGGTGATGAGGGAGCTAGCAGAAGAACTTGCCAAGCCACTCTCCATCATCTTCCAACAGTCCTGGCTCACTGGGGAGGTCCCATATGATTGGAAATTGGCCAATGTTACCCCAGTCCACAAAAAGGGCTGCAGAGCTGACCCTGGAAACTACAGGCCTGTCAGCCTGACCTCGGTGCCTGGCAGGGTTATGGAGCAGATCATCCTGAATGGAATCACACAGCACCTTCAGCATGGACAAGGGATCAGACCCAGCCAGCATGGGTTTAGGAGGGGCAGGTCCTGTCTGACCAACCTGATCTCCTTTTATGATCAGGTGACTCACCTGGTGGATGAGGGGAAAGCCGTGGATGTGGTCTATCTGGACTTCAGCAAGGCCTTTGACACTGTCTCCCATAATATACTCTTGCAAAAGCTGGTAGCCCATGGCTTGGACAAGTGTACTCTACGCTGGGTTAAGAACTGGCTGGAGGGCCGGGCCCAGAGAGTGCTGGTGAATGGGGCTGCATCTAGCTGACGGCCAGTCACTAGTGGTGTTCCCCAGGGGTCAGTGTTGGGTCCAGTCCTGTTTAACATCTTTATTGACGATTTAGATGAGGGGATTGAGACCATCATCAGCAAATTTGCTGATGACACCAAGTTGGGAGGGAGTGTCGACCTGCTGGAAGGCAGGAGGGCTCTGCAGAGGGATCTGGATAGACTGGAAAAATGGGCTGATTTCAGTGGGATGAAGTTCAATAAGGCCAAATGCCGGGTGCTGCACTTTGGTCACAACAACCCCCTGCAGCGCTACAGGCTGGGCGCAGAGTGGCTGGAGAGCAGTCAGACAGAAAGGGACCTGGGGGTACTAATTGACAGGAAGCTCAACATGAGCCAACAGTGTGCCCAGGTGGCCAAGAAGGCCAACGGTATCCTGTCCTGTATCAAAAACAGCGTGGTCAGCAGGACAAGGGAAGTGATCCTTCCCCTGTACTCTGCATTGGTGAGGCCACACCTGGAGTATTGTGTTCAGTTCTGGGCCCCTCAGTTCAGGAAAGACATTGAAGTGCTGGAGCGGGTCCAGAGAAGAGCAACACGACTGGTGAAGGGACTTGAACATAAGACCTATGAGGAGAGGCTGAGGGAGCTGGGGTTGTTTAGTCTAGAGAAGAGGAGGCTTAGAGGTGACCTCATCACTCTCTATAACTACCTGAAGGGAAGTTATAGCCAGGTGGGGATTGGTCTCTTCTCCCAGGCAGTTAGCAACAGGACAAGGGGGCATGGGCTTAAACTCTGCCAGGGGAAATTTAGTCTGGATATTAGAAAGAAATTCTTTACAGAGAGAGTGGTCAGGCATTGGAATGGCCTGCCCAGGGAGGTGGTGGACTCGCCGTCCGTGGAGGTTTTTAAACTGAGATTGGACATGGCACTCAGTGCCATGATCTAGTAAACGGACTAGAGCTGGACCAAGGGTTGGACTCAATGATCTCTGAGGTCTTTTCCAACCCAGTCGATTCTGTGATTCTGTGATTCTGTGTATGAATCTGGTAACTTTCAATGGTTATACGGAGCACCAAGGTATTTCATTTCAGCTAAGAAGGATATTATATTTCTTCCTTTTTTTAGAAGTAAGATGAAAGAGGACAAAATACCTAAGACCTTGTGAGAAGCAGCAGCAAGAAGGAACATACACTTACATCATAACTTACAGGGAAAACACCAGATAAAATACTACCATTGTAAGGATTCCTATCTTTCCTCTAAACAAAGGTGAGACTGGCACTGGGCTTTGCCTTAGAGGAAAATGAAGGAGTTCCTATATAATGAATGGCAGCTATAAAATGCTGCCAAATGTTTTTAACCAAAATATGCTGCAGGCATACAAAATATTTTTTAAAAGATTTAAAATTGTTGTGTGAATTCTTTCCAAATCTAAATGCAATGTGGATGGGTACCAGATTGTATGTATGTTTTGGACTGCAATAAATTCAACCTGATTTATCTTTCTTGGCTTATATAGGAGGTTGGAGAAGGTAACATACTTCAGAATACTCTACAAGCTCAGACAGCAAAGTAACTCCATACTATGCTGGGCATATACCAAGATGATGCCAACAAAACCAGAGGAATATTAAAAACAATTAAGAAAAAATGATTACGGGTCTAGAGAGGCTGATCCATGAGAAAATATGTAAAATAAATAATTCTGTATATCTTGGCAAACCCAAGGACTGAATGATATAATAACTGTTTGTAAAATCCAATGAAAGGCATAAGCACCAAGGAGACAGTGAAAAAGGCTGATCCAGAGACATATATGATGCATAGATGAGATAAATATATATAAGAGAAATGTTAGCTGGCGACCAAGAAGCATTTCTTATCAATGAAACCTCTAAATTTTAGAATATGCTTTCAAATAAAGGAAGTCATATGGCTCCTTTGACAAGTAAGTAGGGATAGAAATGCAGGGCAAGTGAAAGATGTCTGACTGCTACCCCTGAAGACTGATGGTGCTTGTCACAACACACGTACTAGACATTGGGGATAGCAGCAGGACAAGCTTCCTTTTCAAAGTTAGCACTCTGATGATAACAACAAAAATTTCAGGTGCGTTGGCTCATATGGACCTGAAGCACCTTATTATTCAGATTAGAGTTATTTATGTGGGGTGGGAAAGAGAAAAAGAAAAGAAAGCTTCCCCGAAAGGGGAAGCTCAGTCCTCACCTCTTCCTGAATGAACCTGATTGAGATGACAGTAAAGATGTAACCACATTAGTGAAACTGATTAGTGCAGTAACACAATGCTCTTCCCTAAATTAATTTCACATAGGTGAACTCTCAGTGATCCTGTTGCCACAGCTCTCCATGTCTTTCAGCTTTAGGCAGATTTGTACAAATAACATAGAGGTGTCAGATTTTAATTGTATTCTTCTTACCTGAAAAAAAAAAAAAAAAAGAAAAAGCAACTAACAAAAACCCCCCTTTTAATTAATTAAATATTTTGCATGTAACAAAGACCTCACTATATGCCCAATGAGGTCATAAATCTGCTTCTCTCTTTGTAAATAAGCCTTAGTAGGAACGAACTAAAAGGATAAGAAAGGATTTCCACTAATCAGGATTGCTTTCACAAGGCTGAGTTACACACAGGAATCACAGTGACTAGCCCTGCACTTGCTCTCCTTTCACCAGAGGACAAATGCACTCATTCCAACAGAGCAGACAGAAATGTAAGTCACACTCCAGTAGCCAAAAAGACAGCCCTACAATCCTTATTCTCTCTAAGCTGCCAATAGAAGGTAAGAGAGAAAAGTTGTTCTGCCAGCTACCAAATGGAAATAGAGCATCCAGCCAACAACCACAAGATACTGGTATCTCTAAACCAAAATCTAATCTTGTTACTGCATCAAGGGTGTATGTGTGAAAGTGTAATGCAAAACCCACTGCACTGAATTTCGGAAACAGAATACTATGAATCATACTGTTTCAAAGGCAACACAACGGTTTGTTGAAACATTTGGATCCACAAGAGTCACTATCTCGCATTGTAATTAAAGTCTCACCTTGTCTGAGCTGGGGCACAGACACAGTGTTTATCATACTTAAAGGAGGTTGCCTGAAAGGTAATATTACTTCCCCTACTACTGTAGCACACTGAAAATTCAAAAACCGCTACAGGAAGTGTAATAAAGATAAATAAGAGAAAGAACATCAAACTGACTGAATTAACTTTTGTCATGTTTGATTCAATGAAGCTTCCTCTTTAGAAATTATCTAAAGCTGCTGGAGAACTTCCAATTCATCACAGAACTCAGCATCAAGATTATACTGGGAGTAGAGAAATATTATAAAATATTCTTATCCCATACCTCAATTACCTTTTCTCTCTTCTAGGATCAATTATCAAGCTAGAAAAACCAAATCTCACTTTTGCAGCACCTGCCTTTCCTGAAAGTTAGTTTCAGCTGTATCACAACAGACTGAGTTGCTTTTCAACCTAAGAACTGGTGGGTTTGAGTCCTGAAACAGAATTATCTTATTTTTTTTTTACTCACAAATATATTCCAGATAAGTGTGATTCATAGTCCTTTATAAAATGATTCCCCTTGTCAGAAAAACATTAAGTATCAGGAAAAGTGTCTCCAAATGGATTACAGAATGGCAAACAGGTCTCAAAGGCATTTTTATTGTTGTTATTATTGCTTAACAGAGTGAAAATAGAGGTGTCTTCAAAGATGTCTTTCCCTGGAATAAGCAACTCAGCATAAAGAGAATTTATATGCTGAAAAGGTTACAGCCAATGTATTGTGACTGTATATATAGTATCTCTCCATTTACAACTTTCTGCCTCTACTAAGAAATATCGGGTTGTAAATTTTTTTTACTTCTACAGCACCTTGCCCAATGGGCCCAGAATGGAGATTTTGGATGTCCCTGTAAGTATGAGAAACCAGAATTATACAATTGAGCTTGCTGTTGCCTGCAGGAAAAATTATTTCTGCCTTCCTTCAAGGCCAAGAGGTAAAGCTCAATGTTGCAGCTTTAGGTGCAGGAGGAAGTTTAGGGCTGCTCCCTTCAGTTTCGAGTAGTAGCTGCCAGGGCTAAAGAGAGAAAACAACAAACTCCTGAGTGTCCTTACTTTCCCTCACTCTGATGAGGAGGTTGCATCTTCCTATTTATTCCCTTCCTTCTGAGCAGAGTCCCAACTCTCGAACCGACCCTCCTGATTCATCGTGACAGATATTCCCGACGCCACCTCCATTTGATGGACCATGAAGTGCATATTTGCACCCAAATAGCTGATTCATACCGCCTGCCTCTACCCTTAACAATAAAGTTTCAAGCGGACCGTCAGATTGCCGAGGTAATAGGTTTTCACAGCCAGGGGAGGGTGAGTGCCAAGGATTATTAATAGTGTTCCTTGATTAGTTAAGGGAAAGATAAATGTGACACCGCTACCAAAATCCCTGAATATCTGATACCAGTGAGGAGTGGGTATCACCTGCCAAAAATAGAAAGAGCAAGAGACATTATATAAGTGGGGTTCCTACCCCGAGTTCCACCCCGTTTAGACCACCTCCATACCTAACATCCTTTCCAAGCGTGCTTAGGAGAGATCCAAAAGGTAAGTAGCAATAAAACGTTCAAACTTACACAGCAAAGGTGGATTTGCCAGCTGCCGGCAGGAACCCAGGACCTTCGCCTGAAGGAAAGCAGATAAGGATATCTACCATCACTCCCACCCTATCCCCCTTCCCGCAAACAAAAGCCCGGAGACAAAAGAGGTGTAAATCTTCCTAACACAGAGGAATGACTTCCCGCACAGAAGACTTCGAAGGGGAAGAAAGGGCCATTAAAACGAGGGAATAGGTGAACACGTTGAGGGGGAAATAAGGAGAAAAGGAGGGGAGAAAGTAAGAAAATGGAAATAACAAAACGGGAGGGAACCGGAGAAAGTGAACGAGAACGCGAGCAAGGACTCGGTGAACAGAATTTACTGAAATGCTCAGTCGTGAAGCAAAAGCAACCTCCCCCCGCTCCCCAAAGACGTCGCAGAAATGACATCTCTATGCACAGGCGATCGTAAGCGATGGGATGAAGTTGCTTTCCTTGGTGTGGCAATTAGGAAGATAATGGAAACGTGTCATTCTTTTTACACAGGACTCACGGCTTTTTGCTTCAGCTTTTGGCGTGGGAGCTTCTTGCCACTCCGTGAATTAATTGCTTTTGACAAGGGCAAGTTGATTTCTACTTAATCTACTTGATTTACCTAGTAAGAATATTATCATTCTGGGGGTACTGGAAAGAGGAGTTGATCTATACGAAAGCTTCGGTGAAGACAACTTGGAAATCCACGGTGTGGATTTTGCAAATAGTCCGGGCAGGAAAATTGGCAAAATCTCAGAAATAAAGAAAAACGCGTCAGTCATCTCGCAGGAGCGATGAGAAAAAGGTGCAGGGTCGAGTGTGAAACTGCCAATTCGTGAAACGCCTTTTATATTAGAATAACATAACAGTTTTGACTACAACTTGGTGTTTAAAAGCTTCTAGAAGTTTGCTAGCTGTTCTTAAAACGGATGCGCTGCTGAGATTAGAGACGGGCCTCTGCCACTCCTGCATGTTAGATCCCCAACTGTCCGCTTCGTAAACTTCTATGCAGCTGCTTTCACTTTTCTCGCCATGGACAAGCAGGGGTCGGGAAGCCGGGGAAATGTTATTTACGCTATGCAAATGGCTCCACCTGATCTGAAGCCTCATTTTTCTGGCACCTCTCACTTTTCGCCTTCACAGCACGATTAGGCCGTAGCGACCTGACGGATCCGATGACGAGGGAAAGCGGGGCCGTTCGCGCATCGTTCGGGACGCGGAGGGAGCTGCCGGGCTCCCATCCTCGGGACACGGAACCGGTTTTAGACGGCAGGCAGCTACGCGCCTCTGGCCGGTTTGCTTGCCATGAGGCTAGTTAACCTGATTAGCGCCTGCCAGCACAGCAGGCAGCGCCGCGCATCGCCGCTGCCAGCTCCCGGCTTCAGTTGCCTCCGGGGGCAGCGCTCCAAATGCTCTCTGCGCGGTCAGCAGAGCGGGGCTGACAGCGAAACACGAGTCCACCCGCAACGAGAGCATCTTCACTGGTGGATGGGCAGGAGCGTTCCCGTTTGCAGGGACCTCAAAGGAGGCTCTGTAGCCCCAAGAACGAGGAAACCTCAGCAACGGCTTCGTGAGAAAGAAAAGAAACTGGAGACTGAGGCCCAGCTGCTCTGCAGACTGCACCGATACTGACGGGAAAGAAGGCTACAAAGCAGGGAAGCTGATGGCCATGTCCTATCAGGCCGGAGGTGTCTGCACTGGAAACAAGGAAAGACTCTTCTCTCTTCCTCCATTTAAGGACAAGTAAAGGGACGCCAATTACAGAAGACCATGCACATTGATTTATCTTGTAAATAGCTGTATATTGATGAGTCTACATTTAACCTAAGCGTCAAACACACTAACGATTGTGTTTTAACCTGTGCTATACGAGGCTTTTTCCAGCTCCTTTCTCCAAGCTGAACTCCGCTAAAGCAAGGGACCCGAGTAACCCAGCTACTTATCTGTATTGCACCCTTTCATCTCCCAGCGCCAAAACAACGGGGAGAGCTGAGCGAGAACTACCCCTGCGGGAAGGTGCGCAGAGCCCTTCTACGGGGCTGCACTTTATCTCGGCTCAGCATCCGAGCGCAAAGCTCCACTTTCCTTGTGGATCAGGGAAAGATGCCTTCACCCTGGGGAGAGGGACTTGGCTCTCCAACTGTCTCCTTGTTTGTCCTTGGAGAAGACTCAGTCTCTCTTGCATCTCAAGAAACACACGGAAATGGGTTTAAGAAAAAAAAAAAAAAAAAAGTCTCAACGACAGAAAAACGACAGTCCCTCCCACAACAGAGTCCCTGTTTAAAAAAGGAAAAAAAAAAAAAAAAGGAGACCCCAATGTCACCTCCTCCTCCGTCCTTCTGCGCTCAGTGGCATGCTAATGACTCACCCGTTATAGCTGAACTTAGGCCGCTGAGAAAGTGATGGGGGCTCGTACTTTTAAAAGCGCCGAGGAATTACTGACAAAGCGACCCGAGTTTTTGCAGCAGCCGCCTCCTTTTTCAAGGCCGCTCTCTCGCGGTCCCTTTCAGGACAAGGGTGCGATCGCGTCAGCGGGATCGGGCTGTACCCGCCGATCGCAGCGTGGGGATCTCGCTGCGGCCGCTCTGCCCTCCCCCGTCTTTCCTGAAGCAGCGATGCCAATACTCCTGCAGAGATCTGCCCTACTACTGGGCCCTAACCTTGGCTATCTCAGCCCAATGGCTCCTGCCCAAACTCCAAGATCGAGTTGGACGACTTGCCATATGGGCACAGTTTATTGAGGAAAACAAAACCTAGAAAACACATTGCAATTCCTAAATCTTTTTCTGGTGATGTGGGGAAATGCCCGGTCCCGCCTGAGATGCCCACCACTGCACAGGAGCTCCGCACGAGCATGTTATCACCTCCCATCTCGTTTCACCATATCATATCGCAGAAGATTCTGCAGCATATTGTGCATTACAAACGGGATCTGTAGGATTCTCAGGGATGTGATAATTAATTCAGCGAGGATGATGCTTAATATGGACTGGCCCGAAAGAAACGAGGTCTAAAAGGAATATGTGTGTGAAGGGGAGGAGGAAGGGGGAGATGTTTAAAGCGTTTGAACGATAAGGCAAATGTTCAAAAGCTACATTACGTTTGCTTCCCGACCTCAAGAGCAGCCTGAAGCTTGGCATATGCTGCAGTTCCTTACTCACCACGAATATAACCGGTAAAACTCGTCCCGACTTACTAAAGGAAAAGGTTCTGCTCTGCACGACTAGCTCTTCCACCGCACCTGAGAACTTGACCTTGGCACAACTCTTTCTCCAGCCGGTATCACGACAGACTCTGGCATTCCTCCAGTAAGGCTTAAGCTCTAGGGAGCGACCCCCACTCGCGTCCTCCCCCATCCGGCTCCCCGCAAAGGCATCCCCGTCCCCTCTCTTTAGCCTAACTCTCGCGTCCGTGGACTACTTGGTGCTCTGCAAACTGGAGAGCGACAGCTCATGGCACTTCTCCACGCAGAGCTATAGAGCTGGCACGGGTCCAGCCTTCCCCGGTGTGCCATCCCCACACAGCACTGCAGCTTTGGTCATATGAGCAGAAATGATGAGAAAAGCACTTTTTAATCTTTTCGCACTTGCTTCCCTGTTCAAACAGTTGCAGGATGGCTATGACTGATGTGCTCAGCGCTGAGGATATTAAGAAGGCTGTGGGAGCCTTTTCAGGTGAGTGTTGGTTTTTTTTTTTTCTCTTTCTCTCTCTCTCGTTTCTTCATCTCAGGATAACGGTGCATTTATTTAAACTCGCGGGAGATTAGAGGATCCGGCTAGACAAAATATCAAATGAGGATGTGTTCTCAGAAGTGCAGTGAAAGCATGACTGGTTTATCAAGTGCCGGGCTGCATCCTCAGCAAAGTTAGCCTGCACATTACAGAGGTGAAGTATCTCTTTTAAAGGAAGGCAAGCAGTAACTGCGGACAGACTTTGCTTCTACCGACAGGATACTTTCAAAAGGAATAAAACCCTCGGCCAACCAGGATGAATTATGTCTTGATGTGGGATAGGGAAGTCAGCCGTGGATGACGGCAGCTTCCCACTCACCCCCAAAATTCAGTTTCAGGTACTGCAGAACTGCCGTTTCTCGGCATCGCTCTTTTCCTACTTCCTATGCGGAATCCCTGGGTGGGCTTTGCTTTTCGGGATGGAGCAGAAGGCAACAGTAGAGCAAGCGGGTACACTGCTCGACTGCAGAAGCTTTCTGCAGGACGAATGGCTGCAGCGGTGCACTCCTCTCTCTCAGAGTGCTCCGGGTTTCAGATAGTCCCTACTCCTCTTATTCATCGCGACCCCTAGACTGACAGCAAACCCTCTTCGTGCTTACAAAGATGCATGTAGTTAAGGTTGCTCTCAGAGAAACGCCAGAAATCGTGTTCTGGGGTGCGTGTTATCTCCCCCCTCCCCCCCGACTACCTGGCTGACCTACCACCCAGGAAAGCAGCCTCTGTCTGTCCTGCTCTGTGCGATGACCTTCCCAGACAGACAGCCGCGCAAAACCCGCTGAGCCCTAATAAACTCCGCAGCCGGGGAGTCGAAGGGACCAACAAACTGCTTTGCTCGATCCAGCAGCTGTTTCCTCATTAGCTTTCATTGTTCTGGGGCCATCTCCAAGTCCCAGAGCAGATGCAATTAGCAGCAACTAATGGCAGACCTCAGTCAAGCAGATCCCAAAAGACCGAGCCTCCTTAATTTTATGTCATAGGAAAAGCTGCGGCGGGAATAAGGATGCATGGGGAAGAAAAGAAAAAAAAGTCCACAGCACGTTTTGGAGGTCACTGTATTGGATTTCTAATTCCCACCGTAATCGTTGGGCTACGTGGGTGGAACAAAAGCGGGTGCGGTCAAAGGACAGGAGAGGTGGAGCAGGTAAACTCATTTACCTCGGCTCCGATTTCAAGGGCTCTTTTTTTTTCCCCCTCGGCGATCGTTCCTCCCAAGGTCTCGCAGGTAGTGTACCGTAGAGCACTCCCTTGCAGCGCCTGAGCTTACAAACAACGATTGCACATACCTTTAGTGGTCGAAATGCAACACTGATTTCTAGGAAGTCTTCAGGAAAAACGACACAGAGCTGAAATAGCCATGTGCTCTGAAACACTTCTTATCAATGCTAGGCTCCGACGTTGAGCAAGAGCGCTTGCTTGTTTGTTTGTTTTCCAGGGGTGGAAATGTCAAAAAGTGACAGCGATATAATAATCAGAATCTGCTTTCAGATTACTGTTTTTAGTGTTAAACTTTTTTTTTTTTTTTTTTTTTTTTTTTTTAGGAGTAAAGCACTGAGACAGAGCAGGTTAGACTTCAGCTCCCAACTCTATCACTCTGTCCTGTGTGACCTTGGGCAAATCTCCATCCCTCGGTAGCTCTCAGCTCTTCATGTGTAAAACAGATACCCTACCCTTCTCCCACTTTGTTTAATTCAATTAGCGTCTGTAAAGAACGGACAATTACAGTGTGTACATCTAGCTCCTACCAGAGCTGGGCTCGACTGTGCCTCCCAGGGCAGGACACACAGCAGTGACGAAGAAAACCACAGGTATGTGTTGGTATATGTTTCAATCACTTTTCTAAGCAGTTCTCTGGCTTTTCGTCTCTTATAGCGGCTGAATCTTTTAACTACAAGAAGTTTTTCGAGATGGTAGGACTGAAAAAGAAGAGCCCAGAAGATGTGAAGAAGGTTTTCCACATTCTTGATAAAGATCGAAGTGGCTTCATCGAAGAGGAAGAATTAAAGTAAGTAAAGATATGTCCTTCTCAAACAACCTTGTCTTAAGAGTCTAATTACCTGGTTTGGGGGTTGTTTCTTTTTTTACAAGATTCTAGATAGCAGCATACAATTCAATCTTTGACTAGTACTGGTGTTCAACGATCAGTTGTTTGCAGATCACATGATCTAAAGTGTGCTGGAGGTAGCTAGCTGTAGCTTTCATTGCAGGACCCTGAAACACATGAATCATCAATACCTTACAGATAGCTCTTCAGTCAAATGAAGTTTCAGAGTACAGCACTCTTCCTGAGTGTTAAAGAAGGTCAACAGAAGATACAACCCGGCATTCCAACTCGTATATCAATTCAGTGGTACAAATAACTAAAAAGTGAAACTGTTCTGGTGGGGTGGGAAAAACCAAACCAACAAACACCCAAACCCAAACAAAAAAAAAACACACACCAAAAACCCCACCACTTTCTTTTTCTTTTTTTTTTTTTTCATGCCTCCTCTTTAGGTTTGTACTGAAAGGCTTTACCCCCGATGGAAGAGACCTATCAGACAAAGAAACGAAGGCTCTTCTGGCTGCTGGAGATAAGGATGGTGATGGTAAAATTGGCGCTGATGGTATGTGATTAGAGGAGTAAACTTTGACAGTAACAATCGAACGTTACTCTTACATACAAGAACTGAGGAAATCTAGGAATCACTGGGGGCTGTGACCTTCTGAAGGACACAATTTGGATTTAATGAAATGCGAAGTCCTGCTACATTAGCCGTACTTCGCTTGCAGGCTTCAGGGGAAACAGCAGCCGAGGTCTGACACTAGAGGGGGCAAGAGTTTACAGAAACCGAGATGCAGTTAAGGCACACTACAGCACAGGACTAAGAACCAGTTCAGCTTCTACTCCAATTAGTTTAATTTTTCCGTTATTTCAGTGAAGCGAGGATCGAGACACTGACAGTTCAAAGACCCGGGCTTGACTATAAAACTTAGAAAAGACAAAGAAAAAAGCTGAATACCAGTATTTCTGCTTGATAATTAGCACATAGGAAAGTAATCCAAGATTTAGCAAAGCAACACTCTAAAAACCCAAAGTACAGTCATTCTGCTATGTAATTTTTATACAATAACTGTCTATCCCGCTTTTGCTAGTGTTTATGTGAGTCTTTACAGCTGAGAAAGTTTGTCACTCCCTTTCACTAAATATGAGTACTACAATAAAAGGACAACTTTTCCTCTCACAGCATTGCTTTGAAAACTACTGCTGCCTTCTGTTGTCTCTTTGGATGGATCAAATTAGCCCACATATCAAATTTATCCTTTTTCCTCTTTCTTCTGTATCCTTGAGACACAGATATGAAGAGATGCATTTTTGAATTCAATCCTTCCTCATTGGAGGAGATAGCAGCAGGGGTTTGTGGTCAGAGTACTAAATCACCTAGACAGCAGGCAGTTGCTAAGTTTTCACCATACTGACAAGCCATATGATAGGGTGAAATAAAAGAATATCTAAAACGCCTCACATCTCTCTGTGTTACCTGACACCTGGGATTTGTAAAAAATGTCATCTCCAAATCAAAAGCAATTTAAAAAGGAATAAAAAGCAAAATATGGTTAACTAACATACTTTCCTCATTTAGATGCTGAAAAAATGGCATGCAAAATCACCCACTGACATATTAGTCAGGTGATGTATTAGCTAAACTGCCTGTCCATAGCATGTTGGCATATCTGTGACTATGATTGTGTTTCTAGACCAGACTCAGATCGTTATTATATTACAGTTGCAGAAGAGCAACTGTGAAGCGTGTAGAGGAAGTTACTGCTAAACCCTAGCAGTGCTACTGAACCCAAGGAGTGTGTCATTATTTGAGATTCCATATGCTTATTATATTGGTCCTCCTTATTCCCATTAAAATTAGTGGCAGTGGTACTAAAATCAGTGGGTAAGATTTTCAGAAGAAAATTGATTCATGTAAGTAAGCTTACAGCTGATCTGCCAGCCTCACATAAGATACATTCTCAGTTATTCCCAGAAGGCTGAAAAACAAAAGCAGTATCAATTGGAATAAAAGAACTATACTGCAGAATGATTATGCCTCATACAAGAGGATACAGCATTAACTTATTTAAGATTGACCGTAACTTTCTTTTTTAAACTTGAAACAATGCCTAAAAGCTGGTACATTGTAAGAAAGCATATGAAACACCTATTCTTATCTCTTTTTTCTGCAACTTTTACCCTTCCTTAAACTTTGAACTGGAATTACTCTGAATTTATATGCAATAACAAGAAGATAATGAAGGGTTTTTTTCTTCTGCTTCTTCTGGCCATATCCCTACTATACAACATTATCAGTTTCTTTTCCACTTCTTAAATTTGACTCAGACAGCAAATTGTTAGACCAGGAAGGCTTGAAATACATGCAAATTTATCAATTGGGACAGTGGCCAAAGGATGAGGATGACAGATACTTTCCAGCTTTTCCTTTAGTTCATAAATCTAATTCCCGATTATAACTGCCTGTGTAAAAGAACTCTAGAGCCATGAACGTATATCACATTCATATTCAGTATTGCAATGCTGTATTTCTGTTGCAAACAGTTTGGGTTTTTTTCCTGTAACTAAATTACCAGGCATCACTTTTCACTAAAAGATCACAAACGGGCAGCCTTTCACAGGGCTTAAAGTTAATTCACTAGATGGCCCTTGAACACCATCCCTCAGGAGCCCATTGCAGTTGTAAGAACTGATCTTCATGGATTTTCAACACCACAGAGTCGTTTTTCTCACACATATCATTACAAACATTAATCCCAACCTAATCAGTCTTCTTCCAGTTAGAGATCTCACATTATAAATTTTCTCTCAGGTCTCCTGCTTACCTTTATCACTTACCTTTATCCTGCTTACCTTTTATCCCTCCTGCAAGACCGTTTATCTCAGAAATAGTTCCACCACCTTACCTCTTGTTAGATCAAGATTTGTAGTTTGTGGCTGATCCAGTTTCAAATAGTTGGAAACTTGCAGCCTGTTCATGCAAGACATGATAATCTTCTGTGTGATGTCAAGCCCCCTCCATCTTCCACCGATTTGAACAGAAGATGTCAAATCTGAAAAAACTTGCAGGTCAAGGGCAGGCTGCCTAATAAAACTGCAAGTGTCAGCTTCCAGATTGGATTGGGAAGTGATGCTGAAGCAGCTCTGTCCACTTCAGGAGAATGTTTATAAGAGGACAAAAGAAAATTAAGATTTCTGCTCAGAATGGTTTTTAAAATCTATTTTGTGTATTAGTTCTGGACATGCACATCATGCCTTTCAGTTTCTTGATATTAATAAACTTGGAAAGTGCATAGACAACTTTCAAAGATCATGCACTGAAGACAGAACAAATCCAAATTTTTATCCCAGTAAGTCAAAACATTTCTCTTGATACAGCTCAACTTCTGCAAATGTTTAAAAATGTTTAAATTATTTTCTCTAAATGTTGTAAAAATGAGACATCAAGCATTCAAAATTACAACTGATAAGTCATGACCTTGCCATAGGTAAAAGTCATGACAAAAAAAATCTTTTGGATGTCTTATTTCTGTTATCTCTTTGTGCTCTTGTATCTTCTAAAATAAATCACTGTGAACCATTATTTACAAAGTTTCCTAAACAGATTTGATATTTTACAGGTAATGTAAAAACCACAATCTGATGATAGAAATCACTAGCCTACAACACGTCCTCTGTAATGATATCCATCATTTCAGTAAAATAATACAGGGTATACATTAGTCTGGTCTATACAACTAAACTATATTGAGCACGGTGAAAGAATCCTCTCTTTTTAAGACAGAGCTTTGACACAAGACAGCTATTATATTATTTTATATGACACAATAGTCTAAATCCTTTTACTATAAAACTGTTATTTGTGCAAAGAAAGGTATAACTCAATTTTGTTTGGAAGGAGAATTACAGCTGGAGAAGAGCATGTAGTCAGTCTCAAGGACTGCCTTATTAACAGGCCAGTCAAAGGAAATAAACATTTACAAGAATGACCAAGAGACAGGGACCAATATACAGTGGCTTCTCTCAGAAGTTTTGCATATATGAATGCACTTTATAACAATGCCTCCACAAACCACCTGTGGTTGGAATAACCTTCATCTGAAAACAAATAGTGAACTAGTTTACATGATTATTCATCTGGAATATCTTTGAAATATTTAAAGTATATTGAAAATCCTTTAAAAAATAGTAGAAAGCTTATAGCAGTTACTCATGAAGAAGTATTTTATGGTTTGCTGGCTATCAGAAAGTATCTGTGAAATATATAGCCATTAAGTGATAATATCATAACGCACTATAGAAATTATCTGGCTGCAAGTTTGAATAACCTTTTCCAAACATATTCCATAGAGACAAATGATTATAAAAAAAGACTTAATTTACCTGTAGCAAGTATGACAACTTGTTCTAACAGCATATGCGTATTTAGTTTTCCCTTTTGGAAAGGTTTCATCCATTGCAGTTTCTCTCTGTGGGATTTGTTCACACAGTGATGTAGTAATCGTAGCCTTTTTCCTTTTCTGCCCAGAATAGTCTGGGTTTCTATCACAAGTACTTTACATTATCTCCTAAATTCAGTTTGCAACACTTTCAATCTATGTACCCACCATGTACAGGATTTATACACGTTTTGTGTTAAGTAATCTGCATCACTAATCCTAATTTGGATTTACATCTTTCAAAATGATGGATAAATTTGGATTTAATTTAAACCCTCTGGCACTTTTATTTCTCAGTCTGTTTTTTCAGCATTTGGCAACATGTTTTTTTGGATGTGTCATCAAAAATACTCTCCGTTTGTACACACCAGTCAGTAAAGATCTCACTTGTTTAGAGTTTAGCATTTTTTCAACGGAACAATAGAATGATTTTTAAAATGTCTAATTTGAATCTCCTATCTTTTTTTTAGTTGTAAGACATTATTTTTCATTATGTCAAACTTCAGTAATTTTCTCTTGAGCCTTTACAGATGACTGCCTCCCCTATTTGGCATTTTCTTCTCAGCTGATTATGCTAAACTCATAAACCACTCTCTCTGTATACCCTCTAATCCCGTTATCATATTTGTTGCCCTTCTTGGGATTCCCTCCTGTCTGTCATTTTTAACGCTCCGAGGCACACACAACTTTGCAAGGTATTCTCACATGTAACTGTTCCAAGGTTAGATGGAGTTCGGAATTAAAACCTCCTTGGGTAGTACATTATTCAGAGTGCAGTATGCCAGCCAGCTATTCATTGCAATAACTTTATCACTCTGCTGAAAGGCGTTACATAACCCCAAGCTACAAATAGATACATTTATGTAAATATTATAGATGTAACACTAATAAAAGCCACAGGGTAAAATCCTGGCCCTCTGAGATCACAGGGATTTTTCTCATTATTACCAATGTGGTCAAGATTGTTACGTAGGTTTGTATCAGCTGTCTGGTTTTGTAATCTGTCATTTTCAGTCAATTTGCCATTACAAAATTGAGTGTAAATGTAATATATTTATAACATGGGGACATGAATACTCTGAAAGACTCATTAATGAGACACTTTGCCAAACTCTGATATAAAGGAAATTTATCTCTGCGCAAAATTAAATTTCCACTTCTTGCCTTCATCCCATTGAGATTTACCAAGGGAAAACAGGGAACTAATAAAGTTCTTCAGATGAGTAGCAGCGGACAGTCTTGACAGTCTGGCATGTATAGCATTTCCTCCTTACCCTCAAAAAATCCTTTCATTTCACTGTAAGATTTCCCAAGTCATACCTCCCCTTTAATTAACTTGGATTTCTTTGTTCCTTTGTTATTGTGACATTTCTGCTACACCAGTGACTCTGTAATCATTGTAATATGCTTCCTCTTTCTTTACATTTTCCTTTCTTAATATTTTCAAAAATTTTTCCCTTCTCCAGAATTTGCAACTCTGGTGGCTGAATCATAAAGGCTTTGACCAATGCAAACTCTTCACCCATCCTTCACTGTCCAATTCCAACCACCTCCTGCTGGCTGCTTTGGCTCCTGTTCTATTTATTTATGTTATTTTATACTCCAGCTCTGTTTTCTGCAATCCTGCAACTCTGTAATTGTGCTGAAAGACACTGTTAAAATAATAAAGGTCACATCAATCTGAGTTTTATTCTCTCTCACTATAACTTGTTTCTTACTTCATGTAGGCTTGGCACATGCTGAGAGAAAATTTCACTCTTTATTGCTGACATCCCTGCTGCTTTATCCCTAGCTAGGGTAAAGTGGGAAGAAATTTAAGACATTATTTGGGATAAAACCTGCATATAATGAGTCATTCAGTCCAAGTTCTGAATTGTGGCAAAACTGACTGCATTACTTTTAAGCCATCCCTGCTAAATGGATGCATACTCATAGCCTGGAAAATCTCTAGTGATGGCAATTACCCAGCTTCATTTGGCAGCTTGTTCTTTTGACTTAATCAATGTTATAGCTAAAAAGTTTTTCCTAATATTTAACCTACATCTCCCCTGCTGCATTTTAGTGATTGGTAAATTGATCCTTGTCTGTATAATTTGTTAAATTTGCCTGATGCAGGGAGATTTTTGGATAAAAGGTTTGACAGGAATATCAGTTGGTGCCAATCATGCATGGGGACAACTTCATAAACTATTAAAAAGTGGTCATTTCTAAAACACAGGATATACTACTAGCAATGTTACACAACTTTCTAGGACAGAGCGAATGGAATACTCACAAGAAAAAACAGTATGAATTTCAGGAAAGGGGACACCAAGATTCAGGTGTGATTCTACTGTTGATACTCCCAATGTTAAAATAATATATAAAAACATTCCACCAGAAAACATTTCTTCTAAAACTTCACCAGAGAAGTGAATATCTTTCTTTCATTTACATATAGGAAGCTGTTGAAAGTCAAGCTAAGGGAATGACTAGCCAACAGTAAGCCTATGACAGAGCCAAGAGCTAAACATGTTTCCCACATCCTGTTCCCTGACTCTGGCACCAAGCTCATGGTTTGGGGGTTTCTTTGTTTGATTTGGTTTGTTTTTGTTTTTTTTTTTTTTTTTTGTTTGGTTGGGGTTTTTGTTTTGTTATTTATTTATTTATTTTAGCAAAAACTAAAGGAGTGGGGGGAAAGTCACTTTTAGGCAATATTTTCCCCACATCTTGACATAACATAGATGACTACTACACTAGAAAGGAAGGATATTTGCTATTTCTGGATTCCAAATTATTCCCTGCAGCAATAATACCTTACTCTGTTCAGATTTACTATCACTAATTTAGTATATAAAAAGAATAAAGCTGAAACCCTGTCACCATCACGTTGTACTGAATAACATTCTCTGCCACAGTGATTACCCAACGCTACTCGGCCACTCTAAAGCCACTCTAGATTTTCACTCTCATAGTAACTTACAAGACTTTTTGCTGAAGCTGCTGTGCGTTCAAAATAAATCCTTTGGTTTTGCACAATGTATATACATATCTAAAGAATGTATTGATTTTTAAGTATTCTAAATAAAGCAAATGAAAACGGATTGCAATGAAGCATGACCGTTTATTTACTTCTTTTTCTCGGCAGCTGCTGACCTCAAGTGGCCATAAAATGTAATTACAAGATTGTATATGGCTACAGAAAAAAAACCCTAGGAAGTTAGGTATTGACGTATGATGAATAAGGATCCATGGAGTAAGAGAATCAACATAAAAATCGCTATATAAACACCTCTATAGTCTCCTTCTATTCTTTGAGCCTGCCAGGATTTATATTTTAATGCTTCACTGGATGGCACAAAATCTGAGATTTTATCCAGGGCTTTAACAAAAAAATAGCACAATAGAACAAACAGCAAATAAACATAGCTATTAATGAGTCTAAAATGATTTATATCACATTACGTGAAATTGAATAAGTTACAGCAACATTAATGGGGATATTTCACTGCCATGAAAGTTTGAAGACCCCAATGATTCCGATATCATTCTTTCTTCACATTATTCCCTCAACAATTCCTGAACAGGCAACACTAAGTACCTAATTTGGCCTGAAATTTTTCAGCTGTATAGTAATAGATAAGATGAAAAGAAATATCCTTTTACTTTCAAACTGAAAAAGTTATAATATAGATACCAGTTACAAGAGTAGAGCGACCTCCAAAATACCATCTTTACTTTTCATGGTGATGGTACCTGATATTCTAAACATTTGGTCAGTTTATTCAAATATGTAACTGGTATACTCATAACCTATGTAATCACAATTCTCATAAAATCTGTTTTAAATCACTTTTTTTTTTCCCTAACTGTATTTTAAATTCAAAGTTCAAATTTCAATACTTCATGCTTCTACCACTGAAGAAAAAAAATATAAAGAAATCTCTGCCCTAACATAAAATTACTGTTTCATCAATTATCAAAGTACTACTTTTTTCACTTCTGGCTCTTTGATGCTTATCTTAGATGCTTACTTTTCCCACCCAAATTCCTTCCAAAACTTCCCAAATCTTGTATTGTTCCACTTCCAATTGACAAAAATTTTCCTGTTAGATGGAAGTTACCTAGTCATGGCCCAAAATGCAGCAAGGAAACGCAAAATTTTAAGTTAAAATAAAATATAAAACAATATCCATACAATATATTAAATTACTAATTTTCGTATCGGTCTCATTTTAATGTCTTTAAGACTGTCACAGAAGCTACTGTAAGGGCTGAAGAAAGTAGAATTTGCTAAAAAATTTGATCAGGTTTTTGGCAGAGTGTGGATTATTGTACGCTTGAAAAATACAAAAAAATTCACATTACTCTGCAATGTTTCATGAAGAAAGAGGTTTTAATTTTCACATGCATAAGCAAGGAGCAAGATTAAGTTTCTCCATGAAACATTTACCTTCAATTTCTTAATTGGCATATTACATCATCTTCTTTGTCCTGTTATGGAAAAAACAAAACAAAACAAAAACCAACCAACCAGCCAACCACAACAGCAAAACCCCCCAGCCATCTTGTTGAAGACAAAGTTTTAAGTAATCAGTCCACATCCTTTCCTCAGATTCATAGCCAATGGTTTGTAACAAGACACAACTGGATTATTTAAAAGATATAAATTATGTTTACGGATACAAAAAAAAAAAAAAAAGAGATACCACTTATATATTGCTGGGAAATAAATACAACACTTTCTCAGCTACACTCAAAAGGAAGAAGAGCCAATTACTCAAGTCATAGACAAAGCATAATTTCTTAACAAATGACATCAGCATTTAACAAAAAGGATTTGTACTAATAGACCATCACCAAGTCTTAAAATTTCTCCGATCACCATCTACCATCACTAAACTGTTAACCAATAAATTCATAATTGTTTATGCTTTAAGGGTCCTGCCAAGCTCGTAATGGAGTTTCATGGATCAGCAATTTTCCACATGTCTTATTTTGGGAATCAATGGACTGGAGGCCATAACACCTGTTCACTTTGCAGAAGCTGAGCTAGGACTTATATTTACAGTCTATCCACCAGTCCTGAGCTCATCACTGCCTAATGTTCTATGATTGCTTCCACTCTTTGTTCCCTTAATCAAAGCAAAATTTGCTTGTCCATTTCTTTTGACTTTTCTGACTTTGCATCTTTTGGGGGTAAATAAGGACATTTTCCTCTAGCTTCTGAATACTTTTGAAGACTGAAAATGCAGCTCAACACAGACACAGTTTTACCAAAGCTTTTGTGCTATAGTATCTAAACATTAACAATATTCTGTCCAAAACAGAGTTAATATTGTTATAGAATTAAAAACTGCAGCATTTCACAATATTTGCAACATGTTCTGCCTCAACAAAATAACATCAAAGATTATTAATTTATACAAGGTTCACTGAAGACACACATTAGTCCACAATATTTTTATTAATGAGCATAATGCACAAAATAACTTGATTCTAAAATTCCCAGATTGAGATTCAAGTGGTCACCGGATAGAGAACACATTCTTCCATTTATAAATCAATTGCAAATGAAAACGAAATTATATGGCACACATTAACACACCAAAATTAATCTGGGTTAAACCATGTGCTGACGTTCTTGCTCTAACATCACTAGGAACCATGGGTAACAAAACAGCATAGGATTTAGCAGATGCCAGTGATTAAAATACCTCCTCTAGGTCCTGGACTCTCTCATTGTTAATGCACGCTTCAACCTGGACTGCTGCATCTTCATTCTGAGAGATTAGTTTGGCAGATTCTCTTTCCCAAAGATGTACACTCTTCAGAAATCCCAACAGTCTCTAGAGCTCCAACATTTAAAACAACTTTTCTCCTAAACAAGAGAGAGCGAAGCCAAATGTGTCTAAAGGGGGTTAGCTGTGTGCATGAGAGATCAATCATCAAAACTTTCCCAGACTGCAGGATCTCCTAATATGGGATAATTACTTCACAGGGGAGAAAGTGTGTTTCTGGTTAGTGCTCTTCTGGTTGCTAAAGTAGTAAAGCTTAACACAGGTTGATACACTTTTAAAGAGAGAAGTAAATGTAAATACAAATAGTAAGAGTCCCTTCTCCAGTCACAAGAGAAACAGAAGGCACTGCATGAGCTACAACAATAAATGGACCAGAATATCCAAATAAGCACTTAATAAGCCTATGGAACATGCAGCTAGGAAAGATGTGTTTTTCATAAATTCATTCCGTCTTCCACCCAGGAAAATGTAAGTGAAAGGATCTTGTCGGTGCCTGAGTCAGAAGGTCCAACTCACATTGCAACAACAGTTTTTAATTATAGGAGATGCTTGTCTCAGCAATTAATGGTTTAGGTATAAAAAAATACATTTGGTTTCACTGGTGTTACAGTGGTATGACACTGGCATTAACAAATGGATACCTGGGCCTTCAGGCGGTAAGAACACAGTAACTCTCTGTTAATTCCAACTTTGCCACTAGAGCTTCTAGACAGGTCATAAGAGGAGCAGGGCCAGAGGTCAAATGCTTAAGCATTGATTATCAGAGGGAAGGGCCCTGGCATGCTGAGCAGCCAAATGGTTCAGACACATTTTCAGATTTGGAAAATGTTTTTTTTTAATTCTAACATTTTAATTGTTAACAAACCACTTCCTGTATTTTCACAATACAATGCAGTTTAAAAAAAAATTATCACTAGAAAGATACAAAAATATATAGGTAAAAGAAAATTATCAAGCATTTATTACTGCTTTAATATAAAGGAGAATAAGAATTATGTGGCTGTGCTAATTTTACACTTCCTTCTGCAGATGAAGATTTCTGTCTTAAAACATTTACATTCTCCCCCTTAAAGTAATTTTCCATTTTGCTGGATACAGCACAATTGCATCTACTCTTTCAGCTGCAATGGGTTGCTGAAATTGAGCTATTGCCCAGCACCTGCTCTTAGTCAGACAGCTGAAATCAGAGGTTAGGGGGAAAAAAAGATTTCATGTCATTGTAATGCAAGTCTCCTTTTAGCTTTGCTGCAGTCAGTGTTCAATTATGTTCTGTAACAATCTCCATTACTAGAGTCAGTGTTTTTCTGTTCCTTTGTGCATGTATTAACATTCTTGTTCACACGTGATAGCCTTCTTAGCAAAGCAGAGGAGTCTTAAGAGACATTTGCCCATAGATCTAATGAGTCTACATATTTTTTTGGCCTGTTGGCAATCCTAGTGTTCAAATGTATCGTCATTTTGAATGCTCCAAAGGAAGATAACAGATACACCAGAATTGAAATTATTTCTCACTGAAGGCCTGATAGGTCAAAATTAACCTGAAATTTCATCTAGCCTATTGAATACAAAACACAGAACACATAACAATGAATGGCCCCCGTGTAAATTTTTTTCCTGTGTGTATACTATTTTTACAAGCTCAGGATCCTTTTCATTCAGAATTTTTCTAAGTTCACTCTGTAGCCCAGATGTTTACGACTTCATCTGAAGCAGGAACCAAGGCCCTACATCTGTAGGAAGAAAGCCACAAAGACTTTGCCCAGCAATGCTCAGCAGCTGGTGCAAACAGCTTCTGGCAATGCAGGAGCAGGAGCCTTGCTTCTGAAGTAGGAAAGAGCAACAATACACAGACAGAGAGCTCCGAGACAGGGGCCAAAGGGTGAACACCACAGAAATTCAGGGTCTGGGACTTTGGGAAAAGAAAATCCCGAGCAAGGAAGGATTGAAGATTATTAGAGGGAGGATCTGAAAAGCTTAGAGCGCGAGGGGTTTTATTATAGTATAAATACATTATAATAAATTGACCTTGAAAAAAAAGGACATGGATAAGGTGGAAAAGTTTATGCCTAAAAATTAACCTGTTAGAAAAGTGGAAATGATAGAAAACAGTGCTAAAAACTCTTGAAAATTTAATTAGGAATCTCAAATATTTCTGTTCTCCTTCTTCCATTAAAGCTCCAGGTCCTCAAATTACATGGCTGACTCCCAGTTTTCAGTAAGGGGAAAAAAATTCTAGCTGTCACGCCTGCAGAGAAAACTTTGAATATTCAAACCCTAAAACCATAAACAAAATATAAACCAAAACATAGCCTTTTATTTTTTAATAAATTTATTTATCTGAATGTAGTCTCTCTTACAGTTTTTAACATAAGATATAGCATTAGTGTAAACCTAGCATCTGCTTTCTAAGCAGACGGCAGCTAGAGATCCAAAAAAAGATTCCCAGCTGATATCATAATCATCATCACCACATAATGACTGCCATGCTGGAATTATGGGTGGCTCATTTAAGGATTTTATCTATTCATATATTCTGTATTTGACAGATTAACCCCTTCCCCATGATGTAGAAGCATACTCAACACTCGCCAGCATCCAATCACTCTATGCATGACTCTGTGCAAAAGAGCATGACAATGATTGCTCCAATAATAGCGTACTCACAGCTGAGAAAGGTTCAGGCCACACACAAGGCCACAGCAAGTCTTCAGTCTGTCACAGATGCTCCCCCACAGAGAATCCTATACAACAGTAAGACTTGTCGTATGAAGTTCCAGATTCCTGATCAACTATCCATGTCTAATGGTTTGGAGTATATTGTTAAAAACTAAATGAGGATTTACATTTTGTTCCCAGCACTCTTCTTAGCTTCTATGTGCAAGAACAAACAAATAAAGATTCAAGGTGGAATTCTTCCGGACATATGAAGAATAATTATTCCCCCCAAATTCTCCTTATGTTTATCCTTGTGGATTTTAATGCATACTTGAGAAATCTGTTCCTCGTTCCATATTCATGAAAAGAGAGGACATGACAGTTACAATTTGCATACTTGAACCAAGTTTGCAGCCTTGTAGAGGTACTTACCCTACATCTAATAATTTATCGCTTTTCATTGATGCCACAACCACTAGTCATTTCTAACTTTCACTTTCCCAACGTAGCAGATCAGAAACAAACGACAGATATGCCAGATCAGTCAGAAGCGCTGCTGTAACTGCCAACAAATCCTTTGGCTGATTCAACCATTTCATAATCATCTTACATTTCAGTGCACCGAGTCTCAGCCAAAAAGCTTTCATATCTGTGCCTCAGTCCCTACCACAAGAGAGCAAAATCTGAAGTCCTGGAACTATAATGCTGTTATCAACAGTGATATAGAAAGCATCCAGATTCATACTTCGGTGCTAATAGCCCCACTCTGAAGAGAAACAAAAGGCAATTTTGGGGAATGCCAAATGAAGTAGCCCTCAAAACAGATGAAGTTTCTATTTATTCTACTACTTGAGGATAGGTAAAGGACGGAAATCTACAATAAAATTCACACATCCACTCCTGCAGTTTTCAAAGCTCTCCAGACATATTGCTGAACACTCATAGACAATTCTGTAAGAATCTATACAGATTTTAAAAGTTTCATGAACTCTGAATATTCATCCATTTGCAAGATATTTCTGATGTTTTGCCACACTGTTTCCTTTTAGTAACATAGGATTTAAAAAAGAAAAAAAATACTGATGAAACGCTTTGTATTTAAGAGATTTCTTATAGAAAGATCCATCAATTCCTTTCCTCGACATTAGTGCCCTCCTGAGAAGCACTGCTCACTCCAAGGAAATCTGCATTACTTCCTCAGTAGCTTTTATTAGGCAGCATGTTCAAGTTACAGGTTGCAACCTGCTCAACTCTGAACACAGCCAGAATGTTTGCACCAATACATGAATAACTATAAAAACAAGCCCTAGGAATATTAGCAAGTTCTGCCTCAAAAAAATCACTTTTCAACAGGTATATGCTGTGAAGGAGACAATGAAGTAACCTGCACAGTGCCCAACAGAATGTGAAGCACAAGGCAGTCTAAAAGACTGTATGACCTTGCTTTAGTCCTCATTGCAAAGCCTTACCTTGCTTCTGCAATTCCTTGCCACTGCTACTGGTGCTGCAGTTCCACCATTGCTGCCTTCTGTAGCCCGATGAAATGTGAGCCACACATGGACACATGCAGTTTATCTACCATTTTGTGACCATCGCCTAAATGAATGTGACTTCAAATTTCAGGGTCCTGTGGCTGTCAGGGCAACTTATTCTGCTCACGTTAGAGAAGGGGCGCTTCCCACTCATAGGAATTTTGCTTTATTTGAGGAAGAAATTAAATGTGTGAACAAGAAGAGCACTCTATCTCTCCTTAGCTGGTAAGTATAGGATTTAACCTAATAAACACTTCTCTAGGGTAAGAACATTATCCTCTGTTGTTGCGGTTTATTTTTTTCTAAAATCCATAGGGTTTCTCTCCCCCTCTCTTTCTCACGTATACAAGATGAGAGAGGCTTCAGTGAGCACAGCTACCAGTATTCCAATTTATTCAGCAGCAGCCCCTGTGGACTGCTAACAGCAGACTGTGATTCTGCTTGGATTACAAGGCACAGATAAGTAATTCCATCCTTAATCTATCACTGTCAATGGTGGTAAGGGAGCAACTTTTCCCTGTGAGAAATCAGGTAGAGGAAAAGACCATAATGGGGTGGGGCGAGAGGGGGGGGAGGAAGTGTGGGGCAAAAGGACAGCAGAAATGGAGAGGACACAAGTACATTAAGAGCTCGATGTGCAAGTGCATGCAGGACTAAGTAGGAAATGAGGGATGGGATGAAGGACCAGGGTGCTAATAGAAAAGCAGTAAACAGGAGAAAGGAGATAGCCAGGTTCCAAGCAGAATTTTTCAATAGCAATGAAAATCTCACTACCAACATAATCTATGCCATCTATTACACTGATCTCAGTGTAAAATGGTGGAGATGTTTGAGAGCTCAGTAAATGCTGATGGATACCACTATGTTACAGCCACGATCAATAAATCTCAAGTGCATCATAAGGAGCCTCAAAGCCTTCACATACAGACCTGTCAGTAAACTGGGGCAATATTACAAATAGACAACAAAGGATAACGCAAAGATTGCAAAAATGGAACAACACAGAGATAAGTGAATTTCTTGGAGGATGGAGCAGAAAAGATGAAAAAGCAGGTAAGCTATTTAGACATAAATGATGTAGAAGATCAATAACCCCACACCTGTTTTATGTGATGGAGGATTCAGGAATGGAGGAGAAAACAGTGAAAGTAACAATGAGACTTGGGATTAATTTTTCTTTTCCTTCTTAAAGGAATTCCGAGTGCTGACTCCACCACTATACTTCACTACAGTCATCGTCTACAATCAAAGTCTCTGCCCACTCAGGCTAGCGAAATCCCTTTTGGATTTTTGTTAAAGAAACAATTACTTTTATGTACATGTAAAATAATCCTTTGATTTTGCAATAGGTAGTTATTATTTTTATGTTATTTGCTTGTCTGGCTAGAATACTGGCAGATATGTCACGTAGTCCCAAACATGTGAAATGGGTCATTCATACTAGAAAAGACCATAAGAAGCTGATTTCTAGGCAGGCACTGCCTTGAGATTAATACAAAACTTGGAAAAAAATATTTTCAATGAACTCTGCTCTTGGAATGTCCAATCTTATAATCCAAACACAGGTCCACTACTGATTGTATTATCTTATTCCCAAGCTTGCTTACTGCTTTTCCTAGTAAGCAGATTCTGTGCTCCAAAGTACACAATATGTGTAGCCAAGCAAAGTCTATACCCTGAAAAACTATTGTTTGTTATTGATGCCATGCTTTCTAACTGTGTAAGAGCTTTCGAAGAGATTGGAAGGAGGGGGGAAAAATATGCAGGAAGCTTCACGGTCAGCTTTTTCAGCTTGTAGGAAACAATTATTTTGCAAATATAATAGGCCCAGGCAGGATCTCTTGGCAAAGCATATTTTAATAACGATTTTGCAAGACCGGGTGTTCTACCTAAAGGTAGACATACCTAATAGGGCCAAAAGCCCCTGCTTATATCTGCCCAAAATCCCAGCTGCAATTTCCCTCCCCCGCATTGGTTGGGTACTTCAGGGTTTACAGACTATCCCGATGCACAAAAATACCCTTTCCCTTATCAATCTATTTAAGATACAGATTCCTGGTACGTGGGCTACACTTCCCCCTAAATTAACTTACCAATACAGGTATCGGTATGTATACAGGTGTCAGTACGTATTCTGGGAAGAGACTGTGTATTACATTAAGAATTCATAGTCCGATGCCTCTCTGTCCTTCCCCCCTGCTGGGGTCAGGTGCCAGGTCCTCAGTTATGTAAAAACAACAATTCTTCATTAAATGTTCCTTACAAGCTCTAACCCAAACCCATAAAGTTTGACTTAGACTGCCTAAGGAGAACAGATCAGTCTAAAGATTAAGAAAAGGGCATAGAAACAGTTTAAGAGAAGTCAAGGGGGATCCTAGTAAAAAGATTTGGAAAAGAAAACCAAGTAATTAATGGAAACAACCTACTGCAGTGTGAAAGACTACCAAAATAACAAAAAAAAAGAGGAAAAAAAGGGAACAAAATTCCAAGATACTACAAAAAAAGCGATTAAGAAATCAGTGAGTAAGAGAACCCTCTCTAGAACAGCAACATAGTGAAAAGCAACAAAAAAGACGAACTGCAAGAAAGAGATCAAATGTTGTCCCTGGTTGACAAGGAACGTTGCTCAATTTCCACACACAGGCCTCATAAACCGGCTATTTTAAACACGCTGACCCAACCCGCCCTGAGATCCTGCGATTTGACTCCAGCTCCGAGCCCTGAGGGAAAAAATGATCCAAATCACGAGACTCCCACAGCCGGTGACAGGACATATGACACAGCCCCCTGCCCTTTGTTTGGGTAGGCCCCACATCCTTTGCCCCACAGCCAGGCCCGCTACTCAGCCTAAGCAACGGACGCCCGCCCGCCTGCCCCTAACGGCCAACGCGGCGCCCAAGGCGCCACCGGGCGTAACCGTCCGCGCATGCGCAGCAGATGGGCGGAATTAGCGCGTACCCGCTCCGCCGGCCCCGAGAGCCGGGAGGAGACACGAGCAACCGATCCTGCGCATGCGCAGGAAAGCACACGGCCAGGCGTGCGGGTGAGGGCGCGGGCGGTTCTGCACGGAAGATCCCATTCCGTGAGAAGGGCATAAGCGGAAAATTGAGGCTTGTCTCCCTCACTCTCTCTTCTTTTTTTCTCTCCTTGGTACTGCCGCACCCCTATGTCTTTGCCCGTGGCTTTATTATTTTCTGCCCTGTCCACAGGGGGTTAATTTCGGCTACGTGGTACAGTTCCCTATCTTCTACCCAATAACAAACAGACTCTACAAGCGTATTTAGTTGCTGGGCAGAAACTACTCCGTTGACTTCGTAACACCACGGCGCCATCCGCTGAGCGCGTTGCCCCGCCTTAGATACTAAAAGGGGCGGGGTGTCGCGTTTGAATGACAGGAAGTCTAGTGGGCGGGAAAAGACAAGTGAACCAATAACAACTCCGGGTAGCATCGATGAGCAGAGCCCACAGCCAACCAAGCTTGGGGGGTTGGTCGTCTCCTGAAGGAGGCGGGGCGCTCGGTTGCTAGGGCCGCGCCGTTGCTAGGGCAGCGGCTGCCGCCACCGCGCTCTGCTGCGGCCTTCCTGTCCCGCCGCCGCCTTCCCGGGGACCGGGGCGATGGTGAAACTCGCTGCCAAGTGCCTCCTGGCAGGTGAGTCCAGGCCACCCGGTCCCATCCGCCCCTCTGGCGGTAGAGAGCGGGCTCCGTGGGGTGGGGCGAGGCCAGCAGCGGGGCGGTGCTGGGACGCCCAGGCCCCCTCAGCGTGGGGGGAGCCCCGGGTGGATGGTCACAGGCCGCGCCGGGGGGTGGTCTGGCTTCCCTCAGCCCATTGTCAGGGGTTCGCACCGACGGCGAAGAGGTGGGGACCGCAGCACCCAGGGGACGGGAACCGTGGCAGCCACTATTCGCTGTTACCTATCCCATACTCTCTCCCTCTCCTGACATGCGGAGAGTCAAGAGCTGCGTTCAGGGCGGGCGTGAGGCGTAGCTGTACCAGCTGACATGCAAGGGTAGGATCCAAAAAAACCCAAAGAAACGAAGAAAAAGAGTATTTCTACAGTGTGGAAAGGTGTTCTGAGGAGGGGCAAAGTGTGAAGGGAGCAGGGTAGACAGCAGAGTCCTGCCTCTTGTGGGAAGCTCCCTTTGTGCTGGAGGGAAAATTCATGTCAGAAATTGGGATGATTCTGGGTGTATGATGGAAGGGTGAGGCCTTAGCAAGCAGTACAAGGATGAAGCATGTGCACTTCAGAGAGGCAGCTTTTTCCTCAAGCAAACTGGAGGTTAACCTGAAAAAAAGAGCTGAGGTGAAGACACCAGTTTATTTAGTCAGGGTGAATTATGGAGGTGTTGAAGTTAAGTACAGCTGACTGTTAACACTACAGTAAGAAAACCTTTTTTTTCTTTCCCTCAGCCAGAAGCACAAATTCATAAAACATTTGTGTGCAGACATCTCCCAGGTCTAACTCTTTGCTACAAACCTCTTTTCTTTCATCCAGAATAAAATGGTTGCCATTTTTTAAAATGATTGCCTCAGAAACAGCTAACCATCAGCTTACACAAAATCAGGTGTGATCTTTGGCGTATGCAAAAGAATTGATCTCCCTGATGCCTCAGTTGATAGTTACTGTGTACAGCATGAGTATCTTGCCTGTCTTTTGGATTTGAAATGTACACACCGTTTCCAGTTTGGAAGTTTCCAGGTCCTAATACATAGCCTCTGTTTAAGTCTTTCAAGTTTTGTTGTTCAGTGTTACTGAAGGCCATTTAAAATTCACATTAGGTTTTTTTTTAATGACCCAGTTATGTGCTTAATCCTAATTGGATCTGGAGCTGCCTTTTCAATTCTGTCCGTAACACAAACAACAGGAAGGTCCTGTCCCATATATAGTGCTCCTGAGTGCTACAATAATATCCATGTGTTATTAAAAATAATAAATTAATGGAGCAAACTAGGCAAAATAACTTCTTGCTTACAGAAAAGATAAGTATAGTGAAGGATACATAAGAGGTGAGTAACCACGACAACTTGAAGGGAACAAGAAAATGCAATGACATAGGAGCAAAAACATCAGAGATGGAACAGGGAACTCTTGTGTACCTTAGGAAATGGTTATGAAGAACATAGTGGCTCAGAGTATTGGGAACTGCACCAAGGTCAAAGAGAACAACAGGGGAAAAGGGCTTTTATTAGCAAGAGTGAGAATATTAACTTGACAATAGAAAGTGAATCCTGTGTTATCTCGAGTTAATACACAGACACACAGTAAAAGATATTGTTGTGTGAGCTTACTATGAAAGCGCTATGAAAAGGTTTTCATTGTAGAAAGACAGCTGGCAGTAGCAGGTGTTTTAGACCCATACTACAGGTTCTGGCAGAATAACAGAAGTATGGATAGAATAAATACTGTGGGATGTGGTACTGGCAGATGAAACCAAACTACATGAAAAGGGCAAGGAAACTTATCTTGAAAAAGTGTAGTGAAGTCATGGGCTGAGAGGGTGACAAAGAATAAGAAGAGGGAAAGAACAACTGAGGCTGTCAAACTGAAAAAAGGCAACACATTACTTAAGAATATGCACCAGATGATGCTTGTGCAGATTGGAGCAATGTGTGCTTCTCTGTCTCATTTTACAAAGACAGATCTAATTGTCTATTGAAATACAGAATAGCTTCCACTCAGAACAGAGTGTAGTCTTCAGCACAAGCTTGAACTGATCAGGGAACAAACAAGCTGACTTACCAGATTTTTCTGTCTAAATATTATGAACCCAACTCATCTCAAAGTAAGCAAGCATGCTAAACATGTTTAAACAAGAAGTACATTTGGTTAATGCATCTAGGAGCAATTGTCACTATCCAAAACGCTCTTCCTCCTCTATAATAATATGTGAGCAGATACCTTTCCCTGTTTCCTTTGAAACACAACCTATGAAGCTCTAATAGGATCAAAATATACCAATTTCTGGGTTTATTATTTAAAAACAGAAGGTCAAAGACTTGTATCCCAGGCTTGGCTGTCATGACTGTTCCTTTAAGAATAAAGCAAGAACCACTGAGGTATTTAGTTTCTGGTTCCTGTCCTTTGAACTGTCCAGGCTAGTGAGACCATATGTGAAGAGAGGATGAGCTGTTTCAGACCATTAAGTCTTTGTTTGCAAAGATGATGGTATTTTCATGGAATGATAGGGGCATAGGTGAATTCTGCAGTTCTCTGCCACTGCTTTGGATTTTACCAAGTTATGTAACAGCAGGCCAAAGCACGCAGCTGCCAAGTTTGCCTGAAGTGTTGTACAAGCCATACCAGAAAGCCTTGGCTCTAAAAGAGCAAAAACTAAAGCCCCTTGGTTTTCCTTTCATATAGGGATGAATCAGCAGGCTCTTTCTCTCCAGCCAAGTGACATTCTCTTCTGTTCTGCCCAGAATGCAACTAATGAGCCACCAGCAGCATTGAGTCAGCAAGAGTTGCTCTCTTAGCAGGGTCAGCAAGAACAGTTCATCGAGGAATGTTAGCAGCTTAAGCAGCTTTGTACTATATAAATTGCTTGTTTTTTCCCTTAACTCAGTATGTAACAAGGATTTGAATTTGGTGAAAGGAGTAATATAAGGAGATAAAATAGTCTTTTATGCAGCCCAGTCTTCCTTATCACGTTGTGGTTTTCTCAGTATGACAACATATATCAGAATTTTTAATTCTCATATAAAGGCTATAGGGTAGATACGAATTTTAGAACACACAGCAGTTCCACTCTGGTTTGGGGGCTCTTTACTGTCATTCATAGAGCAGAAATCTGATGTCAGCACCAGTATGCATAATGGCAATACTAATTTCTTCGTGTATTGCCTTTTATATTTTTTTGTGCTTGTTGTGACAGTTATCTTGCCTGTATTCAGAGTTGTAGCATCCAAGGTCTTATGGCATGTGATAGTAAAAGAACTGAGAGAAAACAAGATTCTGTAAGATGAAACAAAAATCTTTTATGTTTTTGGTTTTGCAGGAGATCCAGCTGTGGGGAAGAGTGCTTTAGCCCAGATGTTCCGCAATGATGGGGCTCATTTTCAGAAGAACTACACACTGGTAAGCAGGCTTAAACTGCTATCCAACATTTTCTACATTGCATGATAAAACTAAGAAAGTCTAGAATAAAATAAATAATATTATTTTAAGTTGCAGCATTAAAGGTGGGGACTTATAGGGTTTTCTTTCTTTTACATCCTAGATTCTGAAGAGAAACCATTTAATATTCTGTAAGTCTTTACATTATATGGGTGATGGTTTTGAAACTTAATGCAGAGTAATTTAGTTAATTTTATAATTTTCCTGCTGAACCAATGTTTTCACAAGCTTTTGTGGTGTTAGAGAGTTTCCCCCTTTAGGGAGTGCTCTATGAAAAAGCATTGCTGAAGGAGAAAGCTTTTAATTTCAACTATTAAATGTGCATGTGGACAGTGCACTTATCACTATGCAAACATGAAGATGTGCTGCATAGTCCCAAGATAATTATAATCTACAGAAGCTGTTCCCAGATGAAGAGGATACAGTTTGCAGTCTTTCAGTGTGAAAATCAATGGTGATGACTAATCAGAAGCAGGATAAAAATAAAAGTAAATATAAGTAAAGTAAAAAAAAAAAAAAAGGAAAATATGACTGTGGAGAAAAAAAAACCCTAAAATACGTTTATTCATTGAAATAAAGATGGAAACCAAAAGTTAAGGATAGAAATAGAACAAACAAACAAGCTACAAAGCAGAATGAGATAAAAGGTGGAAGAGGCACAAATAACCTCAGTCCCACATGTCAGCTGATCACATGGTTGGTGCAAAATGTTCTACGGCGTGCTTTAGAGCAGCAGCGTGATAGTGAACGTAGCCCTGCAGGTTCCAGCTAATACCCTTAGTTGTATATAAGAAAATCTCTGGATGTTGGTTCTTCTCCATCTTTTCCCCCCATCAGAACAAATCTATGTGGCTTTGACATGTAGGTGGGAGTATGTTACCAGACCTATGAGGGGTTCCCAGCAGTCTGTGTTTGATGGGATTGTAATGATTCACAATAATTGCTTCAATCCAATGCATCCTTCGTATGCAGTCAGACAGGCTCTTAAAAACTCTTCTGATGCTTGTTTTCCTGATTCTTCCTGACAGACAACGGGCATAGAACTGTTGGTGAAGGCTGTATCAATTCCAGAGACAAGTGATAGTGTGGTGAGTTTTTCTGTGACATAAATTGGGTCAGAAAGAGACATCCAGAGCTCAAACCTCACTTCAGTCTCATTGTGGTGGAAGATGGCTCTGTGTGTTCATAAGGCCATTAAGTTGCATTAAGGAAATGAGGCTGATCATGTACAATTGCTGATACTCCAGGGTTAGTTTAATTTTAAAAATGTAAGTTTTACATACTTGTATCCAATGTGACATCTTAAACCAAAGCTGTTGCCAGCTTTGCTCGAATTCTGTTCTGTCCTTTAGGGCATTCAGGTTTAGTTTGTGTTTCTTAAAACTACAGAAGCTGGAACTTATCTGTTATTTTCCTTAATGACTGGTGGAATGCGGACCGCATGCATAATTTTGTATTAATAGTGAATGTTACTGTCTCACTCCCCATATTCTGTTTCCAGTAGACATGGAAACCAGACTTGGGGTCTTGGAGGTAACCGTTTTATTGGTTATACATGAAAAATAGCTATTAATATTTGTTTTCTCCTACTATCTGAACTGGACTCTTCTCGTGTGGGGAACTTGTCCCTTAGGGACACAGCACTGCTGTACTGAACAAAATGCAGGAGTTACAAGTTCCAGTACTTACTTTCAAAACCTTTCCCTACACTGTGTTTTTCATGGGAAGAGCCTTCTTTCTGCTTCTGCTTTCAGGAATTCTTCATTTTTGACTCTGCAGGAAAAGATCTATTTTCTGAAATGCTGGAGAAACTGGTAAGCCTTATGTAACAGTCCTCTTCCTCCGAAGAAGTGCTTTTGCTTTGAAGATCTGAACTCTTTAGTCTGGCAGATGTAGCAAACTTTGTCTTTAGTGTAAATGGGAGCAATTACCTCAGTTGCCAATGCATCCTGTTCTATGTCCCTAAAACCTGTAAAAGTACTGGAAGAAATACTTTCCAGAGGAAAGAAGGCAGATAGTCATTCAGTTTTCTTACAAAAGAAATAGGGATGTTTAACTGAAAATCACTGTGTACTCTTGGTTAAAGTGATTTTTATTTCTTAGAAAAACATCTAATTTGCTGCTACTCCAACAGTGGGGTTTTTCTGTGTTATAGTGATGTGTTTGACCCAACAGGGCTCATTCTTGTCCTTGAGCATAATACCACCCTTGATTTTTTTCCTTCATGCATTTGTGTCCTTAACTGTACAGTATCTCCATTTGGAGATGTACAATCAATTAACTGATGTGAGGTTTCATAAGACAGCTAAGTCAACCTTATAGTTCATTGTTTTACAAGGGGTAATTCCACTTTTGCCCTTGCACTAGGTCTGGTTTGCAAGGGATCCCTGTGGAAGCTGCCCCAGCTTCTCAGACTGGAGGATTAATTTTGTGCTGATTCAGCATGAAGAATCAGCTTACCCAGGGATCAGATGAGTGTCAGAGCTGCTATAAGTAAAGTAGCAGGACCGTGTAGACAGGACTGGGGAAGGAGCGCAGGACCACCTTTCCGTGTGCTCGCTATTTATTCAGTCAGCTCAGCTGAGGTGTGAAACCTCAGCCAGGGCATACAATTCCTATATGTTAGGCATTTTATTTTTGTCTTAGCATCTGTGTTTGCTGTAGTTACAGACTGGCTGTTGACCACATCAGTTTCATTAGAGCTGACAATGTTCCTTTCTTGCTGTGCAGTGGGAGCAACCCAACGTCCTGTGCCTTGTCTATGATGTCACTAATGAGCAATCTTTCAACAACTGTGCCAAGTGGTTGGAGAAGCTGAGGGCTCAAGCAGTTGGAAGGCACATCCCAGGTAAGAAATGGGTGAGATTCTTGTCTGCTCCCCTTTTGTATGACAACAGTTGTTTCCGTTGCGATGTGGCATAGCATATGTATTTTAAGCCAGGGGCGGGCATGACTTCCTCCAACTTGTTTGCTTTTATCACAAAGCAGATAAGGCATAAATATATTTTCTCTGTGGAAACTTTTCTAGGTAGTTGTAGGCTGTTCTCCACACCTCCAACTTTTTCAGCATTTATTGCTAATAAGTCAGCATTTCTTGGTTGTTATTTTTCCTTTGTTTCATGTTTGTTTGTGTTTTGTTTGTGTTTTGTTTGTTATTTTTTTCTGTAGGTGTCTTAGTGGGGAATAAGACAGACCTGGTTGGTCGTCGAGTTGTGGAGCAGAAACAAGCAGAGCAGTGGGCTGAGAAACATGGCCTGGCGTACTGTGAGATGTCCGTGGTGAGTATCTGCACCTTTCACCATCTGTGGAAGTGCGCGTGTGTAAAATTATCTTCTCTTTCAGGTAAAGAAAGATAATTGGGGGCTTTCTTCCACTTGTATGTCATCTAACTCACCCTCAGTTTCAATGTCTTTTGTGAAGCAGTTTGAGCAGAAACAGTCAAATGCTTATTCCATCTGTCGTTCAGAATTTTCTTATTTCTTTACAGAAGGAGATGAAAAATTTTGAGGCACCTTTCCACATCCTGGCAAAGTCATTCCACCAACTGTACAAAGAGAAAGTGGAAACTTTTCACTCACTAGCTTGAGGGCCGTGACTGGGATGACTTTTTTATCCTCTTAGCTTTTTCTAGCGCCCGGAATCCTGCAGGATGGAATACAGAGAGAAGAAAAGATGAGCTATTTGCTGCTTCATGGTCATCTTCTGGTAATTCAAAATAAACTAGAAATAAGCAAGTGGAAAGACACTCTTCTGAAGTTGCTACCTCAGCATTCCTTTCATGTCCTCTAACTTGGTTCTCTGCTCACTGAAAGTCTGCTGCGTTGGAGGAGGTGGGGAGTAAAAGGGGAGGGCAGAATGGAAATTGCCAGCTCTTTGCTTTGATATTGTCTTGTCTCTTGTCTGAACAGGCTTCCTGCTGCTACAAGCCAGGATTTAGAGGTTTGGAGGAGAGAGGAAACTGACAGGATGTTTTTCAACTTAAGCAACTCAGCCTTGATGCCTATATTGCAGGGCGGGACTGGTGTGTCCCTGCCACTTGAAAAGCATTTTCAGTAGGGGACCTGTGCCTTAAAACCAACACATAGAGACTGAGATGTGCGGGGACAGAGCTCGCTTTAGGTGTGTTTTTAGGAGCGCCCAGAGTTTGAGGCCTTTTTTAACAGTGTTAATCTTATCAGTCATAGGACTGATATGTTGATGACTAATATGTGTTTCTGAGAATCTGGTTCTTTTATTCGACATGGCTCACTTTCACTGCCTGGTAGAAACGATCTGGCATCTGTGCTATTGTCACTTGGTAATGCAGTGCCCTCTGCTGGTCCCAGGTCACAAGATTTCTGAAGCTACCTCTCTTGGAGTGAGCAGGATTTCCTACAGGCACATCCAAATTGGCTTATCTGCAACATGTGGTCAGGTGGCAAGAATACCTGTTTTATTCTGAGTCCAAAATTTTAAAGAAATTATATTTTCTTCATGTCTGTGTCATTTCATGTGGTTTTGTGTCATTTTTGTTTTTGTCAGCTGAACTTGGCAATACCAAGTTCAGTTCTCAATCCTTCACTAGAATCAGAGTCCTCTTTGTTGTTAAACTTTCCCTGCTTGTCCTTTAATTTCAGATTAAAGACCATGATTCTGATGTCACTAGTGGAAACAGGACTCAGGAAATGAAAGCCAACCTGGCTAAGTTCAGAAAGGGTAAAAGCCTAGAGAAAACTGCTCTTATGTGTGGAGTGCTGATGTTGCACGTGTGAGAGTCTGCTAATGCAGTATGTGAAAGCATCCATGGTAAGGTACTGCCTTGTAACTGAGCCTAACACCAAGGAGTTCAAAAGTGTAACCATCTTCTTCTCCCAGATTACGTTAGCCCCCCTTGGGCAAGGGAAGCTGGATTTTGTAGAGAGTAACCACTGAGTGAATTTTCAGGCAGGATTTTCAGGAATCTGTTTCAAGACTTTTAAATGTGCATTTTATAACCATTTTTATGCCCAATGCTAGGAAAAGTACATTAGATTGAACATAAGAAATATGGCTGCAGATGTTGTAGTTGAGTTTATGAAGCACTTCGAGAATCTAGCAGCTGGGCTCATTTCACTGGCAGCAGTGTTGGTGCCAGGAATTAGCTAGGGAGCATGAATACCAGCTGAAGAGGTTAAGTAGAAACTCAGCCCACAAGAAAAGAAAATGACTAGGTTCTTTTGCTGGAAGCCACCTAAAAAAATACCAGAAACAGCTGGGAAAACTCTTGCTTCCTCCAAAGAAGGAAGGGCTCCTCCATGGCCTTAGGGTAACGAGGAATCTCACTGCTTTTTGGATTGGATTACTGTTACTGGCATTTTTATTTTACATGGGTTCTCTTGTTAATTCTGGGTGGGTGTCTGTTGATTTACATGGGCTGAGTAGAGTCTTGCCTGCAGGTGCTAGTACGTCCGACTATTAAGAATACAAGTTATTTTGGATGCTATGCTGGTCTAATTAAAGAACTAAAGTTTTGTTTTGATTTGGTAGATCATTTTGCCCCTGGTTCTATTGATGATGTGATTACAACACAAGACAGATATTTTTTCATATTGAAAAATAGCATGCCAGGTGTGTATGCCACCTGTGAAGTGGTATATAGAGGGGACGAACGCCTTGGGAATAGGTGATAAAGTGAATCCTATGCAGTCTCTAACCAGCGAGGTCAATCTCCGCACCAGAAGGACCTCCTATAACTTCAAATGAACAGTCTAAATACACCGCTAAGATGAAGATTGGTGAACACTGTTTTATTAAATGAATGCAAAAGCTGGAGGATCTCATTAAGGGAATGCTTGCAGTAGTGATTTGTGATTTATAGGGAAGCTGCTTTTGAGAGGTTAGTGAAGAAAAATGCATCCCATGCAGGGAAAGATATATTGCCTGAGAGAGAGAATGTGTGATCTAATTAGCTAGCAGTAGGAATTCACCCACTGCCCCTTTCCCTCTTCCCACATGCCATGACTGGAATTAGAGAAGGGATTGTGTCTGAAGCATGTTGCCCAACTTGCTTTTTACAGGACTATTTCAAGCACTAATGTAGACACAATTTAATGTCCTTCAAAATGGTATGTTTGACAATAACCACCTTAATCCTTCCAAATGCATTTTAAAAGCATAAGAGACTAATGTGCTATATAATACCAGCATGATGCAGGTGATGCTCGTTGCTATTTTCCTAACTTATTTGTGACCTTGGTTGTAGAGGCCAGTAGTGAAGAGCGGGTAGAGAACCTGGGAGCCAGATACAGGTAGGCTGTGGAAAGTAGTTCTGTGTCTGTGTGAAGGAGTTTAGGGTAGTGAGTGGGTAACCTGGACAAACAGGGAGAGCAAGGGTCTGTAGCCATTAAGTTTCTCTTAACGGTGTTCAGTAACTGTTGTGGTCACATCTATAGGGTGAGAATGCACATTTGCTGCTCAGAGCCTTAGCATCACTCTGAATTACAGACACTGTGGAGAGCAGTGGGAGGAAGGCAGAAAGCCTGTCTGCTGACCGGGAAGCTGCTTGTCTTCTTACAGCTTCCCTGTTTTGTCCAACTGTGCAGTGCTGCAGGTGCTCAGCATGGATGTTTACAACCCAGAAGAGACCTAGGTCAACCAGAACTGAAATTTCAGAAGAAAAAGGAGGAAACAAAGAGGCCTATAACTGTTTTTAAGAGATACATAGTGCTTCTTTTTCCTGCTTTCTGGTTTGATTAGACAAAACCCATTTTTAGTTCCTTGGAGGCCCTCCTTCTTACCTTTCCTTTGGTCCTCATGGTTCTGCTGTGCAGAATCCCTGTTATACTTGTGTCCTGCTTTACTTAGCTTGATACATCACCAGCTGATTTTTTTTTATCCTAATTTCTGCATTATCTGTTCCCAAGGCTGCAAGACATTTCTTCTTACAAAGATTAATAGACAAAAGAAAACAAAAGTAGAATTTTTAGTTAAATTGTCTTGGAAGAAAGAACCTTAAGAAGCTGACTGACATTCTGTAATTCTACTGGAAATTCGTTTGTGTAAAGTTGTCATATTAAAGAAGATTTAATGGTTTGGTTTTGTCTTGCCAGACACATTCTACTATGGAGTGAAATGCAGGATGTAAAATTCCAGCAAGATCAGGTTTTATTGTGGGAGTTAATAGGAGTTTCAAAGCTGATCATACTCTGATAAGACCTGTTCAGCTTTAACAATGGAATGGTCACTGCTGTTCATAATAAAGCATTAAATATACTGAAATGGGGCTGTCAAAACTGTTTGTTTGTTTGTTTGTTTTTTCTAGAGATTTGTTCGTTTTAGAGACTTAAAACTTAAGAAAGGACATATTTCAGAAAACTGATCTGATAAATGACACCATTTGGACCAGGGTTATTTCTGATACAACTTCAGTGACTTAAAGGGCTGGATTTAGTATTTTATGCCAATTGACTCCCCTGGGTAAGCTTCGTTTCTTTACCCACTATGCATCTTGGACCGATCTGACCTGATAGCAAAAGACACATGATGTTGTTGGAAATGAAATACTGCCTTGGGGCAGAAGGATAAACTGTGTGGCCTCCTGAGGTCCTCTCAGCAATACTTTCTATAATTCTATTAGATTAAGTGGGGAAAGAAGTAGTGTGGAAAGCACAAAACAGGCTAAGTCATAAACTAGCAATTAAACTGGGAGCTGGGCTGGGCTACAGCAGAAGATGTACAATCTATCCCAATTAAGAGCTGTATCTCAGGAGAAACAGGAGGCTGACGCAGGTGCTGACAGCAGGGAAAACACTGCATTTCTGTTCTGTAGGCAGCAACTGCTTTCTGCTGGTGCTTATACAGATCTGTGGGGGTCCATACCCCGCTCAAGACTGTGCTCTGCTTTTAATAATTAGTGTCTCTATGATGTTCAGCTGCCAACTGCTTGCAGTTGTTGTCTCATCTGCTTGTATATTTTCCCCCTGTACTCAGCACTGGTGAGGTAGCACCTCAAACCCTGTGTTCAGTTTTGGGCCTCTCACTACAAGAAAGACACTGAGGTGCTGGAGAGAGTGCAGAGGAGGCAACAAAGCTGGTGAGGGACCTGGAGCACAAGTCTGATGAGGAGCAGCTGAGGGAACTGGGGCTGTTCAGACTGGAGAAAAGGAGGCTGAGGGGAGACCTTATCACTGTCTACAACTACCTGAAAGGAGGTTGTAGCATGGAGGGGGTTGGTCTCTTCTCCCATGGTAGTCCGTGGAAGCTGGGACTAAGGGACATCCAGGACCTTCTGCAGCGGAGATGGAAGCTGAGCAGGAGCTCTTCCAAGGGCCATGTTAGACCCTGCAACATCTCTCTTAGCCTAAGGGCACATCATCTCTCTGCTTCTCGCATCCTATTTCCTCCTCCTGCTGTCATCTTGCCTTGAGAATAATGTCTTCTGTGCCAGTTGCCCTTGGCTCTGTTGACCTGGAACAACAATGCTTCAGGGAGGGAGAAAGAAAAAAGCTACTCGCTCTCTAGTCTTTTCAGGGCTCTTCAGGTATTGTGACTCCCTGTCGAAGCCACCTGAGAGATGGGGATGTTGCTCAGTCTGGAGTGTAATTTCCTGGCAGGAGACCCTCAGCTGAGACCTGGCAGCCTCATCTTGGCTCTTCAAAGCTTACTGCAGTGTAACTTTCACAGACACTGGCTGTTCTCATCCTGATTTGGAGCTCTGTGTGGTGGTGTTGTTTTGGTTTGGGGTTTTTTTGTTTGTTTTTGTTTGTTTGTTTGTTTTTACTCCTTGGGGGGTCTTTCTCTTGTTCTTCTGTCACAGCTTCACATGTTTCCTCCCCTAGAGCTCTTTGTCAAGAGAAGCCTGGAACTGCTCTCTTTCCTGATCTCTGAGATCAAATCCAAATCTGGCAATGTTTAAAAAGGAAATGTGACAGACCCTACATGTCAAGCTGGGGTCAAGGATGGGGTCAGTTTGATGAGTTTCCCTCCAGCCAGATATGCATCTCTTGGAGAAATGTGGAGCCTTTAATCTTTCTGCATGAGTACTGGAAAAATACACAATATGAGGGTTTCAAGTTAGGGACTGTGAGCAGAATGATTCTCTGAAAGGTATAAAGGCAGAAATTATCTGCTGCTGTATCCCAAACAGGGGAAATGCAGGAAGGGAGGGGAATAGGAATACGTTGGAAATAGTAGGTTCTATATCCCTTCATGAAGACCCCAAAGGATTTGTTGAGGCAAAGTGGGAGGGTGGAAATTAGGAGTGGGAAGATGTAAGGCTTTTCCTGGGTTGTAGAATGGTGTGTGGAAGTAAAGTGGGAGGAAAAGTGATTTTTGCATGAGCCGTTGAGGGGAAAATGAGGATATAGTGGATAAATCTGCATGACACCGTAGGTGGGAAGGCAGGTGGTAGTAAATAACAGAGATTTTCAGGGCCAAGATCAGTTTGGAGAATTCAGAGCCATTATGAGTAAGGTCAATGCTAACCATCAGTTTAGGCTCAATATGCAAGGCCTGTGTTAGAACCAGGCAGTATGAGTTAAAGTCTGAATGACAGGGTTGATGCTGGGATTCAATAGGACAAAAGCAAGAGTCCAGAATGGTAAGCCTCAGAGTCATGTGGGGAGATAAGAACAGCAAGCTGTGATGCCATGAGGAGCAGTGGTTGGAGAGAGCATATCCAGATGAGACCAGAAAAAAGAGAGTAGGTAAGCTAAGGACACTATCAGAGTGGAAGAGTGTGAAGAGATGTTGGAAATTCAGATTGAGTACAGTTCTTCCAATAGGATTTCTAAGTAGAGGGAAATAGAGGCCTACAAGTGTTACCCACACATCTTTGTATTGTTTAAAACACAAATTAGTTCCAGTGCTATCTCTATTTTCTTTTGCCACAAAAAGAGCTGATCTATTTACTTTAAACTTTTTTTTTCTAGGCAGGGGTGAGGGGTCAGGTAACAACACATAAACTTATGCCTAATTGTGCTGCAGCATCCTGAATACATCATGTTCATCCATTCAGGGAATGGAAAGAGAACCTGCACCTCACCCAACCAAGCGGAAGTGCCCACTACAATTTTTGCATTGACATCTCTCAACAAAAGCTTTGTGATAGGTTCATACAGCAGAAGACCTTCCCAGAATATCAATATTCAACCACAAAAAATAGAAAAATGCAATGTATGTGATGCCAGTGTAAAGCAGATAGAAAACACTCTGTTCATGAATAAAATTACCTACAATAAAAAAGCATCTTCAGCTCTGCATGGGAGGAATCTCTTTTCTGTGTTGGTTTCCCTTCTCTGCTTTTGCTAATTTATTTTGAATCCTATGAAGTATCACTTTTCTCTTAATCTAACAATTTTGTGTGGCCATCGTGTGCTATTTCTAGGACTTTGCTTTTATAATGTTGTGTGGCTTCAGTCTGGGGACTGTGAAACCAGAAGTTTTGAAATTCAGGTTGCAGTTGAAGCATCAGGAATAAAATCAGCTTGTAAGGACAGCAGAACAGAGTATCTAGGAAAGATGTCTTACAGGGTTAAGATAATGCTTTTCAGTGTTATTGTCAGCAGCAAGAGATCAGGCTGCAATGAATGTGGAAATGTTAGATGAAGAAGGAACGCCGCTGGGTTTGGAAACAGATAACAAGTGTGGGTTTCTTGTAACTGAGGTAAATGCAGAGGAAAGGATGCTGGAAGTGTCTGGGTGCAGATGTCTGGGGAGGTAGTAGAGGAGGTAAAGGAACGTTCTTAGACAATATGGTGAAACTGGGTAAGGGCAGGAAGATATTTCTGGTGGGAGCAAAAACAGAATAATGCAGAGTCTGTCCTCTCTGCTTTCTGGACCTATTGAGACCTGGGGATATTTTCCTTAAATAGACTAAATCATTGTTCTTTATGGCCTTCCCAGCTGAGAGTGCCAGTAAAGTGGCTTTCACTCTTCACCAAGACAGACCTGATCACTGGATGCCATTTTGGTCCACAAGCATTTTGATGTTTGATTCCTCTACGCTGTCCATGCCTCTTGCCTTTTTCCTTCTAACTGTCCCTGCACATGAAGGTCTTATAACTACGCGTCCCCGAAATTTTGCCACACCTCCCATGCTAACAGCCCTTTCCATTATTTTAAGACTGTTTAGATCCTTCCATGTACTTTTCTTTCTGGTGTTATAAGCTGCAGTTAGAAAAAAAACCTCACTGGTCTTTCTATCGACTACCACCCTCTCATACCCCTCTCTTCTCTATCTGGTGCTGGGGTAGGGCCTTGTGCCTTGTTTAGTGGACCAGTTCTGCTGCAAAACTGGACTGGTACAGGAGCGGGAGACCTGTGCCCATGTTGGATGTGTGTCTCTGCGCGGGTGAGGGGCAGACGAGGCAGGCACCCTTTCCTCCTTTTTATCAGACTGTGCTCATTTATTCTACCATCTGTTTTCCCAGTGCCAGAGATGATGCTGGGGATATGTGACTTGGGGCACTCAGGCAGAAACTGGCCTGCACAAGGCCGGCCATGTGTTTGCCTCCTAGCGATGCAGCGGTCAGCAGCAAATTCTTTGCCGCCGCCTCCTCTCAGTATGGGAGAGAGCAAGCGTGAGCCGGGTTGTGTAGGAGACACAAAGAGACGAAATATGGGAAGGAGGGGAAGAAGGGGAAAGAGATGGGCTGGGGTGCATGTGAGAGAACTGTGGGGAGGAAGGATAGACAGACAGACAGATGGGCAGAGTCGGGGAGAAGGAAAGAGGAATGGCTTGTAGAGAGGGAAGGACAAGAACTGGGCAGGAGGAAACACAGAAATGGATTGACTGAGGGACAGTGGGAGAAAGACTGTGAAGGAAGGAGAGTCAGGCAGGTGTGGGGTGGAAATAGATGGATTGTCTGTGGGAGAGAGATGTGTGTCAGCTAGGTACTACAGTAATAGGCAAGTGGATAACTACAGAGATGGAGATAAAGTGTGTGTGTGGTGGTGTCTGTGTGCATGCTTATAGAGGCCTGTGTAAGGGGAAGCTGAGTGAATGACAGTGAGGAAGAAGCGCCATAAAGAAAGAGGAGAGGGATAAAGCAGAGGAACAAAAGAGCAAGGCTAGAGGTGAACCGTGGGGAAAAGAGAGGCATGGGAAGGCAAGGCAGCTCTCGGAGTGCAAACAAGAACTGGAACCAGGTAGTGGGGAGGAAGGTGATTCATTTGAGAAGAAGGGAGGCTAACAGCACTTGTGTTTGGGGCTGAGGTTTTCTTACTGGGACCTGAAAGAGGATGCAGGGCAGAGATCAGAGCACAGTTCTGCATTACTAAACAGAAGCATTTTTGTGTATGCAGAGCTCACTGCCAGTGCACAGAGAGACCCAGTGGAGCTGGGAGTGTAAATGCCACTGTGCTGTGCAGATTGTTTCCTGTGTGCTCAACTGCAATATGTACCTGAGCATCTGCAACTTGTGGACTGCCTGTTTCCAGTGTACCTGCTTGACTGCTAGGAGCTGTTTAACATGGCAGCTCAGGCATTTATTTATCCTTTTCTTCCCCCTCCTCTTGCCCTTTTCCTCTAAATGGAAAAGGAGATGTGAAAAAGCAGTGTCCAAATTCACAGGCACCTTCTTAATTCTTCCACCTCATGCTACAGACACCACCTTGCTTTACTGCCTGACTTGACTTCCTCTCCCCTCCCTTTGGCCAATTATTTTCCTTCTGTCCTTTCCTCTGTCTTTTTTTTTTTTTTTTTTTGTCTCCTTCTTTATCTCTTGCTTCAACTTTCTATCATTTTAAATTTTTTCTCTTCCCTGTACCTCCATCCCCCTTTTTCTGTTGTGTCCTAGACTCCTAGTTTAAATGTCTTCCCTTGTTGCAGCTTATTTCTTCTGGTTGCCCTGTTTCTTCTCTTCTGCTCCTTTTTATCTCTTCCTGATTCCTCCATATCTTTCTGTCTGTGCCTGTCTGCCTGCTTTTTCTCATTCACTGTCTTTCTTGAACTGGGTTGTGAATTCTGTTGGCATCAGAGTGGGACAAACTGTAAAACCAAGGTTCCCGGAGGGCCAGGTTGTGATCATTTTATTTTTACAATGTCCTTGGATGTGTAAAGGTGTTTGTTTGAGGGGGAGGAGCAGCGCATGTGCTCCATGTGGGAGAAGAGAGAGGAGCACAGGCCAGAACGAATGAAGCTTATAACTAATATAGGTCAGTTGCAGAGTCCCAGTTGTCTGTGAAACAGAGAAGTGGTTTGTGGCTTCAGACTGGCTGCTAGAAAGATGACAACTGAACAGTTTTATTGAAAAGATGCAAACAACCTAGAAAAGTGTCCTGTGAAATGATGCGGTAGTGATAAGCATGGGAAGAGGACCAGCTCTGTGCAGGGGACTGCTCATCTCCCAGCCACCCCCTTAACCCAGAGAATAACCAGCCTGAAATTCCCTTGTCCTGCCTCTGAGCTGTCTCCTCCTGTGCATGGTCCTGTCTCCCTGATACGGAGCGGTGAGCACAGCTGAGCTATGCTTCCTTGTGCCCCCTACCATCCTTGCTCACTGTGTCAAAGCAAAAAAAAAAACAGAACAAACCAATTAGAGACCACAAAGGAGAACCATACCCCACACCCTTGGAAGATGGGCCGGAGCTTTTGGCCAGCCTCTGCTGGGGTCTGTGCTGCCAAGGAGACCCACACAGCCAGAGGAGAGGCATCATCAAGGCCCTGAGCCTGGTTTGGTGGAGCTGGATGAGCCAAGTGTGCTGCTGGGAATTGCATTGCTCTGTGGTGGACTCCTCACTTCCCATGATTTGCCACCGTATGAGAAAACACTGCTTTCAGACCGTTCCCAGAAATTTTCACACGTGGTCAGTCGCTGCAGCGAAGGACTGAAAGTGGCAAACCCTGATGAGCCCAGCATTTGGTGTTGGGATTTCTGATTTAATTTCTAGTAATAATTTTGGTTTTATATGAGGTCAAAGTTAATCTGCTAGGATGACATCAAAGCACGCATCCAGATTTTCAGAGGTATTTGGAGCCTCTACCTCTCTGCCAAATCAATGTGAGATACTGACTGCTCAGCACAACTGAAGATCAGGACAGTTCTTCAATGTCTGAAGATGGAGTTAGAAGCCTGAATAGACATGTGTGATTTATTTTTTTTTTAAACAGGCCTCTGTTCCCAAGGCAGAGAATATCACCACTCTATGATTCCTACCTGTGGTATACTCTTCTGTGCATCACCATAATGCTCCAGTCTAGCACCTGACTGGCTTAATGTGATGTGTTTAACCTACTTCCTCTATAGGAATTCACACTGGGGATCCTAAACAATTACGATGGTAATGTAAACCCAAATCCTAGGAACTCATATAATGGCTCTCTGGACACAATGTGCCAGCTGGCTTTCTCTGAAACAGTCTCTAAAGTACACATAGATCTCATGGGATAGTTCCCTATGTGGGACTACAGCAAGAAACCCTTTTCACATTAAAATCAGTAGCCTGTTACTGACATCAGTGGGACCTGGAGATTTTGAATTTTCTAAGATTGCCTACTCACTGGGCTCCTGGATAGGTATTGGAATACATGCTTCTCTTGCTTTGTTCCTCTGAAAAGTTACAGGGACTAAATAACCTATCCCAGAAATGAATAATTTCTCTTGTTTTGTTTAGTATAGAATCATAGAATCGTTTCAGTTGGAAGAGACCCTCAAGATCATTGAGTCCAGCCCAAACCTAGTTATAGCACTATGTTCCTTCAAGAGTCTCTTTTAACCCTGATTTATTGTAGAGCATCAGAAAAATTAAAAGTTCAATATTACTCCCATGATACCCTAAACTATCTGACAGAAGATGAGCCAGTGATGTCTTAAAGAAGACAAAAATGTATATAGCTGACTTGTAGAAGGGTTACCTGCATCAGTACCACCAGGCCCAGGAGAGCAAGTCTGTCCCTGTACAGGATGCCTCAGTGATACCTCTGTGACTGCTGAGGACCAAATAGCAAAATCTCGTGTTTGGGCTGGATTGTGGCTTTAAATGATAATACTGAATAGATGAGGCTGCACAAGATCCTCTTCTCCATCCCTATCTGTGTCCTTTACACTGGAAAAAAATCTGATATTACAGAATATTGATCAGTGTCAACATGAAGCACTCTCACTGTAGGCCTCACCTTTCCCTCAGCATTTAACATTGTACTGATGCTTCCAGGAAGACTGTGTAAACCTTCAGTTCAGGAAAAAAAAAAAAGCTACAACAACAAGGCCTTTCTCTTTCTTGCCTTATTCTTCACAATTCTCCAATTTCTGCTATGTTTACATCAAAACAGTATTTTTTCTTCTTTAAGAACCAAACCACAGCTGCTGCACATTTTCTTACTGGGATTTTATGAACCTATTTGTCAAGAAATGATGACTTTTTTAGTTTGTGGATTCTGAAGTTGACCAGGAGAGACCATCCCATACCATGAGAGGCAAATCAGAAGTGAGAGTCTGTTCTAGTTAGTGGAAGGATGGACAAAGGCTTTATTTACATCAAGATAGTTATTTGTGCCCATATTTCATGCCAAATGGACAGAGATACCCATTGCTTCTCTGATCCATTCTGGAGACCCTTTTCCTCTGCTTTGACCTTAGAGCAGATTCTGATCACAAAACCTGTGACATAACCTTTTCAATCAACTTTTTGTTTCCTGGAATATGCTTCCAGAGTTGGATGTACACGCATGTTGGTGGGAACTACCAGTGCCTGGGTTTGGATATGAATGGGAAGAAAGATTTCCAGAAAGGATCTGGGGCTACAGCAAAGGAGAAGGAATGTCTGTATGCTTGTGAATAAGTGGGGCTTATATTGGTGTATGGTTTATGAAAGAGTAAGGATGTGTAGAGACGTATTTGTTTATATACAGGATGGTCCAGCATGAAGGTAGCCTGGGATCGTAGATCAAGTGTAGAAAAATGTGTGCTCTGGAGTGGAAAAGTATGAGGGACAGCACTTGAGTGGGTGGGATAGTGCCTCTAGTTTAACATAGTTATGCAGATACATTGGCGTAGACATGCTGGTGGGATGGGGAATGTTCTCATAATGGATTTTCTCTGCCAGTCTTATTCAGTAAATTTGTATCTATATGTGTGCATATATCTTCACTGAAGATACTTTACCAAATACTGGAATTGCAGCTAGAGTGACTTGTTAGCAGCCTGCCCTCTGTTAGAGCTAATGGGTTGCAGGTATTGATTTTTGTTTTCTATTCCTATTGATTAGGAGGCTGCTGTACATACAAATCTCAGCACAGCATGGAAAGAGAAAGAGAGGCAAAACAGTTCACATCCCAGCAATTCATGATGGTGGAAAATTCATCCTGGGAATCACAGTCTTTTCCCACTATCTATTTCAAATAAAGAAGGAAATCTTTGCCTTTTTGAAGAAATCAACCCATATGACTCATGAGCTGACACTTCTTTTTCTGACCATCTTCAGGTATTAAACATTGCAAAGGTTACCATTCAACAGAAGAAAAGGTTGTGTGGGACAAGGGAGTCTTGCATGGAAAGCACAGGAGTTCTGCTTTCAGGACTCAATCTGGAACAAATTTATTTGGTATCCATGAGTACCCAACTGATTTATAACAGCACCCAGATCCCACTAGTATCAGTGCAAATATTTTCCTTTTGGTGGACTTTTCAATTATGTTCTGAATTTTTAGTGCCTCGGTGACTCTGCAAACTAGTGAATGCTACTTTGGAAGAGTATTAAGAGGTTAAATGAACTGTTTGCACAACAGTTAGCTTGGAAGAGGATACAGGTCAGAAACTGAGGGTGGTATGTATTATTGCAGTCTCATACTTGGTCCCTGCTGGAGTTCCACTTCTGTCTAACACAGGAGTTTTTACTGCACTCTCCAGGCAGCATCAGAACCACTTTTGCATGGAAACCCACTCATTTTAATTGTATCCTCTATGCCCCTTCTTTTTTGTTCCTTTCTGCTCACAGTGTTACACTGGAGATGAATCTCCTGTAGTATTTTAGTATTTGATTTTTAAACTGCCCTTTCTATCGGTCCTCAAGTTACAAGAACCTGAAGATAAGGAGAGAGGAGCACTGAGGCTTTTTCCATGTGTATTTATCTCTCTATCTTTATCTCATCTCCATCTCCATCTCTATCTCTACCATTTCTGATTGTGATTCTCTGGCAAAACCACAAATCTTCTTTCCTCACTTTGTTAGTTTGTTAAATTCGTCTAAGAAAACAACTAACATGCAGATATGAGGTGAATAACAATTCTTAAATGCTTTAGGACCCTCAGCTTTGGAGGGTAGTGATGATTGCTCTGATCACCCCCTTTGCTTTACAGATATGTGACTTTTTTCAACTTTCTCCAGTGAAATCTCTTAAATAATAATTTTTTCTGCATCATATCTCCCTTCTATCTTCTCTGCCCCTTTGCCTTACAGTTCTATAAACATCACCCAAACTCCAATTTATTTTTCCCAACATCTCCTCTGCTGGTGTATCTGTCTATTAACACCTCTGGTCTCCCTGCAAATACAGCTGCGTCAACTCCATCTCTTTTAAATGTCATTAGAGCAGCTCCTTCTGAGGTGGTCTCTCCAGGATGAAGATTCCTAGACACCAGTTTTCATAAACTATCGCTGTCTGATTTTTTTCCTACGGGCTGAAAAGCTTCACTGCAGCACTCCATGTACAAACACTCTATTCAGTGCCATTACCATCCCATGGAGTTGCTTCTGACTTCATGCCCTTCATCTCCCTTCCTGCATTTTTCTCGTGCCCCTTTTTTTCCTACAGCTCTGCCCCTTCTCGCCATAAATAGCAGCACTCTTGGTTTGCCATTGGAAGCAGACTTCCTGCAGCTCCCTGTCTCATCAGCTTCTCATTTCAAGTAATTTAAAATGTAATTTAAAATCTCTCTATTTCCTCCAGACTATTAATTTCTCTCTCCTTACTCTTCTATAGATGTCATTCTGTGTTGCGTTATTCAGTGACTGTTGTAAAAACCTGCCACGGTGTTTTTATTGCATATTCTTGTTTTGTATCATCATTTTTAATGATTCTTTGTAGGAAAGATGAAATCTCAACACAACATCTACCCACAGCACAAGCAGTCACACAGGACGTTCTGGCATTTGCATTGCCTTTGTTCCATTCTTCTCCTCTGCATTTAGACCTGTAGAGAGATTACTGTGAATGGTCTAAGACCATATAAGTAGGGTAACAGGAAGATGATTATTTCTGGAAACTGGAAAGTGTGAGGTAGGAAGCTGTGTTTAGTCCTGATCCTGAGATGTTCTAAGCCCTCATAGTTCTCACTCCTCTTAGACAGAGATTAAAGAACTCACTACCCTGCAGACATGGCCTTCTCATGCTGGCAGTTGAGGGACAACATGTTACCTGTAGTCACCTGAAACCAAACTTGTCAAAGCTGTAGAAATATGTAATAAAGGCAACAATAAAGGGTTGGTTTGAGGGTCTCTGTTTTGGCCCAGCTGCTGTTTCATCCTCTGTATCTGACTGGATTTGTTAAGTGGAAAGATAAGTAATCCTTGACGTTTCAGCACTATTTTTCTCGTTACAGATGAAACCTGTAATTTCTAAGTGTTGGGGTCCCCTGCAAGCCCAAATCCAGAACCTCTGCAGTGATCACTTTCTTACCCTACTAGTCTTGCTAGACTCAAATACCACCAGAAGAAAGTTCCTCAACTCAGAGACAACCTGTCCAGCCCAGCATAGCCTGACCCAAAGCAGCACTGCCATTTGTAGCAGTAAAATAAACACTTAGCCATCTGGGCTACAGAGGTGAGCTCTAAACATAAAAACATAGCATCATCCCTTCTCTCCCTCTCCTCTTTGAATGACCCTGCTGTGTCAGCATGGGTGAGATTTCAAAGGGCCTGAGACCTTTTTGCCTCCACTCTGGCCAGTTGGCTTGTGTGGCATTACTAGAAGAGCTGTGCTACACTTTTTTGAGCATACAGAGTAACTGAGGAGCCCACTTGCCTAGGAGCTACGAGTTCCACAGTTTTCCAGAGTGCCTTTCCTGTCCACACATGTGATGTGGTTGCCTGATGGATCTGAGTGCCAGAAGAGAGAGTTGAAGTTTTTCCTCTTCAGAGTCTTTCAGGTTCCTGGCCCAGCTTTTCTATCCTGCTTTGAAGAATGAGAAGACTTGAATACTGCGGTGGGGTTGAAGGGGCATGACCACCAATGCAAAAAGAAAATGGTTCAGAGTCCCAATAATTACTTACTCCTCCCTTATCCCTTCTCTCTTCAAGGCTCTTTCATTCTTCCAGCGGAAATGTCTCAGAAGGGAAGGAGAGGTCCTCAAGTGATCTTCACTAGCCTTCCCAGTTAGGAGCCTCACTGAGCCTCTTCCTCACCACAGGACATCCCTGTAGAGCCATAATCTCCCACCAGCTTAGGAATGTTCTCTGCACCTCTCTTCCTCTCAAATTCCTTTGAACCAAGAACAACAGTTCAGAGATCCTGTCCACAGCTGCCATTTTCTGCACTTCTGCAGTAGGCTGTACTCAGAGTGATAAAGGTGTGTTGGGGCCACCTCCCTTGTCCATCTGCATCTCTTTGGCAGCACAGTGAGTGCAGAAAGAGAAGGCCATCTCCTGTGGCAGAGGGCAAGGCCTAGAGTCTCCCAGGTGAGGCTAGAGACTGTGGTTGTTCCCCAACAATGTGTCAGTGGTCTCAGCCTGCACTGTCTCCTACCACTGCTTCCTCTATCCCTTCTCCTGCCTCCCCCAGGGCTTCTCCTGCCTGCTAGTGGGGATTTGCATATGTCTGATGCCAGACACCATAAGTGCTTGCCGGTAAACACCCCTGTCTTGGTCTTAGTGGCAAGAGCCCTTGCTATAGAGCCCTTCATGTCCAACAGTCCTAGGGGACCAGTCCTGCACCCAGAGAAGGAGAAAGGAGGAGAAATAAATGGAATAATGAAATTGCAATGAGGCTGAAGCCCTTCAACTGGTTCAATTTCCCATCACCCCCTTTCCTCAGCCCTGCTCTCCCACACAGAACGGCAGTGAACCTAAAGCAGCTCTTCTGGTCTCTTTTTCACTGAACAATGAATCCGATCAGAGAGAAACAAAATCGGTAGCATCAAGAATTAGATTCTTTCTTTTCTTTATGATCGTTGCATTAATGAGCAGCTACATGTATAGAACCACGAGGTGACTAATGTAATTAACCTGGTGTAATGATACTGCTGAGGAAGAGAGAGAGGATTATGACAAACTTAGATGTCAGTATTGCACAATTTTGTATGTGTTCCTGGTACTATCGGGTTGTGTCTGACACAGGAAACTTAAGCAGTGATAGATTTTAGTCTGCATCCATTCAGCTCATGCATTTATCTGTGCAAAACGAGGATATGAAAGGTGGATTTCTTTCCAGGGGTTGGGGAAAGGGGGGAGGAGGGAAAGGATTCAGTTTGGTGTTTCCTTTTCTTAACAAAATAATGGTAAGAATAATAAATTGTCCTTTCTCGTGAAGAATCTTCCCAAAATGTCTGCTTCTTGGAGTAGGTACTGGGATTTTACAGAAAGCTATAAAGACGAAGTCAGAACACAGGGATTCACACAACACTGGTCAGGGGGAGACAGAGGGACGGAAAATTAGCAACACCAAAACATATGCAACTTGCAATGAACCCGAGAAGAGTGAAGAGCAAACACTTACAAATCATAACAACAGCAAGAATAATAGTAATAAATGCTTATTTTTAAATTACCCTTCCACGTTACATTTCACCCGTCTGCCGGGGAGAGAAACGGCTGACTGAAGTTTAGCGCGGGTCTAACCGCGGGGTGCGGGTTGCGCTTGCAGCTCTGGGCACGTACGGCGGGGGTGCAAAGGAGGCTGAGCTGTGGGGCGGAGGTTGGGGGTCAGAAACCGAGAACGCGGGAGAGCCCCAGCTACTCCTTCCTCCGAGCTCCGCGGCAGCCGGCGGCAAGCAGCCCTTCCCGGGGCTGGCAGCGGCGGGCTAAGGCGCAAGGGAGGGGGAGAGGCTGTCCCCCCTCCGCCCCTCCCCGCCTGCCTGCCCGCGCAGAGCGGAGGAGGGCGGCTGCCGCCCGCGGATGCTGGGGCGCGGGCGGCGCGGGCAGGGCGCGCAGCGCGGGCAGGGGAGCTGTCCTTCAGCACCGCGGGCCCGGCGGCGCGCCTCCCGCACCGCCGCCCGCCGAGCCGTCCTGCAGCAGCGGGAGCCCGGCAGCGCCGCTCCCGCCCCGCCGCCCGGGGAGCTGTCCTTCAGCACCACCGGCCGCCGCCGCCGCCGCCGCCGCGGGGGAGCCGTCCAGCGCCGCGCCGCCGCCGCCGCCGCCGCCGCCGCCTTGATGCAGTAGCGGGGCCCGGGAGTCGCCGGGGGCCGCCGCGGGGCAGGGGGTGCCGCAGCCGGGCTCCGCTCCGCGCCCCCCGCCCGGGAGGGGCGCCGTGCCTGTCCCCCTCCCCCGCCCCTTCCCCTCAGGAGCCCCCCTCTCTCCTCGCCCACCTCCGCCGGGAGCGAGCACCGCGGCTGTGCGGAAAAGCCATGGGAGGCAAGACCTCGGCACCTGTTCAGCTGAAATCAAGGGCTTACAGTATACTGGGCAGTCTGGCTTGGTGGTAGGAGCGAGCGAAAGGAAGGAGAAGCAAGCGAGAAAAAGTGAGAGAGGATTGGAGCGACTGCCGCTGCCGGGAAAAAAAAAAATAAAAACCCAAGGAAGATAACTGGGAAGGAAAAGGATTTTCATGGCGCAGGCTGCAGAGCTAAGCAAGAAGACTGAAGGTTGCATCTCTGCTCTTACAGTCTCTAACTGTCTAGGTCCAGATAATGAGAGATTGTGTTGAGGATGCTGCTGCTGCTCCCCTGTTCACTGTGGAAGCCATCTCCAAATTAGCCATTACATATGGAAACTGGAGACCAGAATTTTAGAAAAAGGGATTAAGGCGTCTCGTTTTGGGGGGGTTTTCTCTTAATTTGTTTGGTTTTTATTGGTTCTTTTCTCTCTCTCTTTTTTTTCTTTTTCCTTTTTCCTTTTTTTATATTTCAACCAGAACGTTTCCGATTTAAAAGGCAAGCCTCTTCCCGTGTGGTCTTTCTAATTTACACTTTTTTCCGTGGGCTTTCTTACCTCCCTTTTTTGATATCTATCTCTCTATATACACCCATTATATTATTAGTTGGAATTATTATTCTTTTATTTTATTAAACACACACACCCCAAGAATCACAAGGCGGTTGGGTATTTGTATAATGAAGAATTATGGGGCTCTTTGACAGAGGTGTTCAGATGCTTTTAACCACCGTTGGTGCTTTCGCTGCCTTCAGCCTGATGACCATAGCTGTGGGGACCGACTACTGGCTTTACTCCAGAGGGGTTTGCAAGACTAAAACTGTCAGTGAGAACGAAACCAGCAAAAAGAACGAGGAAGTCATGACCCATTCTGGATTATGGAGAACGTGCTGCCTGGAAGGTATTTAATTCTGGATCTCCACACACCCCCCCTTTCCTCTCCCACCACCCCATGTTTCTCCCCCCCTCCAAATAAATCCCTTCGCATTCCACCATTTTCTCACTTCATTCCTTTCACGAGGGATCGAGAGCAGTGGGCTCAGTTACTCAGGGCACAGAGGCAAGAAGACAGGCAAAACATTCTCTGCTCTGTTCCCATCTTCCTTTCTCTTATCCCCCTACCCCCCTTCCCCACCTTCCTCAAAAAATCACTTCCCCCTCCAACTGGAATAACATGTGAGTTACAAAAACACCAAGAGACCCTTTCAAAAAGCAACTGTGCAGTCTGCCTGTCTTCGGCTTGTTTGTATTGCCTGGGAAAGCAATGCCAAAATGCTGTATTATTGCTGTGCTCCGTCTGTAACCGCAGAGTGAAACAATTGCTCTCTTTGCAAATGGCTTATTTGCAAAGACAAGACTGGGAGTGAGGGGTGATGTGGGGAGGGGGTGACTGCAAAGCACTTTGGATGCAATTGTTAGTTCACTTTAGGAAGGAAAAAGAAAGGAACGGGAGCAACCCTATTATGTCCAAAATGCCTCGTACAGTAAATCTAATGATTTCAGTCATCTTGAGCAGAGTTCAGAGTATTTCGTAATGTCTGTAAGAAACCACATCTCACTGGGCTAGGTGCAGAGGGGTCTGGTTGGTGGCTGATTGGTTTGGTTTGGAGCTGGGATTTTTCCCATTTGTTTGTTGTTGGGGGGTGGGTTTTTGTTAAGGGCTCTTTTTTTTAAAAAAAAAAAAAAAGGTTTATGGTAAAGACTAAAAATAAACAAGTCTCTGAATGGAAAAGTCAGCCTAAGTCTGATGTGGTAAAACTGAACAGCAACTCAGTGACATGTCTGATGGCAGAAGAGACACCACCGCAACCAACTTCTGGAATCAGACGTTCCTAAGGGAGGGGGAAAGAAAAGAGGGGCCTGTGATTCGCTTTTAAATATGTGTTGCTCAGTACGGCGATTGGTGTACGTGTGGGCTGGGGAGGTGGTCTTCAGCCTGTGCTGGAGGGATAGGGACAACCGATGGAAATACGTGGTTTGTGTTACACACGTAGCGAGAGGAGAGAGTGAGAGCACAAGAGCGCATATTACAGCCCATTGTAAAAACCCTGTTTATGAATCAGCTCCCAGCTGGAGGGTGGGCTGCTGGGGGTTTATGGACATCCAGGGATAATGTCTGTGTCTGTCAGTGTCCACCAGAGCTGGGTGTGCCTGGAGCTCCCCGATGGGAGAGAACAGGGAGTGGGTACCGCAGAACTGATTTTCTAAGACTGGCACTGGGAGATGGAAGGCAAGGGGGAGGGGGGAATACACTATGTATGTCCTGATGTCTCTCACCAAAGCAAGCTAAAGCTGCTGTTTGGAAATGGTTGTGCCTGTGAAGAAGCATGAATTTCCCCCCCGTTCTTGGTGCAAACGGTTGAGTGATGGCTGGACATGTTTTGAATAGCTAAGTGACTTCATTGAGCGATGGTCTATTTGACGCATACTGCATTTAGTGCCCTTTGTCAACCCAAACTGCTGCCTTTTAACATATCCTGCAGAGGAGCTCTATGCTGAATACTATATGCTGTCTCCACGCCAGAAAATCAATAGCAGTAAATTAATGGGGGATATTTTAAACACACTCGCTCACACACACACACACATTTCCCCCAAACAGATAAATATATAGACATATATATTAATAAAAAATGAAAAGCCCTTAACACAGCTATTCATTACAACCAGGGAAGGAGACATCTCCTTAATTAAAAATTAATGAGAGAGGGAAGGAAAAAAAAAATGAAGCCTAAATGCAGAGCCATGCGGGGAAGGGAGACTGCAGGGAAGAACTCCCTTCCTGAGCCGTGTCCCCAAGCTGGAGGGCGGGGGGAGGCTGGAGTGGAGACAGGAGATATGAGGACCCCAGCCAGGAGAAGCAGTGAATTCAGATCATGTCTATCTGCCCACAGAGCTGTACCCAGAGAGACGCGGTCTAAAGAGGAGGAGGAACGGGCAGACGAGGTTGGTCATATCAGAGGAGCTTGGGGGTCCTTTTCCTTTACATCTGACAGGACCCCACAGGCACTGTGGAGAAGTGGCTTGCATGGCAAAGGAAAGTGCCAGGATGCTTCCAATTAAAGTCTCCATAGTGTCCCCAGCCCCGTGATGCCACGCTGCCAGCCCAGTCCCCCTGCCCTCCCTGTCGATGCTCTCCAGTGGGCTCAACCCACAGCAGCTGCACGAGGGTGTGAAATGCAGCCTAAGCATGAGCTGCATGGCCCTGACAGGGTTCTCTCCCTCACCCTCACCATGCCAGGGTTGGGCTGGCCCATTCCTCCAGCCCCTGAACACCAGGCAGAAGTGGCAAGCAGGGTAGGAGGGTGCAATGCAGCACACAGGACATGAGCCCAGCTCTGAGTCCCCAGCCTGAGGGCACAGGTTGCTCCAAAACTTGGATAAAGGCTCGAAAGCAAGAGCATCTCAGCAGGACGTAAAACCAGCCCTATGGCCACATGTTGAGCAGGGCCTGGGCACAGGTTTGCCTCATGGGCTGGCATGGCACAGGTCTGGCACTGTCACTGCCAGGATGTCTCCTCTTGTCTTCCTGCAGCCCCACAGCTTGCATGGGCTGGTGGCTGGCACTTTCTTGCTCTGAGGACAGCACAGCCAAAAATCCCCACCAGCCCTGGATGGCAGGCCTCTTACTGTCACGTCTGATCTGCTTGCAGGAGGGTTATCTTCTTTCTCAGCAGAAGGAATCAGAAAGTTGTCCCTGGTTGACTCGCTTTTCCTGGTGAAAGCTGCCTGCTGGCGAGCGGGAGGGAGAAGGATGCAGCAAAGCCTCCTTTCCCCCACAATGCAGAGGGTGAGCAGATTTGTGTCAGGAAGGTCTTGGTACCAGGAGGCTGTAAAAAGGGCAAAACCCTTGAAGTCTGCTCACACCCTATCCACAGCATGGCAAAAGCACCTGACAAAAGGTGTGGGACAGAGATGCTTCTGCTGCCTGGGGTGGGTGTCAGGGTAGGTCCATAGAGTGAGGGGAGGTAGTGAAGAGAAGAGCAGGAGGATTTTTAACATGCAAACAACCAAAGAAGGAGCCCAATCTGCCTCCTGCTACTGGTGGGAAACCTCTGACGAGATCATCTTCCTTTTGGGAGACGTGGGGGAATGCTAGCCTTAGTCAACATTGTAGGATATGAGAGATGGTGGACTCCTTGTATTTACAGTATTGTGCTAAATTGTCTTTTCTCTTCATGGTCAACATATCCAGTAGCAAAAACGGATGTGTGATGTCTCAGGCTGTACACACAGATAGCTGCGGTCAGAACTGCAAGTTCCTCTAGGACAATTTGGTCCCCAGGCTTTCAGTTTTCGGGTTTCCCTCTCTCCAGTCATTCTGTTCTCCATAGTGGACTTTCAGTCAGCATTTTCAGATCCTTGTATTGCTCCAGAGAGGAGTGTCATTTGGGGTGTCCCTCCTCTATTGAGATGTCTTTCCCCCTTTTTTGCGTCCTAGAGTGAGCCCTTGTTCCACTCTGGGGCTAAAGGAGAAAGGTGGTGTCATTTTACCTTACTGCAGATCACACTTCTGATTTTTTTCCTCATCTTCCTCGAGATAATCTTTTCTCAGTCTTTGGGGTTGCTAAATGTGTCTCCAGGTCATTTGAAAATCTTTACCCTTCAAGAAAAATTGCCTTTCTCAGCCCTTTAACTGTGTAGGCACAAAACACACACATACACCAAGGAACTGAGATCTGCAAGCTCATGCCACACATGGATACTGCACCTCTTACAACTTCGAAATGGCTGCAGATCTTCCAGCCTAATTCCTTCTTGGCACTGAATGCTTTAAAACCACTTTTTATTATGAGCGATGCCTTGTCTAATTCTTTCATTAGCTCCTGTAGATCTCCTACAGGATCTCAAAAAGTGAGCGACGATGCCTTATCAGGGTCTTATGAAGCAAGGAAATGAAATGTATTTTATATCTGTAGGTTATTGGTTTTGTCATGTTGTCATTATTATTAGGAAAGGAATAGGTCTGGGAGGCTTTATACTGAGAAGGAGGGAGAGAAGAGTCCAGGGCAGGCAGGCATGAGTGATGCGCATGGGGTTAGACATCCCTGTAGATCTGACTGGTGTGAAGGCAAGTAATTGAATGGATGTTGGTGCAGAAAATAATTCCTGCCTAGAGACCCTTCCCAAGGAAAATTAATGAGCTGATCTGTTCCTTTTCCAGCTTGTTATATCCGAACAGCACATGAGAGTTAAGCGCAGTTTCAGTGTTTGCAAAAATGAAGAGCTGACAGCAAAGGGAGGCAGGGCGCAGGCAGTGGACAAGCTTCTGCCAGACAATTCTGGTGCTGTGTTGCTTCCTTGCACTGGCTTCTCCCACTGCTGTTTGCTCCTGGGCCACCTCTTCCTTTTCCAACCCATCTTATGAGTGGTTTTTTTCTTATCTTCCCTCACACCTTTCCTAATTTCCTTTCTGTTACTCTTCATTTCTGTCAGCATCCCTAGTTTTGTGCTGCAGAAATGCCTGCTGTCCCACTTCCAGGGATCCACAAATCTGCCAGGGTTCTTTCCTCTGACTCTTACTGGGGCTTCCAGGGGCTTTTCTGAACATGCAGTGAAAATAGCAGTAGATTAAGTCAGGCTCTCCATGTCTTTGCGGATCAGGACCAGGAGCAGCCTAGCACAGCCCTGAGGTGCAGCAGGAGGCAATGGACCAGCACATAGTTGATTGCTGCTGGCATTGCATTTGCTGGGAAGGAGGAGAATGCAGAGCTGGACAGGCCTTGGATGAAGAAGACAAAGGATTTTTAAAAGTGGGATGGCAGATGACAAGGGAGTATTACTCGGGATCCCAGACTTGGGTGGGTTTGGTTCTCCTCTCAGCTTAAATTCACACCTGACTGTAAGTCACCAACAAGCTAAAGATTTGAGAGGCTGAGACCTGCAAACTCAGTTCTTTTGTAAGATTTGACAAAGAAGTGCTGTTCCTCACCAATGAGTTGCTAGAACTGATTTTTAAATTGCTTTTAAATTATGAATCTTCCTACAGACAGAGAAAGAGGAATGGGTTAATATTGTCCTGAAATGCACCAGAAATTGCCTTGCTGAAGAGAGTGAGAGAGAAATGCAGTGGGAGGGACATGGAGATGCAGTGTGGCAGCAGTAATGTATAAAGAAATTACACAGAGATAGAACAAATGTCTCTTTGCCAGGGAGACCAGGAGCTATTCCTATCTGATGTTTCCCTTTTAACCCATCCCCTTCCCCACGCAGTCCTCGGAGTTCCCGTCTCACTTTGCTATGGTTTGGTACGATCTAAGCAAGAGTTTTGGGGGAGGAGGACTGCTGAGGTTTGCCAGCAGAATCTCCATATTTGTTTAATTTAAAAGCAGTAGGCGAGGAGGTTGCCGGAGGTGGGGGGTGGGGAGGGGAGCAGGGAACATTTCAGGCTCTCAGATGGCTCTGCCCCCTGCCCCTGTTTTAAGAGCGCATTCCCAGTCAAGCATAGCTGGTTTATCCCAGGGGGAGCCCTCGCTGCTCCATTCTGCGCTGCTTCTCCCTTCCATATTGCACTCGTTGTCAGGAGATGTGCTGATGCCTTGCACGGGCATGAAACCTCCTTTGCAGGGGCTCTCAGGGAGGGAAGGGGGCTGCTGCCAGGGGAAATGGGATAGCAGCAGGGGTCTTGCTCCCTGTCCTCCCCCCGCAGCCCCCATCCCAGGGTGACAGCTACCCAGCAGGGGAAACACGGCACAGAACACTTCAGGGATATGCAGAACGTGTTGTAAATAAAATACATCTAAAAGTTATTTTTCCTTTGCCTCTATGACCCCAGCTTTTTCCTCGCCCTCCATCTTCGACTCATTCTATCCATCTCCATTTTAATTTGTTCTCATTTCCCTCCCCTGTTTTTCCTCTTTATTTTTCTCTTTCATCTTCATGTCTCTTCTGTGCTTTCTCTCAAAAGCAGCTTCTCCTTCATTATTTCTCCCTGTTTCTCTCCCGGTTCTCTGAGGCCCACCCCCTTGCTCTTTTCTCAGTTATATTATCTTGTCCTTGCTCTCTTTTGTCCCCTTTACTCCTGCCATCTCATCTGTCTGTCCTCTTTCCTCTTCTCTGTGCCATCATTTCCCCTGGCTTTCCCTCACCTCACATACAGTCACTCCCCACAGCTGAAGGACCCCATTCTTTTGGAGCTACATTGCCTCTGTGTTCTAAAGCAACTCTTTTCCAATCCCCATCCAGCTCTCCCCTTCCTCATTTGTCTGACCAGTGTCACCCCTCCTTCCAAGCAGTGTATGACACTGGTTGCTATTGCCATCTTCTCTTGCCCCCAGGGTGGTTTGGCTACCTCTGAGGGGGGTGAGACCCAGGCCCCATTTTCATCTCCCCCATAGCTTGTTGCCTGTGGTCAAGCCAACATCCCTCCACTTTGCTGCCTCTAATCTCCCGTGGCTGGAGGGCTCACTGGCAGCTCAGCTGATGAGCTGGCTCATCTGCATGCAGCCAGCAACTGGGCCGGAAGGAGCTCACGGCAGCCCTAAATACCCTCCCTGGCAACCCTCAGACATGGATCAGGCCAGCATCCAAATGGAAAATAAGGGTCTCTGCAGCCATAACCCTGGGGCAGTTGTTGTGCACTACAGTGAAGGATCTCTGGTTGTCACAAAAAAGTGTCTCACCAAGCAGCCATCCTTTTCAAGCTGTTTACAGGAGGATGATTTTCTCTGAGATTCTCAGGAATGCCTCAGGGGTTGAGATGAATGGGTCTTGGGTCTCCAAGCCCGGTGAGTCTTGATGATTGGCTGCACAAACCTCAGTCAGTCAGGTCAGAGTGTTCCACTGGCTCATGAGAGAAGGGAAATGGTGGCCTGTGAAGGGCTCTACATGAACCACAGCAACTCAGTGGGTGGGAGAGAGTTTCAAGCTGAGACAGTCTGGGTTGCTCAGCCTGGAGAAAAGAAAGGTCTGGGGAGACCTTGTTGCAGCCTTTTAGTACTTAAAAGGGGCTTGTAAGAAAGATGAGGACAGACTTTTTAGCAGGGTCTGTTATGACAGGACAAGAGGTAACGGTTTTAAACTAAAAGAGAGGAGATACAGTCTGGACATGAGGAAGAAATTTTTTACAGTCAGGGTGGTGAGACACTAGCACAGGTTGCCCAGAGAGGTGGTAGATGCCCCATCCCTGGAAACACTCAGGTCTGGGCTGGATGGGGCTCTGAGCAACCTGATCTAGATGAAGATGTCGCTGCTCATTGCAGAGGGCTGGACTAGATGACCTTTGAAGGTCCCTTCCAACCTAAACTCTTCTATGATTCTGTGAAATCCCCAAGCATAAGGAGTAGAACATGGGCGATAGCAGAGAGTGAAGGAGCAAGGGCCATCTGAGCGGGGGATCTGCAAAATCAGAAGAGCATTCATAAAAGGGGGACAGGGACAAAGAGGAATAGAAAAGACTGTGTGTATGAAGGCAGCCTGCAAGACTAGATGTGTTTGCCTGGAAAACGAGGTGAACAAGAGGGAAAGCGATTGTATTGTATTGAATAATGAATGGGCTAGAGAAGATGGATCAGTACCTCTTGATTTCCCCATTTTGTAACACACAGACAAGAGGACCTGACGTGAGTCACCAGAGACCCAGTTAAAGCTTTCTCATTTGATGCGTATCAGTGCTGTGGAGCTCATTGCCACCGGAGCTCCTGTGGCCAAGATTTTAACAACATTTAGCAAGCAAGTGGGCATTTACGACACAGTTCACGAAAATTAAGCATCCTCCTAATGGATGTGAACAGCATTTTGGGTGCTTTGTAATTCAGCAATTAAGCCAGTCGCCATAAAAACTAGGATAACGTTTCACAAGGGCAGTCTATCCCCTTTCTGACTGCCATGTGGTTCTTGCCTCTTCCTTGAAACATTTGTCAGGGATTAAACGGAGCTCAGATTTACTTAGTCTGGCATTTCTTTTGTTTCTAGATGTTATGCTATGCGGTTGCAATATAAGATGCAAAGTAGGTTCTGTGTTTCTGCTAGTGTCAAAGACTGCCCTAATTTGACAAATTAGCAGCAAGTTTAGGTATTTCTATCATATTTTGCTAGGAAGGATCTGGGATAGAGAGCAATTAAGAGCCTATGGAATTAAGTGGAGTCCTTTTTCTTCACACCCTAGGGCATAAAGTAAGTAGTTAGCAATGAAGGTGTTATATATGCGCGAAGAATTATTATTGTTGAAGTCCCTGCTTCCCAGAAAGCAATAGGCTGTGGGTCTCTTTGATGCCATCATGACTAAACTAGAAATGAGGTTGTGTCTTTTCTCTTGTATCTGTGGAAATTATTACTGAACTGGCATTTGATGACATACAATTCCGTAGTGTTTCTCTACCCAAGAGATGAAGGCCCGATCCTCCCCTTGTTTGCACTGATGCAGCCTCCCTTGGCTCGGATGAAGATGTGGTGCTTACACTGTCCATGTGGGCAAAGGGAAAATGAGGCAGAAGAAGGGCTCGGAGTGCTTTAAACAGCCGTGCTCCCAAGGTCACTGTGTGTCCCTGCTTTGCCAATGCCGTACCCAACAAACCCGGGGCTAAATTACCTTCCAGTGTGAGTGGGTGCGACAGCCTCAAAGTTAATTATATTCTGCCCTTATTTATGCCAGCTGTTCACCCAGTGCAGTAGTTGCCTTTTTTTTTTGTAACTATTTGCATTTTCATCATCTTTCACCTTCATCAAAAAAATTCAACGTGGCCACGCTCCCTGTGAAGCTAAGATCCTCCTACAGACTCCTCACATTGGATTGGTGAAGGTGTAAAATGGCAGAGGTGACCATGAACCCCTTTCTCTTTTTCTTATTTATGCATTTCTTTCTTTCATTGAATCTCTTTTATTTACTGACAACTTTCTGTCTCCCAGCCCCACTTATCCTTTTTGTGTTACAGAAAAGCTTTCCCATAAAATTCCAAACTACACAATCAGAGTTTTCATAACAAACCCTGCAGGATACGTGAAATCCACTTGTGTTTCTGTGTCACTGGCTGCTGGAGTTTTTATACTAGCTTCCTATCAAATCTATAACTCCCTAGAGAAGCATATGGACTTTATCCTGCACCTCCTATTCCCCCAGAGCATATACTCCTACCTGCTAGCTTTGAAAAACAGAAAATTAGGAGGATATACAAAAACTTGAGAATGCAATGCCCTCCAATCCATGGGTAGGAATTTTTCTGATGTGTGTTTTTGCTAGGAGCAGAACAACTATAAATTTCTGATTTAGCTTGTTGTATAAAGTACACATTCTGTCAAATAAAAAATAACACTATCCACCTCCATCAGTTTTCATTCTCCTGAACATGATTTTTTTTTAGTGTCTGTTTTATTTTTCTCCTCCCACTGCTTCATAACTACATTTCATTCTTAAATTTGCTATAGCTCAGAGAACGTCTCTCTTTCCTCAGGTCTTGTTTATACCACCAGTGTAGCTGCAATGTGATGGATCACACTTGAACACTGAATATTTCCCAGGTTTATGGTCATGTTCATTCAGTATCATAGACCAAGTACTGTCAATCAAATCACTTTTGATCCAACCATATTTGTTGACTCCTGCAACCTATGACTTGTCCAATGTGACCGGTAAATTTCTGAGAATTTGTTCCTGGATCTTTATTTCCACCTGAAAATATTGTCTAATACTTTTCTTTCTTAGTTTCAATTTTTCTTCATTCTTGTTTTCTTTTTTTTTTTCCACTCTGTCCACCAGTCCCTTTCAGAATTCACTGTTTTTTCTTTTCCTCCCTTTTTCTCCACTTCATCTCTCATGCCTACAATTTTCTCCCCCAGCCTTCAGCCCCAATGACATTTCTTCTCTTTCATTTACATTTCTAGCCCTCAGTCCTACTGGGTAGCAACCACCCTTCTTGATCTCATGCTATACAGCCTCTATGGAGAGGTGGTGGAAAAGGGTGGACAACTGTGTTCATCTGCATGCACATGTATGGTTACGTGTGCATCTCCTTTCAGATTCGATCGATATGAAAGCTTGGTGGTTGAGATGAAGTGGCGTGGCTCTGATTTTTGCCTTTCAGACAGACATGAGGATACATTTCCAAATGCAGATGCCCCCCAGAATTGCCTTCAGAGTACAGGGTCTCAACAGATCAATCATGAAGAATTTCTGCTGCCTCCTTTGAGATTCAAGCATTACCCTTTCCTTAGGCTGAGGGTCATGGTTTTTTGAAGGGCAGAGACAGAATCATGAAAGACAACATTTTTCTTTTGCTCATTTTTGAGTGAGGGAGTGAATGAACTGTGATAAATATTTTTCTGTATATAACTAGAGCTGTCTCAAAGAAGTGGCAGAGGAAACAGATGGCAGAGGCCCTTTGTAGGCAGCTGCTGTTGTCTCTTAAGGTGTCACCATCACAAGAAAAGTGGTTGTAATTGGGGAGCTTCAAGATCAGCAGTGCCTGAAAGGACACGAGCAGAAAAGAATGTCATCCTGTGTGAAGGGAGGGGGCAGTGAGACAGAAATCAGATATTTGGAGACTAAGGAATGGTGCTTAAAGGTGAAATAAAGTACAGGCAATAGGATGAAGCAACGATGAAGTTTTACTGAATGGCATGACCACAGAATGGATGGCTTCTCTGTGTTTGGGAGTTCATACTCGGCCATAGACACTGGGAACATTGTAGGCAGGGTGAAGAGCTGGTTTAGAGTATTTTGGGGACAGCAAGAGGGGCTAATGTCCAGTGGAAACAACTGAAACAACTGTGGAAATACAGCCATGGGAGAGGAAAGGTCTAGGAATTGCTATCTCCAGGCTCCTCTTTCCCCGAACTTGCTTCAGAGCACCCCTGCAGTGTATGTGTTTGGGATGAGGGATGCTGCAGAATGGTGAAGAAGCCTGTGTCCCAAATATTCCTCAAACAATTTGCCTGCCTGAAGCCATATCATCTCAGTGTACCCAGCCCAAAGAGAAGTTGTAAGTTGACCTGTAAAACAACAGAAATGGAGACATGTAGCTGCTCCCTCAAGACATAACCAGGCTTGGGTTCCTTCCTCACTTGTAGGCTGGAAGGGATTGCACAGTGGGCTAGACCCCTAAGTCTTGCAGTCATGGAGTTCTTCAAATCTCTCCTGCTCCCCTTGAGTCTCCAAAAGTAGGAGTCATATACTCCTTTCAAGGAAGAGAAAATTCACAGAAAAGTTCAATAGGAGGTTTGGGAGGAAAACAGGGAGGATGAGAGTCTGTCATGAAGTGCAAGGGCTTGGGGTAACAGAGCAACTGTGAATATGCTTGGCGTTGGAGACTAGTTGGGGCTAAACATTGCACAGTGTCCTCTAGCTGGGACACCTCCTTTGCAATTCTACTCAAGCACCTCATAGTCTCAAAGGAAACAACTACCAAGAGCAGAGCAGAGCAATGGGGCTATTTTGCTGTTGGAAAAGGGAGTAACCGAGAAACTAATATGTCTACTCTGCTGAGTAAACTGCAATGCAAACAGCAGCACAGCACACAGGAAAAGCATAGGACTGACAATTTTCCTAAATTTCAGGTGGCTGCCTAACCATTGCACCACTCTTCCCCAATCATTGCTCCACTCTTCCCCTCCTCAGTCATCACTTTGTCCATGTGTTTGCAGGAAAGCATAACTCAGAAAGGACAAGAACATCTTTCCAGGAATTAATTCCAGGGGCTGTCTACGATCACAGGAGAAAGGTGTTTTTCTGTGTGCTGCATCATTACAGCTTGGCCCACATTTATAGGAATAGTGAGGGGAAAAGCAAACAGAGCAAAGCAAGACCATGAGAAGGAGCACTGTGAGGATGTAAAGGTATCAGGGCAAGGCATCTTCTGCAGAAAATGAGGACATGGATTGTTCATGGTTGTAGACTGACACAGCTGTGGAGGAAAGAATCTCTGTGTGCCGGAAACAGAGGGAAGGTTGGGGATGGAAGTGTTCATGGCAGCTGGAAAGCAAAGCTGGACAGAAGGAAACTCTAGGCAAGAGAGAACCCAGGACTTGGCTACGGCATGGCATGGGGAGGCAGTAATAGGAATGCAGTGGGAGTGCTGGGAGGAGATAATTGAGAAATATGGTCTGAAAGAGGAGGGTGAGAAGAAACCCTGCAACTCAAAGGCAGGAGAGACTTGGATTGCTGAGAGAAGCAGGAATATCAGCTGGAGCTGATTGATATAGAAAGAGAGCTCCTCATCCATCTCCTCTGCCTTGTAGAATGGGACATTTTCTCCCACCTGATGCCAGCATCTTCCATCCCCTAAAGGCCTTTCCTCCCTCTCCCCCTCTGCCTGCCTCAGCATAACAGAAAGAAAGGTTTAAGCACACATAGAGAGGACAGGATCAACCACATCAACCAGCCATGGACCTGCACCAATTTGGAAAGTGTGACCATGGTTGCCAGCTCCATGCGATAAAGTCTGACCAAAGAAAGCTGGAGAGAGGAAGAATCAAAGAAGCTGGAGTGGAAAAATTTTGTCCCAACTTGTTGACACCAATAAATCTATCTATGTAAGCAACTTAATGCGGACATGGTCACCTCCTACACTGAGGCTCTTTGCTCATCTCACAGCTGAAAGCACACGAATTTGTCCAACTTCTGGAGGCCTGGGGTACAGTTTTCCTGAGAGAGAACTCATGGTTTGGCCAGATTACGTTTGGTAAAGCGAGGGAACCAAAACTTAATGTTCTTCCCTGGCTAATGCTCTTCAGGAGAGGTTTTTTTGAGTATTTAATCTTTTATTGCCACTGTGCCATTGCAGCTGCACTAAAATTCTTCATGTAGGGTGGAAACACCCTTATGCTAGACACTGTGCACGTACAAAAGCTGTTGTCCTTACGTCAAAGAAGTGACAATCTAAGATGACAAATGACATATGAAAGGCAGCAAAGCAGAAGACAGCAAACATGTAGAACTTGTTTCTGCATTGTTGCTTTTGACATCAGTGAGAGGATATTACACCTAGAACTGACTTCACCTCCCTCTCCAGAGCAGAATGCAGAACAGGGCATGCCTGCCCAGCCACCAGGCAGTGCCAGAAGGAGATACCTGAATAACTCCAAGCAAGATAGCTTAGGTATTTCAAGCCCTAATGGCTACTCAAGCATGGTGCTCTGCACAGACAAATTAGCAGCATGTCTGGGAGCTGTCAGGATGCAGCGCTTACTCAGGTGTGCTGCTTCCAAGACCCGTGCAAGGTCACATTACATTGTGCCATGGAGACTTATAGTAAAAGCCTGTCTCAGCTCTCAATCCAAATATAATCCCCATATCCCCAAATGGTCATGCCTGTGTGGCTGGAGCCTTTTTACCCCATATTTGGCAAACACAGGTTGTTCGGAAGGAATGATTGATCACATCTCATTTCCATTGCTGTGAGAGGGGTACCATACTCTTTGGGGCTTCACAGGGGAGTTTGGCCTCAGATGTTTCTCTGAATGCTTGAGAAATCTGAAGCCAGAAGATGCCATCACAGCTGGGTTTTTCCTTTGAGGTTTTAGCAGACAGGGCTGAAGGACACTGGAGACTAATCTCCATGTGACCTGCAGATCCTGTCCTTTCACATGAGAGCTGAAGCTTGCTGAAGAGGCAATGCTGGAATGCTTTTGCCCATGTGGTATCTGCCCTGGGGGTACACAGCCACTTCCGTCTCCAGGGTTGCAACTTGACAGTGAAAATTCATTGGATTCATGGTAAAACTGCAGGATTTACCAGCAAAGAAATAGTTTGTTCTGAAAATAAATAAAATCTGATCTGGAGGTGGCAATTTACTCAGGCACCCAAGAGATCACTTATTTTGAGTATCTTGTTTAATTCTCACAGAGACTGCTAGTTTTCTGTCATTCTTGATCTTAGTTTTCTTGGGAAAAAAAAGAAGAGGTTTAATATGCTATATGGCTTCTTCCACGTAATAAAAACAAAGGAAAGGACTCAAGGAGAGAAAAGCTTCATGGCCATTACTTAACTGAGCTGCACCACAGCAGGGACAGAGGTTGAACCCACATCCAAACAAATTGTTAAGCCCTATATGAAGCCCTCCTCTTCTTTGGGATCCACATGAAGAATTACATTTCTGCAACAGATACACAGTCAGTAGCTTTTCCCAAATAATGAACTAATCAGAAATACTAAAAATAGGCTCCATCGGAACATCGGTTCAGCCATTTGGAATGTAGAGCAAATGGCACTGAATGTGTTTAATGAAGTGAAAGAGCTTTGTTTTTAATCACTGAGCTATTGACAAGTTGTTGATAGGTGATCAAATGTGGACTTTGCTTTCAAATGTTGTGACTTTATGAACCTGCCAAGACCCTCTTGAGCCACCCTTGCTCCTTTCACTGCTAATGTACTAGGACTTCCTGCCCTTTCCAGGACCTAAAATAAGAATAATTGTAATGTCATCTTCTTTTTCCGGATAACAAACATTTAGCCTCTGGGCCAGTGATCAATTTTCAAGAGTAAATGTTCATAGTTGTACAAAATCAGACCCTGGGAACTGGGTCGGATATGTGAGGGAAGATGACAAGATGGGAGGCAAATCAGTTCACATCTCTACATGCTGTTATTAGAATAACACTAAGACATTAGATCAGGAGGGTGGAGAGAGTGGATGAGGGAGATTCTGGTTTTGAATTGTACAGCAGCAGTTCCCAGTGGGGAACCAGGGCAGAGCTGACAGCTGACAGTAGATTTCATTTTCACGCAGGGAAGGAAGTGAGGTGGGAATTCATGGATGTTAGGGAACATGCAAAAGGAGTTAGGGAAACTTAGGCTCTAATAGGAAAATTTAGGTCTATTACGAAGGGTGAGACAACGCTTTTAAGCCAGGTTTAGTTCATGACAGACCATATTGTCTGTCCTTCACATGTGGACTAGATCGTTCAGCATGTCTGGATTATACTCGGTCCAGAAAGACAGAGGAGGAGAATAGAGTCTTAAACTACCATCACGTTCACCTGTTTCTGAACTTGTGTCATCTAGGATTTGCCTTATATACAGAAGGCCTTCAGATGGAATTTAAGTGAAATTCGTTGCTCTTTTGTGGTATTAAATGGGATGAAACAACTGGAATGAATTTGAGGACCAAGCCCTATATCTACTCACTGGCTGATGCATGCCAATACATTAGTGATTTTAGTGGACAGTTTGCTATGTAGCTTGAAGCTATCTTTACTTTTCTTTCCAGTGAAGAAGAACAACAGTGTCTTTCTTGTGGTCTGCAGGAAACCTCAAACTATATTTGAGATATAGTTTACACACTTTACAACGTTTTAAAACTGGTTCACTTAGTACGCACAGTCCTTAACAGTTGTATGTTAATGTTACTGGGGTGGGGCACATCATCCAACCTGTGCTAAGTCATTACAGTAATTAATCAGCTCACTGAACATTTGTATTCTGATTGAAAAACTCACAAATTATTCAACTCTACCCTATTAGGAACCAGGTTTTCCTTTTAACCTCAACTGCAAACCAGCTGTCCATCAGTTATGATGTGCTCATACCTTGAGGTGATGAGAGCAGCAGAAAAGCCTAAATGGGTTGCTAGAAAGTGCTACAAGTAAAATAGAGATGTTTTTCATTAGTGTTGAGAGGATTGGCCGCCCTTTAATTGGATGAATCACCCAATGGGTGTGTTCCCAAAGCCAATCAGAGCGTGCCAGTTCAGTAGAGCCACAGTGAGCAATGCTGTGCTGCGTCATTCGGCATCCTTCGGTGAGTGATTACATCCATGTCATTTGTAATAAATCAAATGTTGTCACAGGGTCAATCTGGTGGGTCACGCTAGGTTATCGTGGCGATTTCACACTGGTTGTGTCAGGTACTGCTGTGTCATACAGGTTTTTGCTGGGTCATGGGTTCACGTGGTCATGTTGGGTTCCTCAGATACCATCTCCTGAACTCCCAAGGAGCCCTGCTGGAGTGTGTCAGGGGAATGATGAGACGAGTGTGCTGCATAGCCTTCTAGTGTACCTGTTTATGGGCTCTTCTCATGGATGAAGTATCTCTTCCTTGTAAAATGTGCATTTGTCTCATTTATTAGTTTAAACAGTCACTGTGACTGCTTGTCCCCTCCAGAACACCACCTGCCCAAGGCTCAAAGCAGGCAAGATCTAGTCTTGAACCAGTGACTTCGTTTTTTTTCAGAGAAGAAAACATACTGCTCTTCCACTTAATTATATTGCTGCCTGAGTCCACAGAGTCAGAAAGAGATCCTGCCCTCTGCTAACACTGCTGCACATAGCTGGTTTAAGTGCCTACTTGGGGATCATTCTGTTACGAGGAAACCCCCACTCAGCCCAGACGTGCACAAACCTCCCCTCAATTAGGGGATGTGGCCAAAAGAACAAAACTACAAGTAATGAGACACCATATTGCAACAGTCCTCTGCTTCATTGGTGTCTTGTTTTGAGTTATGGTTTGATCGGCTATATGTTAGAACAGCCCTGAGGTGACTCTGACTTGCACCAGAGACTAAGCAAATCTCTTCCGGTCTGATGGTCAGAAAAATACAAACACAGCATAAAACTACCTTTAAGCCTCCCCTGCACTGAGAAAGCTGGAATCCATTGTGAGATCTGTGTGGTTAGTTGAGTAGTAACCAATCCTTGTTTGTGCAGAGAAAGAATATAAGAATAGTCTCAATAGCATTTTTAAACCTCTCAAAATAAATTTATTTTACACAACACATATGGCACCTCCAAAATAGAGAGTGGCAGATTGTGGTATGAAAGTTTTACTGGTACCAATCAGGATTACATTTTCAACCCACTGGTGCCATCACTGGTCAGGTAAACAAAAAGTGACAGATGATTTACTGAAGGAAATGTCCCATTTTTCACCAACAAAAGCGATACTGAGGGTGAGGTTTCAACTTGTGCTTTCTATGAATGCCATTGCTGTCCTCTGATCAGAGCAACAGAAGTCATTCTGCTAGTGTATGGTGTTTCACTCCCCGATGCATTTCATTAGCCAGTGCCAATGGAGCACAAGAAAATGCTCCCATGTCCATTCTGTATATGGAAAATTTCGGACATGGGAAGGTAAGGTGGTTAGCAAAGTACACACAAAGACTGCAGCAGAGCTGAACTCACTTTTTGTCAAGTCTTAAGTCCATATCCGGATCACTCCACCATCCTTCCACAGATCTGTTTACCTGGCCCCACTGTCTCTCACACCACAGAAGGGCATTGCCTGTTTTCCAAGTGCGAAGAACACAGATGATCTCTAAAGCACCATGAAAATGTCATGGATTACAATCAGTATCGTATTAGAGCCGATTCAAGCTCTACAGTACTTCTTGCAAGCTCCTAGATTCTTTGAACAAGGGAGGTCTCTGCAGGAGCCACATCAGATATTGCTGGTCTTCTATTGGAGTCAGTGAGTGAGCCATGAAAAAAGTTATTCCCTCTGCAACTGAAATCAAACCCATATTTTCCCGAGCAGAGCTATTTTAAGTCATTCATTATTATCATTTTTCCTCTCCAAAGCAAAGCCCATTTGATACTCAGAAGCTGTTAGAACCAAAGGGGAAAGAGAGAACACTGGGGTATTGTTCTTGCTGCAATTGCAGGCTTACTTGGTAGCTAAAAGAAGGTTTTATTTTAAAAAAAAATCAACTCTACAATGCCTTTGAATGAGAAGAAGAAAATAGTAAAGGAAAAAAAAAAAGAAAAAGAAAATCCATGTTGCTGATGTCTTGGACAGTGTCAGGGAAGTAAGGCCTGAAGTTGACGTAATGGGTCAAATCCATAGCTACTACAAGTGAGCACAAAGCACTGATTCTTATGTTCAGCAGGGATGTGTTTGAGGCTAAGACGCAAATTATCTCAGTTAACCTTTGTGATGTAAGAAGAATCCAATACTGAGTTCCTGTGTACATCTGCAACAGATGGTGTTTAATAGCAACAACAGTCACTGTGGGTATGCCTTTCCCCGTCTTGTTGGATTTCAGCTTCCTCCTCAGGCATTCCTGGTCAGCTGTAACTTACCTGGAAAAATTTTCAGGTGTTTTTTTCTGCTGGAAAAGCAAGACATGGAAATGCATCTACATTAACTTGCCACCACAGCGCAACCTTGTGTGCTACATGATGCAGGCAAAGACACAGGTTGGCACCTCACATTGCTTGCTTTCTACCACACACCAGCACAAGGAATCATCTCACCATCATCCATTCATTTCTTTCTCCATCTGCTTGTCTGTGTTTTTTTTTCTTTCTCATTTGCGTTCAGCAGGTGCCTTCAGTTCCCAAACATGTTCCCAGATCTTTTCGAGTGTCAGCTGTGGAGCTAAATAGGGATTTTCTGAATTTGATTGATCAGGTTGTCACAAACCTGGCTGGGAGCCATTTGTTGGACACTCATCAGATTGCTACTGCAGAATCCAGCTGCTGAGTTTCCAGTGTGCTTTTAGCCTCTGGAGTGTAAAGAGAGACAAAAGCACTACACCTGACTGGGCATCTCCAGGGATGTTTGAGGGGCACAGAGCCTCTATCGACCATCTCCTCTTGAGAGCTTGACCTCCTACTGCAGTTACGTCTCCCTGCAGGCTTGCACAACTTCCCCAGGTAGCTTAAGTGCAGCCTTTCACAGAATCCTATCAGGAGGCATGAGGCTTCTGGGTTACACTTGATTTCATAAGGCACTGCTAGATGTAATAAATGTGTGATAAAGATGAAATTTGCATGTAATGTCTGAACACAACATCTCTCAGAAAATACAGGTAATGACAAAACAACAAACACAATGTCCCCACCCACTGCACCCTCTCCCTTTGACTCAGTGGGGGATCTCCTGCCTTCAGATTGCCAGCTCATAGTTTGTCTTTTCTGAATGTGGTTATTCCCTTCACTAAATTAGGCTTTTTTCTTTCAAAACCCATTCACTCCCCTTTCTGCTATGCATTCTCTCCTGCCTCTTGAAGTTTCACCCAAGGCTTTATTTAATCCTTTCCATCCTTACCTGGCTTTGTTCAGCCTTTTGTAATGTGTGTAGGCCTCAGCAAACCACCAGCCCTATCTGCAGTCGCAGTCTTCACTCATTAGGGTTCAAGGACAAACTACGGTCAGTCATGTATGAAGGACTCTTCTTCCGGAAAGTGAGCAGGCATCCACAATGAAGCTACTCCCACAGTTACATCCATGTAATAACACTGTGACATCAAGGAGAGCACAGAACTCATGCAGAGCTCCCACATCAGCACAAGGCTCAGGACCAGCTGTTCAACAGCTGGCACCCAGGGAAGAAGCATTTAAACCTAGTGCTACTCTAGTAGCGTTGCAGGCTTGGTAAGTACAATGGCTTCAAAAGAGGGAGAAATACTTATCTCAACAAGCGATCTGGGCCTTCAGCTGCTCATATGGCAAGTGTTCAGAGCTGCTGGTTCTGGAGGACACCTGCCCACCTGGATCTCCTCCACCCATTCAAGTTCCCTGTGCAGGAACTCAGAGCAAAAAGGCAAGATCAGGCCACAGGTTAGCTTCTGACTGTTACATGGGTCAAGGACCCAGTGCACAGCATAACCTGCATGTTTTTATAAAAGGAAATCAGTGGAAACATCACATTAGCTGTGGCTGCAGCTCAGCAGATGCTCTGCCTGCACACCACAATTTATGATCCATGCTGTGGTATGATTTAGAGGGTAGAGGACAGAGTGCTTTGTTTTCATCAGGGACATGGAGGTGAGGGAAGGCTTCCCATGAACAGGCTGTGAATGCAGCTTAGGATATGAGACAGAGCCTTCCTACGCTGATGTGCCCACACACAGACCAATGCACAGATCACCCTTGGAATAATGATGACTCGATGGGCTCTTATTATAAATGATCCTTGGCTAACAACATAGACTAAGTAATTTATGGTTCTTCCTGCATTTCTGAATAATCTTTAGTAGGTTGAATTGTCCATAAATCTGTTGCTGTTCTTTGGATACAGGTGTGAATCCAAGGACTCTCTGAGTCTTAAAATGATGAAGTTTGGCAAGCAGAAATAACTTTTAAAATCAAGGATTCACTCTTCTCTCATTTAAATACTGCAGGAAGTGGTGACACACAGAAAGTAAGGTCTGATTTTGGTAAACAGGGACGAAATAATTTGTCATTTTCAGAGCCGGATGAAACACATGGCAATTACAATGCAAGAAGCTTTGTGAGGATGTAACTATTTAAAAGCTGATTAGGAAAAAGAGGGACTTGGCATCCAATCTGGAAGGGTAGTAGAGGGAGGGATGGCTGCATGGCAGGACTCCTGTTGGTGTATGAATGTCCGCTCCATGGTGGCATTGTTATCCCCTTCTTGTCCTGACAATATACAGTCAATGGCACTTCAGGAGGTGGGTGCGGGACATCTGGTTAATGAGGAACAGATGGACATCATCGGACGTGCACTATACCTGCTCTTCCCTTCACTGCTCTCTCCCTTGCTCTCTGATTTCTCTGTTTTTCTCTGCAGCTGAGCTCTTCTTTCTCCTTTTAAATGGGAGGCAATGTTTCTGTGCTCCTGAGAAAGAACAACAAATGGCTCTGATCAGACCCAAGTGCAACACCAGCAAATCCAGTTAGGAAATGTCTCAGCTGTAGTACGTACCTTTCTCTGAGATCCCTACATGCTGTGCTGGTACGCACTTACCTTGTCCCCTCCCCACTCCAGTTCCTGGACCCAGCATGACAGTGGGCAACAGAGGCCACTTTCTCACATGCCATTTCTTTGATATGACCTATTTAATGATTTGAGAAGGACTTCATTGAAGCCCATTCTTTGGGACATGGCAGTTTACGCCACTGTGAAGAGGTTTTTATCCATCCTGGGTGTCTTTAGCTCGTGGGGGTGATTTTCAGATGAGGCGCATTGTAGACGAGGTGCAGTGATTAGAGTTAACAACCTGAATTTCCCTTCCACCCTTCTAATTCCCTCACAGCAGGTAGGTAGGATTTGTGTCCGTGCTCCTGTGTTCTCATCCAGTTAACAGGTGCCAGTAAAGTGGGTTTGTTCTGCCATAAAAATCTGAAAAGCTGAACACAAACCAGATCTTGAAAGAAATACAAATTCCCAAAGGCTTTTTGCATCTTGCAGCTCAGAGGAGACAGCACAGCATTCCTATATGTGTTTCTACAAAGGAAATCTTCCTAAATCCCTCTGTTCCAACCAATGCTGACAAAATAGCAAAATAATTCCTATCAAGTTCCAATTGGCTTTCATTAATACTGGGGCTTGCATTGAGATTTTCTCCCTGAGAGATACAACAAAATGTCAGTCCCTAAACCCCTTCTCACTCCTCCTTATAAAAATCTTACTAAACTACGGTTATGCCTACTCACAGGTACGGACTCGAATTGATCCCTCAGTTTAAGTTACATGATGTGCTTATGTAGCATCAGAACAAGGTTTTCCACCTTCCACCTTCCTCTAACTCATGAAGTACTTTGGTGTGGGTGAGTAAAGTTCCCTGAATCAGTCCCTTTCAAGGGCAGCAAGCAGACATACAGTCAGCAGTCCAGCCTTGCTACCTTCTTCTCTCTCATCTGAGAGCTGTTACAGTGTCCCAACATGAGATTAATTTTCTGTGTAGATTGGGTTTGGATATAAGTCCTCTGTTTCCCTTCTATGGTTTCTACTCCCACTGCCTTTGAGACACATCAGATTTTATATATAGGGCACAGTCACAACATGAATGAGGAAGGAGTGCTTCAGTGGTGGATGACTTAGGCTGACTGAAGTGGAAACCAAGCTAATTCACTGGAGTTGATCATTTCAATAAGGAAAATGGACTGAGTCCCCATGGTATTCTTCAGCATAGCACACAAATGCTGAGTTAGCATTCAGATCCATCCTCTGCCGGGATCTTGACTTTATGGGCAACTCAAAAGTCTTATTCAATATACACCTCAGCCAAAGCATCATGACTTTATCAGATTGTCCTTGGCTTTGTTTCCAAGATCTTTTTCATACCACCTCTATTTCTGCCTCTTCCCAAACAAGCCCTCACTCCTCTCTTATATCCATGGAAAGTCAACAAGCAGATTCTAACACAGTGATTTAGCAATACCTCAACAGCCTTACAGAGTCGAAGAGCTACAGGCAGGATGGGGCAACAAAAGGAGAAGTGTGTTCTTCCCTCTCCTTCTGCTATTCATCAGAGGATGAAACACGTTCATCTTAGCTTTGTTCTGTATGATCCTCTGTGATTCTCTTCCTGCTTGGGACATTTCCTTCATTACAGCAGAGGAGTGAAGATCCTGACCCCCACCTGAGTAACCTCTGAAGTCCAGAGTAGCAAGACTGTCTTTCCACTACTCCTCTTCCACAAGCTATTGAACATGGCAGCACAGTCTGGAATTAATGTATGCTTCACTGAGTTCAGGGACAACCCAGTCTAAGGATCCCATCCAGAAAACCTCAGGAAGAGAATGCGTTCAGCCACCCCTGGCAGCTCCTCTCCAGGCTTCACCATGCAGATACAAACGAGTCTGTCAGGCCATTCAGTGATACCACCATCTGCTTGGATGGCTGTACATTTCTTGTTTCATCTTAGATTCAGATTCACATCTCTCCTTGGACATATTCCACGGGGACAACAGTTCTTGATAAAGCCCTCCACCTCCATAAGAGAAGTATCTGCACAAGGCCACTGATCATTTAGTCCCAGAATGGAGTTGGAGTGGTCTGGGAGTTTCTTACCAGCATAACCTCTCTGTTTGACAGCTCCCTTCCCCTCCACCCCAGGGTGCAAGTCTTGGCAATAACGCCATCTTCAGTGTTCAACCTCCAAATAGCCTTCCATCTGCTGAAGAGTAAAAATCGGTGTCAGTGCACCTGAATCTGTTCCCTTGCAGGGAGATTTTCTATGCACTGCCCCAGATTTGTCAAGTCCATTATGAAGAATCCTGTTGTGCAGAACTTCGATTCAAGACACACTGCTTTGTAAGATAAATGCAGGTTGAAAGCATGCAGCTGCATTCCTAGAGAAAAGGGCTACAGTTCCCCAGAGACCCTCGAAGATCCAAGGTAACTGCAGTCATGACCTCATTGACTACACTGGTCTCATCACGGCTGTGATGCAATGAACTTGTAGAAGCCCCACTGGAGAAGGAACAGAACTAATAATCCCAGTCATCTCTCCTAAAGCAAGTGTGTGCCTGGAAATGACCTGGTTTGCCTCTGAGGACACCTTCTGCCCAGGGCTGGAGAGGGAAGGACTTCAGGTTTGCTGCTGCTTTAAGAGTCAATGGATTTTGGATTCTTGTTGCAATTACAAGTTGATTTTCTACTTTCCGACAGAATGCAGCAATATCTAGTGAAGTGTGTTGCTTTTTGGCTGTTGAAACTGCTTCATCAGGATTTCAGGAATGCAATTTCTTGCTTTGTGCACAGCACTTTGCAAATATGGTGGGATCCATTGCTCCTGGCCTGAGTTAGCGTTCAGTTTCAGTCCTTTTCTCTGATTCATTTTCACTGGTAAGTTGGAAAAAATAATGCGCCATAAATCTTCGGTGAAGCCTGGGTTTCCATCCCAAAATATTATCAGAGGGTTACCAGTGATGAAGAGCATCATGACCAGCTAATGAGGTGGATCAGCTGGAGCACTCATCCTTTTCCTGTGTTTAGACTAGCATGCAGATTTCTTTTACTTTAATATATTATGCACTGACAGAAGTCTGTCAATATGTTGCCAGTCTGGGAAAGTCTGTTTTTCCCTATAAAAGTTTTTTCACTCTGATTCCTTTGCCCCTTGTAAGTTCTAGTTGTTACACAAGTTCAACTGCTGGATGCTGTGGTAGGATGAAATTTTACAGTTGCTTTGTAGGTATTTATAGTCTGGCCATTATCACACCGTGTATGTATTTTACCACCAGTTTGTCAGGCTTTGCAATGACTTAGCACTGACTTTCTCTTCCAGTTGTGCTTGTTTATATACGCCCTCCAAACATAGGGCAGGGGGTGTTGGTAAAGAAAAGGTCAATCAAACAGTTGTGTTAGTTAGGTTTGAATCATAGGATAACCAAAGCATTCAGGTGGGAATGGGCCTCACAAAGTCTCTAGTCCAAACTACTGCTCAAAGCAGGGTCAGCTGTGAGGGCAAGCCAGTTTGCACATGGCTTTATCCAGACAGGGCCAGGTTTGATATTATATCCCAACAGAACTTCAAATGAATGTGGTATATTACTGAAGAACAGCCATGCCCGAACTTCCAGAGGCATCATATGGCTTTTTAAAAATTAATATTTTGGTCTTGGTGGTTTGCACATAACATCTTTGAAACTTATCCCAGTACCTCACTCTAGCAGTCCTCAGTAGGTACTGATCAAGAACTGAAAACAGCCTGTCTTAGATCTCAAATCAATATAAGCTGTAAGCCCTGCTTGAGACATATACTTGTAAGAAAACCAAAGGAAACACCTTGTATGACTTTTCCTAGGTGGTGCAGACAAGTAGAGAGAAAGCAGTGCTTCATCTACCTTATCACAACAACTAGAGAGTAGCCAGAGAGTAAGAGATGTAAGAAAATGTAATCTGCAGTATCAAGTTCCTTGGGACCTCACTTGTGTGCACATTGGAGGCTGCAAACCTGTAGGAACATATCTGATGCTTCTCTGTACCAGTAAGGGAAATCCCACACACCCTGTTTCCAGTCCCTGCAGTCAGATGCACATGGGGCTCCTCTCTGTCCTGGACATGAGTGGACTCCTCTTTGTGAATGATCTCTCACAGGCTTCTGTGCATGTAACAGGAACTTATGCCCTGTTCTGTTGGTAAAGGGTTAGGCTGGAGAAATCACTGCATCTATAACCCACTTGGGCCATCCTCAGAGTCCTAGGAGTAAGAGTGGGTGTATGAACCCAGTGAAGTTGTGTCTGGTCATCATGGATGCTCCCAGATTTGGATTCCTGCACTGAGGTAAAATACTCTGTTAGAGAAAAATATTCCTCTGAAATCCTATTTATTTGCCTCCTTGTTCAGGAAATTTTACAGCAGCTCAGGGAATATACTACTCTCATCATGCACTGTAAAGTTGACAGCAAAGTTTTAAGCGCAACACCAAGCAATTTAGCTGTTTCAGTTAAAAGCTGCTTTTTTTTTTTTTTTTCTTTCCTAAATGTGCAAAGGGATCATAGTCCTCATGTGCTGAGGATCTACTGCTATAGGCCTCAGCTGCAAAACTGTGTCAGCCAGGGTTGCTCAATAGTTCAATGGTCTACTGGACAAATGAGAGGATGAGAAACACAGTAAGAGGCAATCTGAGACCAGGTGAACGCCTGTCAGCCAGTGCCGCCATTCTGGAAAACCGTGGGTTGTAATTAGAAACAGTAACTATTTCATACAGCAGCATCTCCTACTGTGATACATGTTAGACGAACACACAAAAAAAGGCTTTATGCTGGCCTGTTGGATCCAGCTCAGTCAGGGCAGTCAAACCTGCAGCCAGAGGAGCCTTCCCAAACTCTAGGCTCCCCAGAGAGGCTGCACCTCTGGGTGGTGCCACACACTGATGCTTCAGAGACACCGGCCATGGGGCTGCAAACAGCTTTGTGCAGACCCCAGGTAACAGCTTGGGCCTCTTGTATGGTCAGAAGCTTCTCCCTTTGCTGTAGTGCTGGCTGCGTTGGTGGCAGGTGTCTCTTCTTTACTGCCACCTCCTGTAATTCCTTGTATGCATATGTATGGGTTACTATTAATCCCTCTTTCCTGGAGCTGATTGCCCAGGACAACTAGGAAATGGGGCTATGTTAGAGATATTGTACTCCAAGCCTAATGCAGTTCAGCCAGAGGAACCCAGTCAAATGAGTTTGCAAACAGCCCCAAATTTGCTTGCTTGTATTCACTAGTATGCCCTGTGGCACAGTTGTCACTGCGCTACATATGGTAGATGAGTGCTTGGTGTTTTGTTGGTTTTGAAACGTGTGTGATTCCCAGGGCTGCTTATCAGTTTTATAGCTGGTTTATAATCTGTATGTTAGGCATGTAATGGTGGAGTAGCATGATTGATCTGGAGCTAGATGTGACACTGTCATCTCTGTTATCTCTCTTTTAAACAGTTCATCCAATGTTTGCAATATAAGTCACCAATACCAGCTTTGTTTACCTGCAGCCATTACTTTGCACCGCAGCCATTTCACTGTACACAATGTCTGGGATTTAATTTCAGGACTTCTCCGTTCAGGAGCAAAGGCCTTTCATCCAGCAAGCTACAAGAGCCATTTCACTGGCTCCAATGGAAAATATGGGATTTTATAACTAATAAAAATGCCAGCAAACCTTATACATTTGGCTGCATTCACAGCTTGAGCTGAGTGAATTGGAGGCAGTGTGAGCTGCTGTAATGTGTCATTTTCTCTGTTCCACCAGCACATAACTCACACAACTTAAACTATCTTAACTACCGCTGGACTCCCCCGCACTCGTCCCTTGCTGCCCAATAAACAGGATAGTGATGTGGTGCTCCTAATAGTACCTGTAAGACTACCCTGTACTACAACAGTAGTGTTCCTGGAGCAGCCAAGTAAAGAAACATAGCTGGGCAGACCAGTAATTGAGAAAGCTGATGTATTTCCACCAGGAGAAGGTAGCAATTCATACTCTCTACCTATCATTATCCTTAAGTATTGATTCTCCAGTCACATTTTCTTTGTTAAATAGCTTATTTCATCAAGAAGCAATTCTGCAGTTGCAGTCAAACCAGGACCGAGTGTATACACGCACTTGTAATGAACAGTGTATCTATGTGACCTGAATTTTGGAGCAGCCTCTAGGACTAACCTTTTAATGAAAAGTTGGCATGTCACATCTCACATCATTGGTGAACTCCTACCATTTGAAGGGACAAGTTGTGCTCTGATGTGCTTGTTGTCAGGATGTTGTATCTTACGTTGCAAAAATTACATGGTGGTTATCAGGTGGGCAAGGAGATACATGTTAGTAAATAACACATAAAATATTTGTGTGTGTTCATTCAGTTTACTTTAAACAAATTTGCTTCCATTGTGTTCCCACTCCATTTGTCTGCCTTCTGTGACTGTCCTAACAACATATTTACTGGCACGGATTTTCATTCAAATGGCAACATTTATGTGAACAAGTTTGTAAAAGCAAATATTGAATCTATAATCAAAAAGTATTCACTCTGATGAGGCACTACTATTAATGAGTTAAAGCTACTACCAAATTGCTACTGGAAATTTTTAGTCTGAGGGAAACTTAGAATTTACACACGATGACAAGAGCTGCAAAAGTATCTGTTTCTCTGGGCATATTTTTGATATGTTCTTCCTTTGGCGGGGGGAAGAGGGCAGGCAATGAAAATGAAAACATTTTCCATTTCCAGCTGATGGCATAGGATAAAAGTGATTTTGTATATGTGTCCAGTCAGAAAAGAATTGAATTTCACATCTCATGTACTTTAAGCAATGCTGGCAGAAATGGATTAGCAAACAAATCAGAGGTTGAATTGCCCTTGTGTTGTCAAAAAATGTCAATCAACAAACAAATTAAGGGTAATTATTATTTTCCTCCAAGAAATATTTTAAAACAGATGGGAATGAAGGTTAATAGTTTTGAAGGAGTGAATATCTCCCAGGCACTTCAAAAGAGAGCAGGGGTTTCTGTTGACCATGCATGGAATTGTATTTCTATATTGCTTCTCAATCCCGTCTTTTGCAACATTTGTACTGTGTGCTGGAAAAATGCAGGCTGACCTAGGTTCGCAGTGGAAAAATAGAAGACTGAAGTTTTAAAAAACAGTTGAAAACAAATCTGAGATCAATCAAAATCAAGAGAGAGAGGAAAGAGTGAGAAGTTCCAAAAAACAGAGAGATGGAATCCAAGGAAGATATACTGGAAAAATATATTTCGACAGCTGGAGCTGTAGGACACTGAGAAAGCTGGTGCTAGCAGAGAAATGAGAGTACTGGCAGAAACTGGAGCAAATCAGCTTGGAAAATGGAGAGAAATTTGAAAATTTGCTTTGAAATGTATGGGAAACCAAGAGTTCGAAAAGAACAGGCAAAGATGTGACACCAGTTGTGTTTAGTTGTGTGCACATATTTGGAAAAGCCCTGAGTAACAACGTTTGAAAGGTCAGACTGTGCTGTAGACATAATGACTGGTAGATTTGCTGTTGTGACATACCTAGGTAGGCAAGATGTGTTAAAAATTCACAAAAATGCCCAGGTTATGCCCAACATATGCAGAACTGGTTTCAAAGGGAAGAAATATAGATTATTTGAAACATTTTAGATTAAGAGGAACTGTTCTATTTGTGAAAGAGCTAGGTGGGAAAAGCTGATGGAAATTCAGAAGTTTTCTGAGGTAAGAGAGGCTGCAGGTAAGCAGGGAAGAGCCAATGCAGTTACAAAAAGTATGTGCATTTGAGTATTATTGACATTAAAGCAGCTGGTAGAGCTCATAGGAATTTCTTACTGGAACACATTTTTTGTCTGTGAATGTCAGTTTGTTGAAGCTGACACTCTGCAGGAACACACTTTCTAGTCTCAGCGGAAAAGGTTGCTTAGATCTGAGATGAGATGACTAGTCAGAAGGAGACAAAGAGAAGAGGCAATTAGAAGAGCCAAATAATTAATCAACTCATCTAGAATATAGGAAAACTAGGGTAAAACCTTCGCTGAGTGAGAATAATTTTGAACCAGTTTCCATCATTTCAATTTCATGCCTAGATGCTAGAACACTGATTCTTTTAGGGCAGGGTTGTTTTTTCCCTTTCTCACAGAAAAAAAACAACTGGTAAGTATGGATATGTCACAGTATGAACTTCTAAAATACGCTGATGCTTTGCGCTATCACATCGCTCCACCACTTAAGGCAGAAAGAAAACCCTGAAGCAGCAGTATCCTCGTGAATGGAGGTCTCTGGCTCTTGATGCCAGGAGTAACTGAGTTCTGTGTGGTCTTGATCAGATGGTATACAACCACATTTTCATAGGTACTCATTTGTCAGTGCCTCAGATGAGATACTTTGCACCTACTATTCTATTCCATATTGTTCAAAGGTGCTGAAGACCTCCTGCTCCCTTTCAAGTCCTACGGTGAAGCAATTAGGTTAAGTTATTTAAGACTGGGTTCCCAGAAATGAAGATGCATAAAATGAATGAACTCTTGAAAATATTGGCCCTAGTATCTCTGTGACTCAGCTTTTCCATCTCTACAATGGAGAAAATGATGCTTACTGATTCTGCAAAACGAATTGACGTCTATGGATGAAAAGTGGTATGAATGTTAAGTATTATTCTAGTTTTTATTAAAAAATTATTTAAAGGATCGTTTACCCCTGGAGAATGGATGCCAGCACAGAAGAGGCATTCCTGTCCAAAGAACTGCTTGAAAGTTGAGCAGCTGCAAAGAAACCAGAATACCTTCATCACAATGAATACCCCAGGATGAGTGGAGTGGGCAACCATTTCATGAGGCTGCCGCAAACTAAAAAAAGAATGGGACCAGGTATCATTAGCAGAAAGGAGATCATTAGATTCCTGCACTACGGTCTGCATGAACCTACAGCGAAAATGGACGAGGATAGTCATGTAGGAGAGATAAGAGGGAGTGACTCTCTTAAGCGCGCTATGAAGAATAAGGAGGCTCTGGGTGCTTGTTAAATGGAACAGCGGTGCCGATGGAGGAGCCTGAGGACACAGCAGATAATGGCTTATTTTCAAAGAGCTGAGCGGAGTACTGGGAGCTGAGGAATTACTGGAAACAGGAGTAAAGTAAAAAGCCAGAGTAAGGAGGTAGGCCTAAATGATGAGAGGTACCAGGGTCAAGAGAAGTAGTTGTTTTCCTGAGCGACTGAATTATGTCAGATGTTTCCAGGGCTGCAAAGAGAGTAGGAGGAGAGGCATGAGAAAGGCTCAGGAAAGGGTGGTTCTAAGTCTAAGTGGGTTACATCACAGCAATCTGTGATTGAAAAAAGTATATTGTACTTGTCTGGAAAAGGGTTAGGAAGTGAGAACAACATGGGTTTTCTGGGCAGAACACCAGTGTGAGAGGAATAGAGAGGAAGGGCTAAGAGTGGCTTGAGGAACAAAGGTGAAGCAGAAACAGAGACTAATAAACTGGCCTAAGTCTCCTGCTGGACATGGATGAGGTATTCATATTGTTGTTTATGAAGGTATTTCCCAAGTGTCTGAAAACCAGAGACTCGAAGAAGTATCATGAAGAAAATCTCACATGGATTCTGGTTTGGTTTTGGATTTTAATGTAGACTGTGTTGGACAGAAATGGAGACTAACTCAGCACTGCAGGTATTGCCATAATGGACTGAAAGAGGAAAGGAGGGAGCCAGTCAAACTGCAGATGAGCACTGAAAAGCATGTGGGAAGAATGCTTGAAGGGAATCAAAGGTTTAGTGTAGTTCTGAGATGCAGAGAGAACAGGAATTGGTGCAAATCAAGCAAGGCAGCAGTGGGTAGCGATGGAAAAGTTTGGCTTCTTAAGACAGAGTCTGAGAAATGAGGAAGCTGAAGGTGAGAAACTGCATGCCAATAGCTGGTAAGGAAGGAGAAGAAAAGGGAAGGGGCAGCATGAGGAGTCACCACAACTGGCCTAATATAGCAAAGACTGTAAGAAGTCTGAAAGATCACAGGAGGTAAAAAATTAGAAGAAAGTCACATGCAGAAAATTGCTTCAGGAGTAAAAGGAGAGATAAGCTGTTAAAAAAAAAGAAGACATAAGGTCTACTCAGAGCATCAGAGATGGGAGATGCAGCTTCTCCCAGGAGGGAGCCACAGGAACAGGAATGTTTCTTGCTCACGCTGGCAGTTCTGTCCTGCAGGAACTACCCTTGGTAGGACACGATCCAGGGGAGCTGCAAGAAACAAAAGAGTCAGCAGTATTGATCTCTTTGGGAACCTGCAGAGTGTGGGAAATGCTCTACTGCTGGGATTATCCCCTTGGTCACCTTTTGGCCAGGTCTTGATGTTGGAGGACATCCCACTGCTTTCCTCTCCATAGTAATGCTCAGTAGGCCAGGATGGGAGATCCCCATCCCCTCAGTGCCATGCTGTTCTTCTGCTGTAAGGGACCCCATCCCACCCCTCAAGGGCAGCCCTTTCCCTTCAACCCACTTCCCTCACAAAGTAACGTTCCTGACGTGTGGCTGATTGATTAGGCAAAACCAATATAGAGACAATGCTTTACCAAGCTGTTTAGACCAGATCGGGAAGCATAAACCCACTCAATTCTCAGAGCCGGAGAGGCCCAGCAGGACTATAGGGGAGGCTTAATACTCACACTAAAACACCCAGCGTGCAGCAGCTACATTATCTTTTCCTTACCTGCTGTTCCACTTGTGTCACTCTCTCTTCTCGAATCCCCATGCCGACTTCCAGTCTCCTTCTACATCAAAGTTCAGTTCCTCATTTCATCTTCCAGGCCTCACGTGGCTCTGTCGGAGCTGGATCTCTCCTTCCTCTCCCACCCGACCCGGTGCTCATTCAGCACATCTCCCCCTTCCCAGCCTCCCTCCATCTCACCCACAGCCATGACTCTGCTCCTTCTCCCCTGCTGCCATCTCACCTCCTTTCACCGCACAACCTTATCCCCCTCCCTCCTGCCTGCCTGCAGGACTCATTTACTGCAGCTAGTCTCCCTGCCTTAATGACTTCCACTTCTCCTATGCCCTTGGCAAGCTTTGCCCCTTCTGACTATTAACTTTGTTTACTATATTACATCTTTAGGAATGATTCAGAGATATCCGGCCAAAGCCAGGAGCAAAGAAGACATGAACATGCCATAGCTCAGCTTGTGACCTTTCTCAGGCACTTCTGTCTCTCATTCCAGCCGGCACGTCTCAGACCTAATCTTGTCCCCACAGTTTTCCCGCTGACCTCACCAAAAGCAGGATCCAGGCTTTGTAGTTGCTGCCTAACAGCTGCCCAAAGCCTCTTCTGAGGAGCTGAGCATCCTCGCTTGCTAGTGCCCCAAAGGGTGGGGTCTTTGTACCGTGAAATCCTGAGGGCAAGATTCTGCCTTTTTAGCTGCCAGCAAAATACTGTGTACACATGATGGCATATGGAAATACATAATAATGCATAATGCTACAAGCAGACAGCATTAGCAGGGAAAGGCTTTCCCCTCCCACTCACCCTTTGTCTATCTGTTTCTTTCCTGTTGTCAAAATTTAGCATCCTCCATCGAAAGCCTCAGTTTTGCTCTGATGCTTGGAAGGCATCCAGTCCCAGCTCACTCACTTTGCCTGCCAGCCTCCACAGGTATTCTGTACACAGGGCTTCCAGCTAGTCAAGAAATGCTCTCTCTGCTCCCCCCCGCAGGGGAATCTCCAAGTGACGGGCTTATTACAGGATGCCGGTGGTTAGGCAAAGTCATTCATTCTTGCTCTGATGTATTAACTGATTCTGTTCCGCGGCACACCATGAAGTGCACTGCATGAAAAGAGAAGCCCTTCAGTAGAGATGGAGGGCAGCCCTGAAGAGGCATTTACGCAGTGAGTTTATTATGTCATGTCACAGAGGAAGTGAGAGGAAAATCCATATGGTTTTGGTTCTACCTTGACCAAAACTAATTTTGGTGTTCACTACAAGTGGCTCCGAGAGAGATAGTTTGGACCAGAGATTAATGCACAAACTGAATTTCATGTTTGGGTTTGAAATGACTTTAATATTGGCTTGGCAAAACCAAGACCACAGCCTTCCAAGGTTGTCCTGATCAAGAGGTCCAAGAGGACAAGTTGATGGTGCACAATGTATCTCAGAGGTTGGTTTTGAAGAAACAGACTGACAGACTGAGATGTGGAAACTGTGGGTAGAGTTAAGTGGACAAGCAGTGCCCCAAGAACAGCTGGCCAGCTGTGCCTTCAGCAGCCACAGCTGTGCCATCAGGACCCAAAGAGAAGCTGGAAACATACGTCAAGTAAGGTGCATGGTAGCTGACATGAAGACAGGTAGATGCAGAGACCAGGCTGGAAAAACATGGAGAATTATTTTCCTGTCCCACAAAACTCTGAAATGATAAAGCTTCCTGCCCTACACTGTGGTGGGACAAAGACTTTTAAAGGGCTTTTTTTTTTAGACCAAAACCATTATTTAGATGCACTGAAATTGTCAGTATGCCAATAGTCCAGGTATTCACCTTATTCATATGTGATTCAGGTGATCAGGTCAAAGTCTCTGTATCCCTGTAACAAATTTACATTGAAAAACTCCGACTAACTTCAAGACAGAAAGACTTTCAGCAGTGGCTGTAGCATGGATGAAAAGCGGGGTTTACTCATGGGGAGACAAACACAAAGCTGAGACTAAAACGCTTGACATTCTTTGATCTGGGTACATTTCCTGACTGGCAACTCTAGTTTGAAGGTGAAATAATGAGATTAAGATTTAAGGTGCAGGACAAGATTTGTTGTTGCTTCACAGGGTGCTGTAGCTGTAGCTGTAGCACTAAAATAGAAACTGAGGAAGGGGCTGGAATTTCAGGCCAGTGACTCCAGTGGAGAACTGGTAACCTTTCCAAGGAAAAGTGAGGCAATCTGGAAGGAGTTTGGTTTTGACAGTCTTTAGGAGGCAAGCTCTTGTTTTACAGACATTAAAGCAGGGAAGTTTCAGTCCTGAGACATACATTACCCCCCATGTGGGGTAAGTGGGGAGGTAGGATTTGGTGTGAGAAGCTCTGGTGGGCATGTCTCCAAGTAACATAATTTTGGCCACAGAAGGTGGCTTGGTACCTGGCTTGGACATGATTCAAAACCCTGAAACAGCCTTTCAGGTTTCTAACTGAGTGTAACTGGACCAGATCACATTAGAAATAATATTCCCTAGTCTGGTATTGCGAGTAAATTTTATTCCATTATGAATAGCCTCCTCCCCAGGACGCAAGAGTAATGTTATGTGTAAAGGAGCTGAAAACGCTTCAGAGATTAGCCCTAGCACACAGCTCACACCTACAGACTCCTCTGTAATAAATTAACGTGCTCAATGGATGAAAAAATATTGGTGCAGCAGCACGGCTTGCAGTCAAGCTTCAAAGGGGTTATTATGACTGAGCAGCAGTACCTGCTCCCCCATATGCCTTCTCTGGCTGTTCCACGGGTAGTCTCATGCTCTTCCTTTCCAAATCATCCTTCCCTTGCTGACCCCTGCTCACCTTTCTTGGGGGCATCATCCTTAAATTTAGCACACTGATCCCCTCCATGGTTTTCTTTTTAAAAGCCAGCATAAATTAATGGCATACACACGCACACACAACCATAAATGTCTCATGATACTGTGCTGCTATAAACCTCCCTCTTCCGAACACCCTGCTGGCACTGTTTGCTTGCTAAACAAGCCCAGTGCTGTGCTGAAGTCTAACTTTTGTTGTAAGCACTTCAGGAGAAAGCCGAATCACTTTGTTTTCTTGTAAATCACTGTGGTACCTGCAACCCAGTGGAAACAGCAATAATAAAATTATTAATGTTCTAATAGCAGCCTCTAAAAGCAAACAGCACTCTCAAGGCTCAGCATTTGTTTTCTGCTCAGCTGTATAAAAAGGGACCTAAAATCAAATCTGTGCAATATCTGCTTTAACACCTAATGTTTGATGTGGATTATGAGTAAAGCAGCAAGTTGGAACAGCAGCAGCTCGTCTGGAGACACTGAGAGCTGCCGCAGCATAGCTGTGCTAGAGCAATTTGATCAGACTCACACGGGCCAGCTACCCTGCTCAGCCCTGTGGGATATAGACTGTGTTTACCAACACTTTCTGCACTCCAGCAACCCACGTCAAAAATAAACATGATGGCTTTTTTGTGTGTGTAACAAAGCAAATTCTGTGTCCCAGCTCTTTTAGCACAGAGGGCACTGCTTTCCTACAGCTTTCACAGATCAGTCCAGTTGTTACTCCAGATATTTGCCCTGCCAGCGATCACATCAAAATAATCCCATGGAAGCAGAAGCCTGGAAGTATTCAGGTCCTATACATGCAAGCCACACAACTCTTCAAATCCCAAATCCCAGGATAGCTGGAAAATACAAGAAAAAGCATTAAGCCACGTTTAGATTCAGTGTTCAGGCTGACTGGGAAGGGGTTGCGATGGGGGGTGTCCCCACCCCAGGGACTTGCCAAGGCAGAGACCTCCCCTTTCTAGGACACCAGTGGTTCCCTCCCCAGCTGCTGGTGAGAAGGGGCTTGCTCTACATCAGGTCAGCCATCCACTCTTCCTGCCCTGTCTTCCCTCCAGTATCTTATTCTTTATTGTTTAAGAAGCATTTGGGAGGCTTTAGATCATTTTGTGAGTGAGGACCAGCTCAGGGGTGGTTTTACTGGGGGTGAGCATCCTAAAGGGGTTTGCCATATTCATGTTCGCTTCATCCCACGGTGCTCCCCAGAGCACAGCACTGGGTAGCCCTGGTTCAGCTCGGCAGCTGCTCTGAGCTGGGCTTCTCCCAAAACATCGGTGCTGCAAGGCAAGACACAGAGACTGCCAGAGGAAATTGCAGAATTAGAAAAGTCCTGACCTGTTCCTCAGAGGTTTCATTTTCTGGTTGTAGGTGGTGCATTTCAGGGCATAAAGGGCACAAGGCAGAAAAGCTCCACGAGAACATGGCCCTGCACGTTTCAGCTCATCCTGAAGCACTGCAGTCAGCAGGGCTTTCTGCCAAGGAAATCCTATGCCCAGTTCCCTCCTGGACATCTCTGGTGGGCTGCCTGAAGGGACAACAAAAATCCCAGCATGCTTTCTGAACAGAGTGAAGGATAACCAATATTCCCTGCCAGGGTAAAGCCGCCTCCACTCTCCGAGGGCAAAGCCTGTGCAAGCTCAGTGAGCACGTAATGGCTGCCATGCTCGTCTGCAGAGCCACCACGCTGGGGGATCTTTCTCAGTGTTGCATGAAGGTCTTTGGGTTCCCTGGGGTATAAAAAGTGCTAGAGAAAACCCAGCCTTTCCCTTGTTCTATTTCCTTGCCTAAAATAGACTTTGTACTCATCTGCTGGGCTGGAATAGCCAAAGCAGGTTGTGCATCCCCAATGGACCCGCTCACCCCAACTCAGGCAACCATAGCCGGACACCCAATTTTCACCCAGAGATTGTTACAGAAAGCGAGTGGTGCCTGCTTACCTTATCCTTTTCCCAGAGCCAGTGAGGGCAATGATATAAAAGACCCTGAGGACTACGAGGCAGGGTTGCAGTTTTCCTATGGGAAGCAAGCTGAGGAATTCCCACGCCCTGCTGTTCCCCAAAATTTCTACTGCTGGCTGTCAGTTAGGTACAGATTTGAGAGTTCCTACTGCAGGCTGATTATGTTGTGTAGGAGAACACTGGAAACTTGCCAAGACTGCCAGGTTGCTAAACACATATGATGGGGGTCTCTCCCTCAGTGTGTCTGAGCCTTGGAGGAGAAGGAAGAAGAGAGCTAAAGTGGCACAGAAGAGGGAGGATGGATTGAAATCTGCCTCTGTCATTGACTTGCTCCATTCTTCGGATTATTTCCCTGGGGTTCTCGGGTATTTTTATTATTAATAACTAATAATAATTTTCATAGAGCACTTTGCATCCTGAAGGACCCTAAAGCACACCACATACTTCATAAGCTAATTAACAGCTGCAAGCCTAATTCCTTTCTTGGTTGTGACCACATCTGCTGAAGGAGCAGCTCAGAGTCACACTAGATTTACACCAGTTTAACTGAGGACAGCGTCTCCCTATAGACCCAGCTGGATATGTCAAAGACAAATGCAGTGCGGAGCTGGAGATGAAAGATTTGAATTGTCTTTTCTCCATTTTCGTAATTTAAAAATGACTAAGGAAATTGCATTAAAAAAAAGCTTGTGAACACAGCATTACAACTGCAAGATTCCAGATTCGGAGTTTGGGAATAGCCAAGCCCAAATTCCCACTGGGGTAAGGGTACTTCTGAACCAAGGCACTGTACAGCTGGTGGTTGTGTCCTAGACTGCATAGACCAGTTTTCACAGCATAAGGAGGGCTGGTTTTCCCTCTTTTCTTGCCTGATAAATCCATGCCTGGGCATGGTAACTTCACTACTGACCCAAAACATGACTTACTGTACAAGATGAGCTGGGCTCCGTCTTCTGATGCAAGATCACAGAACAGCAATACAGTTATATCTAAGAAGAAAAATGCAGCCCAAGAGGATGAGCTGAAAGATAAATCTTCCGGCACGTTAATTTCCTCTGTTCACTTCTGGGGAGAGACTAACCCACCTGAGCTCTGTGTCTTTGAGTTCAAGTTCCAGATAGTTCAGTCCCTATGTCTTCATCCAGCTAGGATGATGTTTACATGCTTTGATTTCTGAGAGTTTGATGCCGTAACCCTATATGCAAAACCTGTCCTAGTTACAATATTGTTGCTGTGATTAAAAAAAAAAAAAAAAATAGAAAAGAAGCAGCAACAGCTCTTATGCACTCCCTTCATCCCATCCACCCCATTCCCTCCATGTTTCCATTAGTATCTCCCTTCCACTGACATCTGGATGTGCAGTCGTGGATTGGAATTGCCTGTAGTAGCTACAGAGCATCTCTTCTCCTCCCACACCCCATGAACATCATTTCTCTCTCACTGCAGATAATTGCATCACCCTTCCTGTCACTTGGCTCACAGTTGTAGTGTCACATTTGACTCATTACACACACACACAAATGTTCTTCATACAAATTGCCAGATTTATTTTTTTAATCCCCTGTAATATCTTGATTTATTTCGCTTGCCCGTTCTGTTTTGCTTGGACTTCTCTCCATGTCCTGATCAGCTTCTGCCTTCACTTTTCCACCTTCCACTCCAGCAGCTCCAACACTTAAATTGTGCTCCTGAGGTTTAAGACCCAAGGTCATGCTAAAATATCTGAGCACAACTATTTACAAACCCTTTTCTCAATTATTTTTCTGATTCCTCGCTCATATAAGACCAGTTCTGCATCTTCTTGCAAGGCAAAGGCAACAGCTTTTACCAACTCATCTGATATACCTTGAAAACTATCCAGTAGGGCTCATATGCCATAAAGTTCAGATGTTTTTCCTACCTAGAGTGACACTAGCCATTCTAACAACTGTAGAAACAGTTTCTAACCTCTCTGCTGAGAAATCAGATATTGCCAATGCTTTACACATTCACTGAATCACACTGGAAAAAAATTAGAAAAAAAATATTTCATTGACACGTGTACAAAATCATAACATGCATTTGTTATATACATATATATAAAACTATTTTCAATTCCAGAATGCCAACACAACAAGGAAATGTGAGAAATACATTAGGAGGAGAAAAATTATCCACAGCTTTTGATTATTTAGATAAGCCTAATACCTTTTTGTGTTTAATAGTATTTTCAATAAAAAATCAGCTCAGACTTGATTCTAGCAAAGTCTAGAAAACAGAGGCAATTTTTTTGCTGGGGGAGATGTGTGTACTGGATGTATGCAAAAAGGATTTTTTGAATTATTTTTATTATTGCTGTGTTGAGGTTTTTCATCTATAACTTGAACAGATGTCTAGCAGTCCCTGAAAACCAGCCACTTGCAATGTTTCAGCTTGTAAAGCTCAAACGTGCCGGGTTTGTGTTTGCACCAAAATGCATGCAGGCGCCTTTGCCCAATTTTCCCAGCGAATCTCACTCTCTGCCTATGACAAAGCATGGGGAAATTCAAGCCACAGCGAGGATTGTTTTGAAAGTTACAACCCTGTAAAAAAGAAGGTTGTTTATAAATTGAAATCTTCATATAATCTTAATAATAGGTTTTGCTACCGCTGCATCTCCACCCACGTACAAGGAAGAGATATAGCCAGCTTCGAGGCAGAGTCTCTGGGCTACTCAGCGTTGGGGAGAGGGGCGGGAAGGCGAAGAGGCTGCGGCTTCCGAGGGAAAACGCGAAGCGCCCGGGCTGGAGCAGCCGCAGGGTCGGGGCTGGAGCAGCCGCAGGGTCGGGGCTGGAGCAGCCGCAGGGTCGGGGCTGGAGCAGCCGCAGGGTCGGGGCTGGAGCAGCTGCAGGGTCGGGGCTGGAGCAGCTGCAGGGTCCGGCCGCCGCAGCCGCAGCGGCAGCGGGGGGAGCGCTGCAGGGACCGGGCGGGACTCAGGAGGCTCGTCTGCGCTCCCACACCGCCCAGGATGCTCGCGGGGGGGAAGCCAAATATCACATGTAGGGTCTTCTTGTTCTGTCATTAATTCCCTCTCCTTCACCGGATGGCTGTCGGGGAGGGAGAGCAAGCGAGGAGTTAAGAGCTGAGTTAAGAGCAGAGCCGGAGCCTGGTTTTGGCTTGGCTGGGACTTCTCTCGCCAGTGCTCGGTGGTTGTTCACTCTACCTCTCTCCTTCCACCTCATCATCTCCTCCTCAGTGCTACCCCACATTGGCTTCTCCCACATTTTTCTCCCCTGTACATCTGTGTCTGAATCTCTATTTATTAACCATCTCCTGAATAAACTCATCTCATCAGAATTGGTATTATCAGGCCATTTTACTGCTGTAGCTTTGGTGATTGCTAATGCACTGTGATATACCCTTTCCTTCATGCTCATCAAGGCAGCAATGGTCTGTACAGCAGTGTTTGTACCATTTTTACTGCAGTAAACTCCCTTTATCATTCGATCCTTGGGAACAGCTGTACTAAATATTATTATTAATAATAAGGTGAGAAGAGCTGGTATAATGGTTCTACCTTGAAGGCAGGAGGGATATTCTTTCATAGTTATAAGATCAATTTCTATTTTGCATCAGTTCTTTTACAGGCTTCTTCACCACAATATCTGAATGATTTCCAGTGGCACATTAAGTGATGGGGCTTGATAGCAGTCACATGTGGTTTGTTCTTTTATCCTCTCCCTAAGGAGAGAATTATGTATGCAACATACTGGTTATGTTGCTAGAGTTTTGTTTGGTTTTTTTAACATATGCACTGCTGGATGTTTATGTTGGAGAAGGTGATATCAAAGCAAGTGCGTTGTATTTGGATGGGAAGATGGTGAGATTTCTGATGGTCCTTTGTTGCCATGGGATCCCTGCTATGGTCCCAGGCTCACTCCCGCAGACACTATTTGATGCCCCACTGAGTTACTCTAAGGAGAGCTGTGGACTCTTTGGTTTTAAAATTACCCACTGGAGCAAAAAAGTATTGCTGCCACCACAGCATCCAGCTGCCTCTATGCAGGGTCAGAGCTGTCAGAGCAGCACTTGCTCAAGCCCTAAAATTACTATCCCTCATAGCACAGTGGCTACATTTGCAGATATAACCTTACACCTTGTAACCAAGGTCTTTAAGTGTGTACTGAGGCAAATGAAAAGATGGCCCAATTTTTGTAAGGTGCAATCTATGGAGAGATTTCCCAAGAGGGATAACAAGCACTTTTGAAAAGCCACCCCTTCTTTTGGGAACATGAGGGTAAAAGCAGATGTCTGTGCTCCCTGCCACCATGGTTTTCACCAGCTCCAAATCTCCCAAAATGCCCAAAATGATGAGTGTTCTCAAGAGCTTCACTCTTGGAAGGATGGAGAGTAGTCAAAAGGTATTTCCTATGCTTGCCTTTGCACTTCATGAAACCTCACTCCTCCCTCTTGAACTCATGTCATATTGAGCATTAAAACCCAGAGAGACTCAGTGTCACTAGTGTCAATTTTGAGAAGGCCAGCAAACCTGCACTCCTGCTTTGGAAGCCCTTTGACAATACATGTAAGTAAGACACGGTGACAGATTGCCATGTAGCTGTGGAATTTGTCTTCCCAGCCCAGAGTCTGGCTCTGAGCCCCACTTCACCAGCTAGTACCAAGTGGACTGTGCTCAGAACCAGAGTCCTGGAGCAGAAGAAATGTTTGCGTCTGTGTCTGACTACATGCCCTTTGTGCATGGTTTCTTACATTTATTCCAATGGGTAGACAGCAAATGGTTAGTCTGCAGTGAGGATTACTTCTAAGATGGGAATCACAAGTGTGAATTTAGGAGGTCTTTCACATGTGCACAGCCTTCATGTTTGTGAGGGAGAAGGTCACATCAAAGATGAGCACGTTACATTTGGACTGGAGGATGGGGAGAATAATCTGGCCCAAATGACTCCAGTGTCTGATCACTTTCATATTTTTAATATAAATATATCCTCAGGCTATTTTCCTGAGGCAGGAAAATACAGTTATTCTCATTTTGAGCGAAAGGAGAGAGGTTAAGTGACTTGCCTAAAATGGTGCAGGGAACGTGTGGCAGAAAGAGGTACTGAATCCTTGGCCAACACCAAGCCATCTTTCTGAGCTTTTAGAGAAAATAACTATATCCAGCCACCTCTATTTATTTCTCCAAAAGCCACCATGCCAAAACCTCTGCTAAATTAGAGAGTGAGACTGAAGGAAAGCTTTCAGTGGATTGCTTTTTTCCATAAATGGAAATATCACAAATCATTCTGGGAAAACAGGTCTTTCTGTTCTCATTCCTCTTTGTCTGATTCTCTCCTTTTGGACGTCTTTTCCTCTGCCTCTGGCACCCAGTTTTCATATGAACAGTCCTGACCATTTAAAAGTGTTCCTACCCTGCAGGAAGGGAGTAGCTTTTCATTCTTTGGAACTTACTATTTTGCTATGGATTGCACTCCGCAGGCAAGCAGGACTTCTGAAAGAGACAGGGCTGCACAAAGCAGCACAAAAATAAATTGTATCACCAGCAAAACTGAGCCAGATTCTCATTGGGGGTAACTTGGTCTGACTCTCGCTGCAGCAGAGCTGGCTGCCAGCTGTCCTGGATAGACAGCATGTACCCAAAGGATGACCTGGCCGCACCGAAGGAGGTCTTTCTGAGGGCTGAATGTGCAGTTAATGTTGATTTTCACGCATCTTAGACATTCAGTCCCTTCTGGCAGTATGGCAGGTTGTCTCCGCTCTTAATGCCCTGGCTGAGGAACTTCTGTCCCAGTCCAGGCACTGGAGGGGTGCCTGTTGCACCAGTCCTAGCTCCTTCAGACTGCATTTTCCAAAGCTTGGGCAGGCAACAAGCAAATGGTGGGCATCTCATCTAAAGACTCCCAGTAATACCCAGGGGATTTGGGGGATGCTCTGTGATTTTCCACAGACTTGGGAGTGCCCAGCCTTTCTGTCCTGGAACAAATCAGAGCTCCTTCCACCTCCTTTGCAGCCTGCACATCCCAAAACAGGTTGCTCGAAGGATACTCACACCAATATGCCAGGGAGAGGGAGGTGGCTGCGATGAATGAAAGAGACTGAGAAACAGGAGGAAGATCTCGTGGGTGAGTATGAGAAAGAGGATGAGGGGAGAGCCCAAACTGCACTGGGAGAGCTGCAGGGAGGAGGTGGAAAGCACACGGCTTCTGTTTTTCAGAGAGGCGTGCAGGAGAAGCCCAGAGAGCTCAACACTTCCTTGTTTCAGGGTTCATAATATGAAATATTAATAGCTCAAGTCAGAAAGAACAGGAAGGGCAAAGGGACACAAGTACAGAGGAGACACCACTCTTACTCCCTTGAGGGACTCTCCGAGCCCTACATGCTCTCCCAAATGATTATTTGCTCTTGCTCAGGCATTCAGGAGTGTTAGCTATAGGGTGGCACATGGCTCTTCCCTTCCTAGCTCTGCAAAAACTACACGTGCCATACAGGAAAAGGCTGTTGTGTCAGACCCCAGCAGCGCTGCTAAGCTGCTCCATCCCCCTCCCAGCCTGTGACCACAGTGCTTCCACCAGCACAGGTGCCAGGGAGGCTGCTGCACCATCTCAGCAGGTCACAGATGTCCATCAGAGAATTGCCGAGTGACTTTGGAGCAAGAAGTGTGACATTGAGGCCTTTCCTGCACTGGGATGGCTTCTGAACTGCCACCATCCGTCGCTCACATATTCCATGTGCTTGCACAGCCGCTGGCACCAGCGCACCCACACCATGCCCTCTTTAACACGTCACCGTATGGCACAAGGCAGAGGAGGGCTGTCACCCCCATTTTACGAGGTGGGACTCTAAGACAGAGAAAAGTGATTTTAACAGCATGCCTGTGGCAGAGCACAAACTGAATCTTGTTCTCTCATATTCCCAGTTACCGCATTAATGACCTAAATTCTGCATCCTTTCCCCATCCATCGCTCAGAGGAGCTAGGAGGCATTGGAGAAGAGGGTGCAGCAGCACAGGCAAATAGTCAGCATTCAGAGTCACAGCTCTCTGTGCTGGTCACAGACAAAGCAGGGGTTAAAGTGGGGCCAGCGCTGCCCACCCTGCCCTGCTGAACCCTGGAAGGCTTGAGCCAGGGAGGGGGATCGACAACCTGGCGCACTGTATCAGCCTGTGGTGAAGGGCAGCCCCTCAATGCCTCGGCATTTTAAGCAAGCCAAGGCTGGACACCCCAATGGCCATGCACCCTGCTGAGGCAGATCAGCAATGCCTTTTGGACATTTAGCACCAGCAGCAGATCTTCAAAGAGCCTGCATGTCCGTTCACCCTGCCAAAGCACCTGAACCTCTAACAAGCTATCCCACACAAGTCCATATAAAAGACATCCCGCACAAGATTCAGCATCTTTCCCAAGCAGCTTGGTTCTCCACATTGGAATTAATCAAGCTCAAATACAGCAAGAAATAGAGTCAGGGAGAGAGAGAGGAGTGGAATCAGGGAAAGGATGGCTCAGAGGGAGGGAGTTTCCAGATGCAGAGCCTCTTCCCTCCCTGGCTGGTTCCAGCTGGGGGGCTCGCCTACTCCCCCAGCACGTACAGGCAGGAGGCAGTCAGCATCCAGGATCTGCTAGGTGAGGAGCTGAAATCTGAGGCTTGAGTCATCCCCAGTGCCCTGGAGAGTGGTAGTGTTCACATTCACCACACAGCAGTGACTGCAGCCAAAGCGCCAGGGTGATGAACTGCTTGTCTGTCAGGGGCAGATGGCCCCAGGCAGCCAGGGACAAGCAAGGGAAAGGACCCCCATCATTCTGTATTTGCCTTCCTCAGAGGTATTTAAATGGGCAAGTAGCAGGGTGGGAATGTGGCAAGGGAATGTTCTTGTCTATGAAGCTTTCCTTCCAGAAGAGGCATGGCTGAGAAGCAGACACTTCTTGAATGAGGTAACTGGATTTGGGATGGGTGATTAACAACCTCCTTTCATAACCCACAGTTTCAGTGTAGGAATAACACTTCAGAGGTACATGGAGAGGCTTTGCTCCTACTTTCTTCTCCTATTACTTACCTCTTAAATGCACACACACACACACACATTCCTCCCTGCTGTCTCTAGCTTCTTCATGGAAGTTCTTTGAACTAGTAGTTAAAGGATCAAGGCATTTCAGAAGTATCAGACACAAGCCAGCTGGATGCAGAAGGAGCCAAGCTTGGGGGCTGACCTAGAGGAACCCACTTACCTGCCTTCTACAGCTATTTGCTCAGCACTGCCTCCCAAAAGGCTTGGCCTCAAGAAGAAACTTGGGGAGAATTCTTTGAACTCAGTCCTTCTTCCAGCTATTCCCAAATACCTGAAAGATCATTGGAATTCAACTGGAATAAATCTTCCCTCAGTTATGGCAGAAGATTTTTTCTCCCCCAGTGCAAAGGGTGTTTGGCTGCTGAGCTGTATACACACACTTGCACCAAGCTTCTTGTACCCTCAGTCTGTGAGAGGACACAAGAGGAGTCCTGACAAAGGTATGCAAAACTAAGCTGTCATACAAAGAAAGTAGATTGAAGAGCTTTTGTCCTTCTCCTACTGCACTAGAACAATGGAATGTATCCTGCCCGTGAAATGAATAGGCAGCATATTCACAGCTGAGAGAAAGAAATGGTTTTCCACCCAAACCTGATCATCTCACTGTATACTGGGATATACTGAGGCCACAACACATGAAACACAGACACCTACAGTTACACTGGTCGATGCTGAGGGAAGTGACCCCGAGCCTCGTGCTTCACAGCATGACCCAAGCTCTGGCTCATCTTCCCAGGCCACCCCCCTCAGAAGCAGGCAGTGCTCTCCTGTCCATCTGCAGCAGGAGTCACACGTGCCACCCAGAGCCACTGGTGAGGGGGTGCTGGGCTAGGTGAGTGTCAGATTGGATCCAGATGGTGAACCCCACGTTCCTGTGGAAATTAGAGGGAGATACAGGTGCAGGTGTGTGAGTAGAGCACCTGGGCATGTAATGGGTATCCATAACAGAGCGGGTGTGCTGCATGGGGGGACAGCAGGGCAGGCACAGAGGGTGACACAGAGGGCAGCTGTTCCTGCCAGGCAGGTTTCGGTGTTCTCATTTGTTCTTTTTTTTTTTTTTTTCTCTTGTTCCCTAGGGAATTTTAAAGGTCTGTGTAAGCAAATCGATCACTTCCCTGAGGATGCAGATTATGAAGCCGATACAGCAGAATATTTCCTCCGTAAGTTTGCAGGCCCTTCTCCTTGCAATGGCTCATAGGTGCTAGCGTCGGGTGCCTTTTGCTTTCTGAGGGCAGGGTGGTGGAAATGCTGGGACCTGTGAGGCCCAACAGGCCAGAGGAGGTGACCTCAGAACCTCGCCACCCTCCAAAACTGGCTCCATTCTCACCTCCCTGTGGCCTTGCCCATGAGACAGTGTAAGTTTTGAACTCCTAGTAACAACCAGTGACATTTTTTATTAATGGAAATTAATTATTATATAAATCCAGAGTCTTAAATCCATTGGAGAGCTGCTGACTGAGCATAAGGTCAGAACTGGGCTAGCTGGGGCACTGTGAGCGTGTGTGAGTGTGTCCATGTCCTCCTAAAGCAGAGGAAGTTTATATTTCCTTACCTGATATTCCAGTTGCATCACATTTAAGAAATTAGCTGGATTGTGTCCAAGGAGCACCTATTTCTCTCTTCACCTTTCCCTAAACATCACCTGCCTACAGAGGCTGCAGATCTGATCTTTGCTGGTTTTAGTGATTTAGTGGTGGGAACACGAAGCAGAATTAAAGACAGTCAGAGCCCTTTGAAGAAAAGACCTGGTGCTCACCCAGAGCCCCCAGGAGAGGTGCTGTACCCCAGAAACTTGGCATCTCCATAAGGAAACCTAACCTGAGCTCTGAGTACCTCCTGGGACATGTGGGGACACCGCTTTGTGCATGGGGACAGGGAAGGCAGCCTGGCCAGCAGGGCAGATCCACATCATGTGTTGCCCTCCCTGATAACAAGGGATCCCTCTTGCCCCCTGATCACTTCTGGAGCATTTCCACCTGCCCCAGAAGCAGGACCTTGCTCCTCCTGTAGCACAGCTGAACAGGGATCACTCCTCTTCTTAGGTTTCCACCTTGCTATCCTGCTCTCCCTCCAGAAGCCCAATGCCTTTTGACATCAGGAGAAGAGAACTTCTCCCTTCAGAAATCTGAGATAAGAGCTTTTGACCTCCCAAGGTTAAGCATCAGAAGTCTCCAAAGGCTGGGAGTCTTTCAGAATTGCTCCTTGTCATTTGGGCATGCTCCAAGCCAGATGTGGAGACCCAGCCCTGCGGCAGAGATGAGAGAGATAATTTAGGCTCTGTGAGACTCATTTGTATGTGAAAAGAGGCAGATCTTATGCTGCTTCCTCTTGGTTTGTCAAACAGTTCTTCATCCACTGTAAACTGTAAATAACCCAGGGAGATTGCTTCCTTTAGATGCCTTTCTGCAGCACGGTCCCTTAATCACTGTGTGGCTCCTGAACAGCAGAGCTGAAGACCAGGGTTTGATCTGGTTTGGCACAGCAACCATGCAGGCTGCCTCCGAGGGCAAAAACCAGCTCTTGCAGAATTATTTGGGAGAGAGGAGGCTGCTTGCAGCATCAGCTGCACTTCAGAAAGAAGAGTTGGGGGAAGGGGGTGAACATCTCAGGAAGGATGGGTCTGTTCCCTCAGAGGAAACAAGATCTGAAGATAAAAATCAGCCCAGTGTCAGGACCTGATGGGCGTCCCCAGGGCAGAGCCCTTTTTGAGAAAGAACCAGGTTCAAAGAAGGATTTGGCAAGCCAATAAAGGACTACTTTGGTCACTCCTGAGTGAAGTGGGATTTCTGCTGTCTTAGACTTGACTAGAGAGGGACCCCACTGAACAGCTTCTTCCCAGGACTTCTGCCAAACTGGACTCCCTGGGTGCTCTGCACAGGCAATGCCTGGAGGTAGTGGCAAGAACAGCTAGGAAGTTATTAATTACTATCAGACTAGGTGATTGCCTCATTCAGGGGACCAGGATAATTGTAGGGAACTGTCCATGGCCTGGCTGGAAGGCCTCAGACTGTATTTCTGCCAGCTATCCACATAAAGTGTGCCGGGCTTCTTGAAATTGAATGCCCCTCATCAGAGAGGAAGCAGAAGTATTCCTGCATTTCTTTGCTAGGAGATACTTGAATTAAAAAGTAGACAAATGATACAAGAGAGCATCTGAACACCATCATGAGGCTTTAAACCAAAGGCTCTTGACCCAAGAATACCAGTTGAGACTCTGCCCCTCTCTTGCTGGCATGGTCGTCCTGAGCGGCAGAAGGCAGAGACTGAGCGAGGCTGATGACCTTCCTCATCACATAATGCTTGCAGCTCTCCATGCCGGCTGGCAACTTTGTCTTCCCTCAACAGATGTGAATTTCAGAATTAATACCCAGATAAAACAGATGTGGTCAGGGCCAGGCTGCGGGTCTGACAGACCATCCCTCTAGAAACCCACTGAACAGCGGATGTCTGCTTGATGTTTGCTTATGGCCATTTAAGCTCCGCATTGTCAAATCCTGCCTTGCTTTCCAGAAGCTATTAAGATGGTTATTATTGCTATCCTGTTCCCTGAAACACAGCCAAGCATAACTGGAAAGCAAGCAAGAGAGCTTTCTCCCTGCCTTTTGCATTCCCCATGCACAGGCAGTGGGCTTGGGACCTCCTCAACGAGCTGATTGCTTGTGCTTGGTAGGACCTTGATGCCAACAGGCTCTTTGAAGCATGGTCTCTGCTCACTTAGGAAAAAGTCCTGCACTTGCTTCAGTAGAGTTCATTCTTGCAGGCAAGGAGGGACTATCTTTTATTCTCCCTTCCAGATCTTTGCTCCACAAGCAGAATTGCATCAGCCCGTCTGATACTTCTCTTCATTGAGCAAGGCTTCATTTCACACTTTAACAGCTTATTTTCTCTCAGGAAGGGATGAGGGAAGGCCTTCCTAATTAAAAACCACAAGTATCAGCAATGTGAACTCAGGCAGACCATTGGTACTCACTGAACAGCCCATGAACAACATGTACATCGGTGAATGTGTGTGGGGGTGTGTGTATACACAGTCCTGGGCTTTCACTATGTGAATACGAGAGAGTCCCCCCAGAAGCTTTGGGGTATGTTTTGTGTGTGTGTATGAGCATATATGTGCATCTATGCCATTGCCCTCTGCTGGCTGAGCCCTTCCCATATCGACCGATGGAGAACATGCATGTGTGGGAGCTGACGCATCCAAACCCATCACTGCCTTCTGGAAGGAGCCCAGTTGTTTAATTACTAGGATAAGTCCCACGTTTCGGCAAACAGGGCTGGGACTTTCACTTCTCAGTCCTTACTGCAGCTGCAGAGCAGTGCATGGTACCAGGAACTCCTTTCCACACCTTAAAAAAAAAAAATTCTCCTTGAGACGCTTGTGCCCTTTCGGGAGGATTCAAGATTGAGCAGTTCTGCGGGAAGCATTTGGGTTGCTGCTCTTTGAAGAGCGGGCTTGAGCGGCGGCACCCCGCAGGAGGAGAAGCTGGATGGTGCAGAGGCTCCCCGTCCAGCCTGTAGTCCCCCTAAAAGCAGAGGGAAAAACAGCATGAGGGGAAACAGGCAGCACGGGCAGGCTCCCAGCTCCGACACTGGCCCACAGCCCTCTCCACCTCCCTGCACCGGGCCACCAGTTTTGTGGCAGTGGCCAGGGAATGGGACAGCTGCTTTGGACCACTCTCTTTTTCTGACACACTTTGTTTCTCTCTCCCTTCCTCCATCCCCCAATGCCTTTATCCCTCTTTGAATTACCCCTCGCCCCGCACGTTGCCCTCTGTCTCTCCCGTTTGCCTCCACACACAAAACATGCTCGTGTCCCCTTGCCCCGCCACTGTTTCCGTGCCCCTTTTTCCGCTCTTTCACACCTGCACTGTTCTTTCTGCCCCTCTCCCTCTCTCCTCCGCAGGGGCTGTTAGAGCCTCTAGTATTTTCCCGATCCTGAGTGTGATTCTGCTTTTCATGGGTGGACTCTGCATTGCAGCCAGCGAGTTCTACAAAACCCGACACAACATCATCCTTAGTGCCGGCATCTTCTTCGTGTCTGCAGGTAAAGTGATGCACAGGGCCTGATGCCCCAGAGATGGGCTCCAGGGGGGTGGGGTGGCTTCCCAACTGGGGCATCCTTCAAGGGCACGGTTTTGTGTGTTTCCTGGCCCTGATGAGGTTTATTTGGGCTGAAAGCAGCCTCCCAAGGATGCCTCTCTACCCTGCCTGCTCCCCTGGCAGGCAGCAGTAACCTGCAGGCAGGGACTTCCCTACTGCTTGGAAGCTGCTGGAGGGAGAAGGTTTCCCTGCACCTGGCATGTCTTGGGGACCAGCAGGAGTGCAGTCCAGGGATGCAGCAGGCACACAAGGTCCTTTCCCAAGGACAGCTGTCCACTTAGAGGGGATGGGTGGCTGGGGTCCCTCCTGTCCCCATCTCCCAGGGGCAGAGGGTCAACCCCACAGCCCCCACCACCACCATTCTGACATCTCCATCTCCTTCCCCCACTGGTCGGCTGACAGGTCTGAGTAATATAATTGGCATCATCGTATACATATCAGCCAACGCTGGAGACCCCTCCAAGAGTGACTCCAAGAAGAACAGCTACTCCTACGGCTGGTCCTTCTACTTTGGGGCCCTGTCCTTCATTATAGCCGAGATGGTGGGAGTGCTGGCCGTCCACATGTTCATAGACCGGCACAAACAGCTGCGTGCCAACGCTCGTGCCACGGACTACCTCCAGTCCTCTGCCATCACCCGCATCCCCAGCTACCGGTACCGCTATCAGAGACGCAGCCGCTCCAGCTCCCGCTCCACCGAGCCTTCACACTCCAGGGATGCCTCTCCTGTCGGGATCAAAGGGTTCAACACCCTCCCATCAACAGAGATCTCGATGTACACCCTGACCAGGGACCCGCTGAAGGCAACCACCACCCCTACCGCCACCTACAACTCCGACAGGGATAACAGTTTCCTCCAGGTTCACAACTGTATCCAGAAAGAGAACAAGGACTCTATCCACACCAACACAGCCAACCGCCGGACCACCCCGGTATGAAGCCGTCGCCAGGAGCTGAAAATGGGGCAGGAGGAGACGGGGTGGGCTGCAGGGTGGGGAGGGTGGAAGGGGGCAAGGGGCAGCAACGGGGTGGGAAGGAGGAGGTGGAAGCACCCCTTGAGGGGGGTGGGGACCTTCCCAACGCAAAAAAAAAAAAAAAAAAAAAAAAAAAAAAAATCCACAAAAAAAAAGAAACAAAAAAAGAACAACAAAAAAAATCAACGAACAAGCAGATAAGCAGAAAAACAAGTGAGCGAACAAAAAACAAACAAACAAATGAAAAGGAAACGCGAGGAGAGACAATGAAAAAATTATTAAAAAAAAAAAAGAAAAAGAAAAAAGGAAAAAAAAGAAAAACTTTAAAACTGAGAGAAAGAGATTTAAAAAATAGAAATAAATTTAAAAGAAAATGCATGATTTCCCATGTACCATTATTTTAACATTTAATAAAAACAGACTTAAAAAATAAAAGGGAACCAAGAAATAACAAATGACAATAAATCATGTGGGAGGAGGAGGCAGCTCTTTGGATTTGGGGGGTGGCTGTTGTTTAACTGTATGGTTTTTTTCCCCACTTACCTTTAACCCAGCATGGGCTCCTTAGGGGAACAGGGGATGGGGGTCCAACTGGCAGTAACTTCGGTGTCCTTGGGCCGGTTACAGAGGATCCTGGGATGCTGGGGTCAGCTGCAACCTGTTCCCTGGGATCCATGGAGATCTGTTCCATTCCCCCAGGATCCATGGGGATACGCTTGTCCCCCGCGGGTCCGTAGGGGTTAAGAGGGGCTCCTGTCCCTCCGGACCACAGGAGCTGATGCTGAGTCACCCCTCTGCAGTGTCCCCAAGGGGGTCCCTGCATCCCTGATTCTGGGGACCCTGGGGTTAACAGTGACAGTGCAAAAAGCAAACAGACACAACAAATAAAGACACACACACACAGACAAAAAAAAAAAAAAAAAAAGGACAAAAAAAGGTTTCTTAAAAAAAAAAGTGGCAATTTTTTTAATAAAATAACAGCTATAAATAAATGTAAATACAATAAGTGGATTTACTTGCAAGAAAAACAGATAGTATTTTTTTCTTTTCATTTTTGTTTTATCCAGCTTGAAACTGTGAAAAAAAAAAAGACAAAAGACAGCGGGGAGAAGGGTGGGAGGCACAGGCAGAGGGCAGGGGCTGGTGGAGGGGAACCGGGTCTCCCATTCCTTTGGGATGCTGCTGCTGCGGTGGGGGGACACGGGAGGCCAAAGCTGAGGGCAGTGTGCTGACAGGGGGGTTGTGCACACGCTCACCTGTGAATGCTCCAGAGGTTTCCCAAGGCGGCCACATGCCCCCCAAAACTGCCTGGATCCCTCCGAGGTCACACCAGTGGGCTGAAGCCATGGTGGGGGGGGCATGGCAAGGCTCACCCAGCCACTCCCTGAAATTTCTCCTGTCCCCCCTGGGCACAGCCAGACCACCTTGACCCAAAGCTGGCCGCCAGCTGCTTGGCCTTGGCACATTTTCCCCCCCAGCCCCCATCCTGGGCAGCCCCCTGCTCCGGGTCTGAGCCCCCCTGAGTCCCCGTGGCCATGATGGGGAGAAGTGCGAAGCCATCAGGCATCTCCACGCCCTCTGGTTTTTGCCCTCATCCCCCCCTCACCAGGAGGTCACAGCCTGCTGTGGTCTCATCCATGGCGACAAGGTGACCTGAGTCCCCGCCATCTTGACCTGGGACCCCTGGCCTGGCCACAGCCTCCCTGCTGTGCCTGGAGAACAGGGCTCCGGGGATGCCAGGAACTGCTTTTAATCTGGCTTGACCCCACACCGGCCGCTGTGGATGCAGGCAGGAGAGGAGGCAGTGGCAGGGGAGTGCAGGGGCCTCTGTGACACCCAGCGAGCTGCCAGCCAGCCCGGGGCAAGGACAGGGACCCTTTTGGGGCTGCTCCCCGAAAATGGCAGTGCCCCTGGCAGGCACGAGGCCGAGGGTTTGCAGGATGAGGCCGCCAAACCCTTTGGCAGCTCAGACCCACTTTTCGACTTTTTTTCTGTCCCCATTCTTGCTGCTCCAGTTTTAGGAGCTGCGCAGTCCCCTGCTTCGGGTCCCAGCGGGGTTTCTGCTTAAAAGCAGCCTGATCCTCCCTGCACCCTCCTCCTTGCAGCTTTAACCCCCTCTCCCTGCTCCTGGGCAGGAGGTGGGCAGCAGTGGGAGGGGGTAACCCCCAAAGACAGCATCACAGAGAAAGAGGAGGATAAGAGCGGCTTGGCTGGTGTCCAGACCGACCCCCCCTGCACTGAAATCTTCTCCTGTGACGCCCCAAACCCTTTAAAAGACATTCACAGGGAACACCCCTCACCCCGGATGCCTCCCGAGGAATAAATTAAAGCCTGTTTCCCAGACCCCGGCATAGAGGGAGGGTGGTGTTGGGGTCTCCATCCCCAGCTGCCCTTGCCCCCACCAAGGCCACCAGGAGCTGGGGAGCATTCACAGGGCCGAGCACTCCCCCAGGGCCAGGTGGGGAGGGGAGAGCGTGCCTGAGAGGCAAGGGCTGGCAGGGAAGCTTTTTTCCAAGGGTATTGCTCATGTCCAGCTCAAACCAGTATAAGAAACCAACCTCCATTTTCTTTATTTCGTGGGTTTTTTTCAGACTGTTAAAAGGAAAAAAGAAAAAGAAAAAAAAAAAAAAAGAAAAGGACAAAAAAAAAATCCTGGTACATGAAATAAAGATTTTTTTTTTATATAATTCAGTCCTCTATGTGAATTTATTGGGGGATTTATTGGGAGGAGTTTTTTCGTTCTGCTGTGCTGGAGGAGTACCTGGAAACCCAGCAAGTCAGCTATTGTGGGCAGCTTTGTCTTCTTTGGCAATTCAGCAGACAGTCTTGTTTCAACTGCTCTTTTCAAGTCGGTCTTCCAGATACACGGAGGAAGGACAAGGCAAGAGGAGAGGGCTTTGCCACAACTTTTTTTGAAGTAAGTGTGGGTAAGCTCCAGTCACATGTGTCAGCTTTCTCTGCTGCTCTCCAAAACATCTGTTCCAGCCCCTTTTTAGCCTCCAGCATCACCCTGCGTGTCCTGTTCCTCCCTGGGTGGTGTTACCACAAGGAATGACGCCCCAGCTCCCACCTGAAGACATTGATGCTCATGGCAGCAAGCCAAGAACTGCTGGCAAGCTCAGAATTCGCACAGGCTTGAGGGCTCAAAAAGGAAAGAGAAAAGAAAGGAGGCCTAATGTTGTTCTGGGGTTTTGTTCAGCCACTCATGGGATTTCTGGTGATTTCCTCAGTAGCTGGGTTGGCAGCGGCTGCCTGGTGGAAATGCTAACCACCGGGGCCCAGAGTGGGGGTGTTACCCACATCTGGAACTGCAAACCCCCAAACAGGTGAGGTGACAGCAGGGCAGCAAGGTGAGAGCCCCACAAAGGGGTCTGGGCTCCCAGTGTGTCCCCTCACCTTGCACTCCATCGCCAGCAGCAGGGGTGCCACCAACACATTGAGATCCCCTTGCCCTCCTCTGGGCTCTTGCTTGGTGTGGGACCCTCCATGGCTTTCTGGAGCAGACCAGGATCCCCACTAGATCTCAACACCACCAGCTCAGAGAGGTGACAGGGAAGGGCACCCCCCTGAGTGACAATGCCCCTCTGAAGTGCAGCCAGGGTCTGACCCATGGTTCATGAGCAAGACCATGAGTTGAACAGGCAGGCGGGATCAAGGGAGTTAATTCAATGGCAGCAGGGGGGTAGTGGGGTGAGGGCACACTTGGCTCCAGGTGTCCCAGCAGACAGACACCAATGGGTCTCAGTGCGATGACAGCACCGCAGTCCTCTCTGATGCACTTCGTGCAGGTCAGTTCTGGTGCTCGGCACCCAGATCTCCCAGACGGCACCTGTGGGTCCCCACTCTGGCCCTCCCCAGCCCCACTTCCAGCCCAACCTCCTCCAGCTCACTCCTCTCCTTTGTGCCCCCAGTAGCACCCCACACCCATCCTGTACTCCCCCAGCATGCCTGTCAGCACACACATTTTGTGGGACAGCCAGCCAGACGCTTTGCTGTTGAAGTAATTGGGGGCACCTGCTGCCCCATTTCTGCTTCTCCTCTGGGGACCCTTCCTGGGGGCAGCTCGCTGAGAAGGAGGGCGCGAGGAGAGGCAGCAAAGCAGGCCAGGCACCAGCTGCGGGGGACGCCGGGGACCTCCCAGCCCTGGCACGTGTGTGTCTAGAACGCAACCTCCCCTACGCCCCTGTCTAGCTCTCAGAGCCCAGAACCTTCTCACCCCCTCCTCATCCCCTTGCCTGGCTCTGAAGTCACCACCAGTGCCAGGTGCCCCCACCCAGGCATGGGTGGGATGACCTGAAGTAACCCTCCTGCATCTTCTCCATCCTCCCTGCAATGTTTCCAACCTCAGCCCACTGCAAAGCTGGGAGCTAGAGGGTGCACAGCCCCACTTCCCACACAATGCCCTGTCCTAAGTGGAAGAGGTGCATGGCCCAGATCCCCCCAGCTGCCATCTTCATGAAGTGTTTCTTCTTTGCAGGGTGCAGAGGGTCTTACTTTTTCCTCTCTGCTTCCCCACTTCTCCTTCAGGCTTTTACAGGATGGGGCGATGGTGAGGGAGGGGTAGGGAAACAGCATCGGCCTGATATTATGTGTGGGGAATGCTGCTCAGATGGGGCTAACCTCCATGCCATAATAATTAAAACTAATACTCAGCACTTATACAGCACTTTTCATGTTCAAAGCACTTTGCAAACATTAACTAATTAATCTGTCATTTTAAATTATGTCTTAAAGGGGCAGCATTGAAAGCAAAGGGCTTGTGCGTGGGCAGGAGCTCTCATTCCCCCTCTCTCCCAGGGCACATGACCACTTGGGTGCCTGTGAGACCCAAAAATGTTACCCTGTGCCACTCCAGGGTCTCAATGCCCCCGTGCCACTTGCTTGCCTCCCTCAGCACTGGCAGCACACTCTGGTGGGCCCTGGGTATACTGAGGTGGGCAGGGCACCAGGGTCTTCTCCTCCACAGCACTGGGACAGATGAGGTCCTAGGGATGCTGGAGGCCTCCCATCTTGTGACTGAGAGGTGAGTTAAAATATTTGGGTTGGAAAAGTACCCCCACCCCAGTCCCAAGCCCCAGCAGTGTGAGAGAAGAGCCAGCAGGCCCTTTGCAGCACAGCAGGAGCAGAGATGCAGCAGACGGTGTCTGGTTCGATGCCTTCAGCCAGGTCCATGTCACACCCCAGCCCTGGGTCCTCTCTGGGGCCAATGGCCACTCCCTGCTTTCAGGTGCCGGAGGAAAGCAGTGCCCAGATCTGCATGGGGCTGATTTCTGGCAGGCTCCCCCCCTCTCCAAATCTGAGGACACACTGTCAAATGCTGGCCAGAGATGGGTGGAAGGCAGGCAGGGTGTCTGCCAGGAAAGGTGCTGCCCAGGTCCCTAAGATGGCTCCATCAAAGGATGAAGCTTGAGAGGTCATGATCTGCACAAGGGATGCCAGCCAGTGGCTGGCAGCGGTGCCAAGTCTTCCCTCGCCATGGAGGCAGTGTGGCTGAAGAGGGGCCTCCTTTTGCGAGATGGTATGGGGTGAGGGAGCGCTTCCTGCTGAGTAATGCCCAGCTCATTGTGCTGGTGGGTCTGCCATTAACATGCGCTCGCCACTCCTCTGCTGCCTCTCTCGTATGGACCACAGCCAGCGATGGCTGTGTTTGGCTTCCATGGGAGATGCTCTGAGAGCTCCGCATGTGGGGAAACTCAGATACTTGGCTATTAAATTAACGCTGGGCATTTAACAGCATCACTGCAATGGTTTAAACACCTATGAGCGGTAATTAGTAATAATGGTTTGGTGAGGGAGGAAATTAAGACCCAGGTATGGAGCACAGTATTTTTCTCTGCAGATAATTTTTAGTGCCAAATGACTACAGACAGAGGCCAAGCATCAGAAACACAAGCCTACTGTCTTGCTTGCATGTGAGGACTGACACAGGGGAGGAAGACAGCCACGTATCTCACCTTTCCAAAGCCAAGCACTGAGGCTGAGGAAGAAGAGAGGCTTGGGAAGGAGAGCTAAGGAAGAAAGGAGGTCTGTGAGGAGGTACAATCAACCTAACGAAAGCCACAGGGTGAGCAAGGCTGGCAAAGGACCAGCTAGATGAATGACCTGAAGGTCTGTCTGAGGGTAAAGATGGCTCCAGATGACTCATCATCTCTTCCTTGAGTGCCTTCCAGCTGCTGAAGGCTTCCGTCCTCCTTTCCCCAGGCCCTTCTGGACACCCTTTGGAGAGACAGAAAGAAGAGGTAACAGTTTTGGTAGGGAAAGAAAGCAGAGGGAGTGTAGATTTTAAGAGTAGCCAAGCACTTATACTGATTAAAGGGATATGAATTAAATGCCACCAGACTGAGTTTTCTCAACAAGAGCAGATAACAAGTCATCCCTCTCACTAAGCTGAGGCCTGGAGGCAGACCCCATGGGGGATGCCACCCAGTACGCTGCTCCTCACTCAGGTGTGACATTTACAAGAAGCCCTGACCAAACCGAGCACACCAGCACCATGTTTTGATGGCTCTGCAGAGCTCCGGAGTAGCCATGCAGCAAAAATCCCCCACAGAGAGGGGGAGAGCACACAGGGACGTGTCTCCAGGACACGAGACAGGTCCTAAAAAGACCTTTTGTCAGGAATCTGTGCCTACACGGGTATGGCAGACATCTGTGATGTCCCAGTATCCACAGTGGATACCCTGATCCAAAGCCATCAACCACCAGCTGGCAGAAGGGTGCTGGGAACCTGCTGGGCATGGGGCTGCAGGACCCCACAGGAGGAGCCGGCACCCTGATGGGCCGCACTGCTTCCCAACGGAACAGCAGCAGGGAGCCAAGGCAGGAGGTTGGTGGCTGGGTGCTCACCCAGCCCTCGTCTTCCCAAGCTGCAAATCCCAGCTTTGACCTGGCTCCAGCAAAACTGCTGAAGACATGAACCATTCTGGCAGAGCGTTGTCATTTGTGCCGGTTTTACACCGTAGAGAGGAGTAACGTGCGAATGACGCCAAACCCTGCTGGCCTCATTTCCCTTGCCCTTTATTGAAACCTCCTGGACTCGCACCCCGGGCGCAGAGTGACAGGAGTGCAATGGTTTGTGTGTGCAATGAAGGCTCAGAGGAGGTGGCCTTGGCGGCCTCCACAGCAGTCAGCTCTTGACATTGCGGAAAGTCCACAGCAAAGGGGTCAACTGGCCCAGCATTGGCAGCTTCAACAAAGAGGTCAAGATCCATGAGTATGGGCAGAGTCCCAAAAACAGATCTGCAAGGGCAAAGTGCTGGGCTGAGGAAAGGGTTTTTTGTTGCTTCTGCTCCTCCTGCTGCTCCCAATCCCCTTGGGGACGGAGAAAACAAGGGACTTTGCTCTCTAGGGACCCGTCAATCAGAATCTGCCACCACTGTTTCATTTGCCAAATTTATGCCTGCCAGGAGCACCACATTAGCTGCCTGTTCCTGAGCAAGCAGTGCCATCCCGTGGGACATGCTCGGCACAGCAGCGGAGCCTCACAGCCGCACTGTGCAGGAGCTGGAGCAGTCGCACAGCTCCCACGCTATACATGGCACTGAGACCCTTACCCAGGGTCCACAGGGGTGGCTGGGGACCATCTCCAGTCTGCCGGGGCTCCTCACTACTTGCTTCCTCTCACTCTCCCCCTCCTTCCAGCAGGAAAGCTTGGAGGGGACACAATGACGTAACTCAACCGGACATGGGGGTTGGGCTCACTCCTACCCAGGACAGGCTCCAGCCAGTCCAGGGGCAGGTAGGATTTTAGGAGGGGAGAGCAGATAACAAAGCTCTTACCCTGAGCTTCGTGTGGCTGTGAGGTTTGAGGCAGCTTGTCCCAACAAGCCACCTGCCATCAGCAAGCCTCCCCATCTCTCCTCCCCTAAATTATGCAGCTCCTCCGGTCTCTGGCTGGTGCTGGACCAGGGATTGTCCAGGACTATTTAGAGGGCAGATACTTCATGCTTACAGAGAACATGGCAATCCTGTGGAGCAGTCTGGTCCCACACCTCCCATCCCTGCTGCTCTCCCCAAGGTCTTGGAACTGCTCTGAGCCCCTCTGGGAAGCCAGCGGCGCAGGGCAGATCCCTTCCCAGCCCCAGCTCCTTCCCATCCCCTCCTGCAGAGGCCACAGCAAAGCCTGGCTTCAACCCTGGGAGTTGTGACCTTGGGAACGGCCTCATCCAGAGGGGCAGGCAGTGGACAGGGAAAATGAGAGAAAGAAAGGCCTTGGGCTCCTGCAGTGGGAGCTTTCTAGAGCAAGGCTGAGAGTGCGCATCCTTCTTGGCTGCCTCGGGTGCCTGACACCCAATGGGGGACATACGCAGCACGGCTTTGCCAGAAGGGACAAAATCACCCGGCTGACTCCTCCAAAGACAGAAGAGAGCAGATGGCGCTGAAATCTGCTCAGGAGGAGAGGAAGGAATAGCCCCAAGGCTCGACTCTCCTTGTATCCCAAGAGGTACATTGGTCCCCATCCAAGCGTATCAGCCATACCAGTCTCTGACTTACTAAGGGACAGGGAAAGCAAAGGCAACCGCAGGCTTGCTGGACTGCTGCATGTGCCTTGCCCCTGTTCTCTTTTGTGGGGACTTTCCTGAGCGTCCCTGGGAGGGAATCAGCATGTTGTACATAAGTATCATCTGCATTCAGCTCCTTACTCCCTTGATAACAAGGTCTTGCACAAATAGGATTTGACTCTTCTCCCTAGCAGAAATTGCTTGGACTCTCATTCTGCTTCCTGATGTCCTGCTTAGACATCTTTGTCTGGCTGCAGTAAGCTCTCCAGAGGAGGGACCAGCAAAGCAGGAGCACTTGCAGAGCATGTTTAGTACCAGAAGATTCTGATTTTTCACGGATGTTACCGTAACACTGATGATGTTGAAGCAAATAACTGTGGGCACTTCTGTGCTGGGCAAGGGCCCTTGTAAAGAAATCCCGTGTTGCCTGTGGTTCTGCTCATACACACCAGGATCATTTTCAGGGCAGTGTAGAATATAATTCAGAACCACATGGCACAGAGCAGTGCTCCCGCAGCTGAAAAGCAAACCACTAGCTCAGCGGTGAGCAAGCACGGTGTGCCTCACACCCTCCATCACCTGGGGCCCCATCCTCTTCCCTTCTATTGGTCTAGCTGGATCTACGCAGCATTTCCCAGATGCAGTGGCCATGACTTGCTTCTACCTCTGTTGACACAGGTCCCCATCACCATAGTAGCTTGTATCTCCAATGTATTTCTCCTCCATTGAGGCAGGAAAGCGTTGAACCTCCCTGCACAGCATGGAGGTGCCAAACTCCCACTGGGGTGGCTTACTGGGGTGGCTCAGAGGACAGCAGCAAAGCAGGGGTTTGCAGCTCAGCCTGTGGACTCTGAAGCTCGTACCCCAGCCACTGCACCAGCCTTCCTTCTGCAGGCTTGGAGCCAGCAGGGACGCTGCCGGCGCGAGCTGCTCTAATTGAGCTTTGTAGAATAAACTTGTGGAATTAGCCTGTTGGCTGCTGGGATAAAATCCAGTGCTGAGTGCAGATCAAAGGACGCAATCTTGCTGACAGTTTGCAGGGAGACAGCTGGGCCCAGGCTCCTTCCACAGCTCTGGAAAGGACAGTGTTTAGCAGTCAAGGATGAGGATGGAGCGTGATACATGCTGCCTCTTTGACAATGCATGTGATCTGGTCCCTGGTGGTAAAAGATACAGAAGCCGTGGGAGAAACCTGAGACTGATGATAAAAATGGTCAAAGCCAGGCAAGAGTCAGCACAAATTCAGAGAAAGACAACTTTAGGGTGCACCAAAAATCTGTGGCTTTCCCTGGTAGCATGGAAGGAACAGATAATGTAAGGGCAGGCTCTGAGCCTGGTCTACAGAAGCAACATGGTTTAAGAAGGGGAAGCCTGTCCTTGCCAGGCTTATGTCTGTCCTTGATGGTGAGAGTCAGGCCCAGCAGCCATGGGGAGAGCTCAGCATGGCAGGAGGAGGATGAGGGAGAAAGCCTCGCAGTGAAAGCACTATCTGCTACCGCAAATAATATACTCAGCACATTCCCTGCATGAACCGTACTGTGCGGACATGGCTGGTCTAAACACACGCAGCAAATCTGCCAGGTGTCACCTGCTTCCAGCCCCACTAGATCGCACAAACAGCAAATTAAAAATCAGATTCACAGCATGTGCACAGTGAAGTTGCTTTATGGCTGGTTTTCCAGGGTTCCTGAAAAACCAATCACACATTTAGCAAAAAAAATTGCAAGCAACTGCCACTCAAGGAGGACAGGTTTATAGTTCAGCTGCCAGGGTGCCTGGGAGAAGGATGAAGGTGCTGGAAAAGAGGTCATGCGTTGCAGTGAAGCACCTGGTCTGGGAGACCAGCAGACTGAAAAGGCAGAGAAAAGTGCAACAGGAATGACGGGATGCGAAGAGGAAGGCCAGGGAAGGACAGAGGCATTCCCAGCCTGTGAACGCTGGCCTGTGGCAGGAGCCAGTTCACGTACAGCCAAGGCTGGTTGCAGTGAGAGCCCAGGAGCCAGCAGTAAGTTTTGCTGCTTTAAAGATGATGACAATGACTTCAGTAGAAAAGTCAGACCCGAAGAGGTGTGTAGACCACAGGCTTCTTGGCAGACGGAAGGCGTTAAAGCTGAAGACAGTTTCCCTTGGTTTCTGGGCTCTTCAAAAAGCACAGGGCAGTGGAGACTAAGCATATGGCACAGGCATACAGTGTGCTTGTTCGGTGAGGAAAAAGAACCCAGACGGATATTTTTGCGGCATTTGTTATAAGAATGAGAAGAGGAACTACTATAAAATAGTGGTTTAATGTAAACATTAGTCTTCCAATCCCCAACTGCCTGTTTGAGTATAAGTGCAGTCACACAAGCTGGAAAGCAACCTATGTCTTAAGGCTTTCCAAGGCATCTTCAGTCAAGGCAGAGGTGATCTATTTTCTAGGAAAGGCCCCTAATATGTTGGATGCTTGGACTTGCTTCCCTTCATTTAAACTTGGGAAACCTCTGGTGGCACTCCCTGAGCTGCACATTGTCCTCCCTCAGCAGGAGGAGTCTGCTGCTCAATGCAGAGCCAGCGACAGGTCTCCAATGGGCCTCGAACCATGATGAAGGCTGACGGTGGTGATGGCTTTGGACAGCAACAGCCAGAGTGCTGGAAAGAGCCCCTCTTTTACAGATCTGCTAATCCCAGCACTGAGTCCAAAAACTGAAAAGCAGGAGACAAGAACAGAAAACCAGATGGGAGCAATTTATCTCGGCTGTTCTCATAAGCATCTTCCAGGGAATAGTGATTAGCCTTATTAACTGATTAAGTGATTAATTAACTGATGAACTGAAATTATGGATCAAATGATCGCAAGCAAGTGCATTTTGAGTGTTTTTCCAGGAAACGACGTATCTCACGTGCCTTTAAGGAAAGCAAGAGGCTGGATGGTGAACCATTTGTGGCAGTGGTGCTGGGGTCAGCACGACAGGAAAGGCACTGGCAGCTGCAGGACCATGGCAAAGGAGATGGGAGGTGCAGTGCCTGGCACAAAGCCGAAAGCAAGCCAGACCCGCTCCCTCCTCTCTCCTAGTAAATCTGACCTACATGTGGCAACAAATCTCACACACACCAAGAATGGATCTTTTTCTTAGAACCTTTCTACCCCTTCATAAGGAACTGGAAGGTTATGGCCATGCCCAGAGGAGCATTTATCTTGCACACTCTCTCCTCTGACCCATGTCTGTACCTAAGTCTGTCCCCCGAAAACGTAATTCACTGGGCTAAGCACAAACTGCACGGGGTCTGTTGTCTCTGGGAGACTGTCGAGGGTTAAGATTGCGGGGTGACAATAAAACCCTGGCAGATGTATTGTTAACCCCCTCTCCCCCCCACACACTTCCCCCTCCCTCTCCCCCCTTTTCACTAAGGAGAGGCGATTGGGAGGAAAAGAAGCACAGAGTGAAGAGAGTTGGAAAAAATTAAAGATGTTTTACTAATGCTACTAATAAGAATAGAGAAAATAATACAAAATATACAAAACCAATCTTGAAAGTCTCAGCAACTGCAGAGCCGGCAACCAAAGTCCTGGATTAGACTCTGCAGCCAATCGGAACTGGATTCAGTCTCTCACTAGGCCTCAGTTTGCAGGGACGACTAGCAAGGTCCTCTTCTAATGTCGGCCATAAGCAGAAGGGAAAAGGGAAAAGCCACACGAGATCCTCGTGATCTCCCACTTTATATGAAGTATTCATGTGAATGGAATGTTATACACAGTTGGTCAGTTTCTTGCTCACTTGCTTCTCGTCGCCCCTCTCGCGAGATGTCCATCCGTGCTTATCAATAAGTTTGCATTCCATTGCTAGGTTTACCAAAACATGTGTCTGGTGCTCCAGGAAAATGCAGTTAATATGAAGGCTTTAGCTGACAGGCAAAATTCACTGAAAGAGATAATTGTTTTTAACAAAACCAGGACAGAGACAGCAGCAGCTTTACACTCTCTTGTAAGCATGTCCCACAGGCTCAGGAGCGGAGGCCATGGAAAGGAAGAGACTTTGGTTTATCAGTCTATTTGTCATTGCTTTTCTTCCTTCATTCCCAAGTCCAGTTTTCTCTTGATAACTTCTCACTCTTTTTATCACCATCTCCCAAGCCGTCGGTCCCTCTGAGCCTGTTCAGTCCATTTTCCCGGCTCGGGAGGGTGAGGGATGGGTGCTGCGGGGGTGACCTGGAGCTGGGATTGCCCCGAGCCACCACCAGCACCCAGAGAGGCAGTTCCAGCAATAACGCTGTTTGTCTCCAGAAAGGCTGTTTAGGTGAGACGGTTACAAATCGTATTTTATAAACTGGATTTCTATAAGTGGATTTTTTTTTCACTAGAGGGGAAAAGTGCTTTAATAATCTTACTTCTGATTAATGGCAGGGTGTCTTGGCAAAGCAAGAGACTGCTGCGGCTTCAGTTCTTTCACAAGGAAGAATTACAAGTGGTAAATAAAGGAGAAAATGCACACATCTCTGCCTGGAAAATATTGAACTAGGCTCTTCTTAAGTAAAAGACACCCAGTAAAATTCTCTTAACAGTTAGGTTTTAGCCTGTGAGCTGAGGAGATCGGTAAAGCGGATCCTGCTCTTTCAAGGGGTAGAGAAAATTTCAATCACTCTGGCATGTGAACATCTGAGATCTAACGATTTATTGCCCTCGTGCCCTGAGAGGAAACACTATCCCAATTACAGAGGCAGGGATCTGAGGCGCATGCTGTATTACGTGACCAGTTCACAGTCTCCTAGAGGGGCTGTAGGGCTGAATCTGAACTTCCAGCCCTCGATCTCCCCTCCAGCAGGTCAGGGGAAGCCATCAGGGACAACGCAAAACCTTCAGCACCACATTGTGAACGCAGCAGGGGCAACAGCAATTCCCGTTCTTCACACATCTTTACCTCTCTAAGTCAAGTGTTTTGTAGCAATCTCTAAAACACGAAGTGGTTGAATGATCACACAACTACAACGTGAAAAGTACCCGCTTTTCTACAAAACCATTGCGTAGTTCAGAATGTATTTTTTATTTCAAGAGGTTGTGTGAGAAAATTAAGAGGTGCAGCAATAAGTCCTGTTTACTGTCCTGACATGTGACTTCATTGATACACTTCTTGTCCAGAGCCCCGTAAGTCTGTCTCTATCAAAGTCATAAATCTCTCAACTTCTGTCTCCATTTTATCTGTGAAAACAGGAGTTTACCTACTAGACTTCACAATAATTCCATCTCATGTCTGTAGAACAACCTGGCACAACCAGATGGGCAGTTGCATTTCTTCATTTGACTGAGGATCAGTATTATTCCAATACATGACATTAGGCCAGGTAATTTGAATTCTAGTTGTTCCAAAGGAAAAAAAAAATAAATGTATTTTTCTGATTGGGCAGTCCCTTGCGTGGTCACGAAGCCCAAGTTATCTTTGTGAGATTAAAGGATAAACAGGAAGCTTATTAGACAATTTATCCCATCCTGCTGCCATCAGGTGAGCCAGTTACACCAAGACTCTTCCCAGCAGGCATTTTCCTACAGCAGGCTTTGGTACTTCTGCTCTGTTACGTGTTTCTAGGAGCTCTAACCACCATTACTGCCGGAGAAGACGTTTCTGTGACCCCGCCATGGTCTGTTCAAACCGCCAGGCTCCGCTGGGCTCTCAGCACACACAGGAAACCATGTTTTCTCCCCCTTTATGACAATCGGGCACGGATCCAATGGCTTCATCACACATCACCCCGGCTTTTCTACTGCAAAGCCAAGCCCGGGCTTTTTAATCCATAAGGCAAATTTACCACCGCTAACACCACCCTCTTCCCACTCCTACGCGTTTTCGTTAACTAAGCGGTCACTAGTTAGGAGGGAGCGAGACCTCTGTGACGTGTTCCTGGAAGGGGCACTTTACGGCAGCCGCACTCCGCTCTTTTTTTTTTTTTTTTAAACTTTTACGACAGTGGCGCTGCCGTCGCGCGGCGCTGACGCAGAAGGGGCGCGCCGGGGTTGAGCGCGGCCTGTTTCCTCGCCCGCCGCCGCCGCCGCATCCGCCGCCGTATCCGCCGCCATCGGGGCCGTGACGGGGCCGCGCAGGTGAGCGGGGCGCCAGGGCCGGCCCTGGGTCCTACCGGTACCCGCCCGCTGGCATCGGGACCCCCGGCTCCGCCCCGGCGCTGCCACCGGTTCCGGTGGGGGCCGGGCCCCCGCCCCTCCCCCTGCACGCACACACGGTGGCCGGGACGCCCCGTCCCACCGCGGCCGCTCCCCTCGGTGCGGGCCCGGTTGGCGGACGTGGCCTCTCCGCCCTCCGCTCACGGTGGCTCCGCGGCCCGGCCTGTACCCGCGGTCAAGGCCGCGCTTCCCGGTGCCCACCGCAGTCACGGCGTGCCCGGGGCTCGCCGGGCGGCGGCTGAGGGTGTGTTGGTTTGTTGGTTTTGTTTTTCCTTCGTTCTAGAATTTAAAAAAAATGGCGAAGTTCGTGACACCTGTGATCCAGGACAACCCCTCTGGCTGGGGCCCCTGTGCCGTGCCCGAGCAGTTCCGGGACATGCCCTACCAGCCCTTCAGCAAAGGAGACCGTCTGGGAAAGGTACCTGGGGCTGCCACAGCGCCTCGGGATGCCGCTGAACGGGGCCTGGGCACCTTCTGGCGTCGCACCTGTGCCTGCTGCCGCCGCGTTTCGCTTCTTACTGCCGTGGTTGCTTTTCTGACCCCCGCTCTGCAGTACATCCTTACATTTTGCACAGCTGAGGAGACCTTATTGTGGCCTTTCAGCACTTAAAATGGGCCTATAAGAAAGATGGGGACAGACTTTTTAGCAGGGCCTGTTAGGACAGGACAAGGGGTCATGGTTTTAAAACAAAGGAGGGGAGATTCAGGCTGGACGCAAGGAGGAAATTTTTTACAATGGGGTTAGTGAAACACTGTCCCAGGTTGCCCAGACAGGTGGTAGATGCCCCATCCCTGGAGACATTCAAGGCCAGGCTGGACGGGGCTCTGAGCAACCTGATCTAGTTGAAGATGTCCCTGCTCATCACAGAGGGTTGGACTAGATGGGCTTTGAAGGTCCCTTCCAACCCAAACTGTTCTCTGATTCTGTGAACAATTTTCAGGCTGGCAAGTGGATGCAGAAGTTGAAAGATTAGTTCTGGAGCATACAGCCCTTTTTGCTTCTGCTGCTTGAAGTCCTGCATATATAAAGTCAGAGGTGGGGGGAAACGTCATGTTAATACTCGCTTCCTTTGACTGTTTATGCTTGTCCTTAGGTGGCTGATTGGACAGGAGCCACGTATCAGGATAAAAGATACACAAGTACGTGTTTGGTGGCTGCTCGTTTCCTATGAAGTTTTCTTCAGGCGTCATTCCTGCTTTCATGTCTCACACCCGCTCTGGTGGTTACCTGCACACCTCAGCAAGGGACGCTGCTTAAATTAAGAAGCATGCCTCACCCTGGGGAGAGCTCCGTGGGGCTCTCCCTGTCCTTAGGGCTTACTCCAGATATTTGTACTGGCTCACGACTGGGGCTTCTCAGGAAGGCTTGGAGCGGGACAGAACCATGCTGGTATAAGTGCAGGAGTCCTAATTCATGCATGAGGCTTGGGTGAAGGCAGTTGGAATTTGGGGAGAAAAAGGAGCAAAATGCCAGGCTTTTTTTTGGCTAGAAGCTTGGTGTCAAGATGAGTTGTTTTATTTCCAGACAAGTACTCATCGCAGTTCGGTGGTGGAAGCCAATATGCATATTTCCATGAGGAGGATGAGACCAGCTTCCAGCTGGTGGATACAGCACGAACACAGAAAACAGCGTACCAGAGGAATCGTATGCGATTTGCACAGGTAATGTGCGTTTTCAGAAACGGGCTCAGAGGAGAGCTTTGACGGCACAGAACTATTTTGCGACTGACATCCTTTGAATTTTCCTTTCCTTTGTTCCTGCAGAGGAACCTTCGCAGAGACAAGGACCGTCGGAACATGCTGCAGTTCAGCATGCAGACGCTGCCAAAGAGCGCCAAGCAGAAGGAGAGGTGAGGCCTCAGATACAAGCACATTGTACTTGGGTAGGAGTGTGAAAACGTATTGCTGATAAATTTGTGAAGTTACTGTAACAAAGCTCGCAAGAGCTAACAGCAGAAAAGAATTTCAAGTCCAAAGTTTTGCGGATGTCATTGGTAGTTATAAGCATGGACTTCAAAAAGCTACTGAAGAATTTAGAAGGATTTTTTAATCATGTTTAGAAAGTTAACATATTTTAAAGCAGAGCATACCGTTTCTGAAAACTGCATTGTGGTCTTTGGAGGTGAAAATATTTAAAGAGGTTCTCAGAGTAAAGAACAGAACTTTTAGTGCCTCATGCATCTGGGTCAACAGGCAGCTCAGCAAACGTTTAGTGGCTTGGTGTCTGAAGGCACTGCTCTTCTGGTGGTAATTGGGAAAGCACAGGAATGGTTGTGGCATGTCGGAATCTAGAACTTCCTTTCATGGCTTTTCTGATATTTGTCATTTTAGGGATCGTTTGCGCCTGCAAAAGAAGTTCCAGAAGCAGTTTGGAGTGAGGCAGAAATGGGACCAAAAATCACAGGTAGACTGGCAAGCTTTCTGCCCCGTGTATTGGTTTGGTTTCTCTGGCTGCACTCCCAGGGCAGCTTCTCTTGCACAAATCCTGATGTCTCTGTTTCTGTCTCTTTCCCTCCTACCTCTGGCCGCACAGCAGAAGCCTCGTGACTCCTCTGTTGAAGTTCGCAGTGATTGGGAGGTGAAAGAAGAGATGGATTTCCCTCGGCTGATGAAGATGCGCTACCTGGAGGTGTCAGAGCCGCAGGACATGTGAGTTTCTAAAGCAGCCGTGTTCTTGCTGCCTGAACTGACCGGAATTCTGGAAAGCAGGAGGGCAAAGGGTCTCCTGACCTGGTCCCAGTATTCACATTGGGATGCCCAAAGCAGGAGGGGGCAGTGGAACACCCAACAGGCCCCTCAGGCCTGTGTGGTTTGTGGGTGGTGTTATCTGCAGGGGGGTAATCCAGATGGTCCTCTTACCTCTGCAGAGAGTGCTGTGGAGCTCTGGAATACTATGACAAAGCGTTCGACCGCATTACAACAAGGAATGAGAAGCTGCTGAGGAGCATTAAGCGCATCTTCCATACCGTCACTACTACTGATGACCCTGTTATCCGAAAGGTGTGTTTACTGGTTTGTGAAACCCGGTAGTGTGTTTCTCAGCGTGTGCTCTTGTTAGAGACCTGCTGTCTTGTTCACACCAAAGTTGAAAGGTAGACGAAAAAAATCCAGATTCTTAAGCTTGCAAAGAACAGAAACAACAACAACAAAAACATTGGCTGGTATCATCATTTTTCTTAGGTCCAAGGCAGAGCTAGCTGCAAAACTAGGAATACTGGGGCCAAGGAAAAGCTGTAATTCTAGAAAGGCAAGCAGACCAGTACTTGAGCTATGTTGGGAAAGAAATTTCCATGTCAGAGAACTGGTTCTTGAGGTTTCTGCTTTCAGAGATGAGAAAGGCTTGACATTTCTCTCTCTGATCTGATCAGCAATAAAGACTCCCATCTTTTCCCAACAGAATTCTTATTTTGTAGTGGGTTTCTTATTTTTTCCTTGTTTGGGTTAGGCTGGACCTGGATTGCTGGGTAGCATCTTGTGCTTTGTCTAGCAGTTGATGATGTACCTAGCAGTCCAGCTTCGTCAGTGTGGGAGAAGAAATTCATGATGGAGTTTGGTAGCACTTCTGATCCTGGTTGGAGAAGGGAAGGGGTGTTGGTTCTTGTTTCTGAAACACAGTTCTCTTCTCCTGTACCCATAGCTGGCTAAGACCCAAGGGAATGTGTTTGCCACAGATGCCATCCTAGCCACACTGATGAGCTGCACTCGCTCTGTCTATTCCTGGGACATCATTGTCCAGAGAGTTGGATCCAAGCTTTTCTTTGACAAGAGGGACAATTCAGATTTTGGTAAGGAAAAGGCCTAAAATAAGTTTCTGTTACGGTACCTAAAGGGTCTGATTTTCTTTATGCCTTTTTTGAGTTAATTCTATGGCTCGGTGTCCAGACTGAGATGCCTGGAACAACATGATTACCACAGTACACTTGGTAGCTGTGGGGGTACCTTCGGTATTGATCTGCTCTAGTGTGGGGTGAGAGACTCACTGAAACTGATGTGGTTACTCCCCAAGTGCAACCACTTGTGTCTGGTTTTCTTTCCAGACCTCCTGACCGTGAGTGAAACAGCCAATGAACCACCACAGGAAGAGGGCAACTCCTTGAATTCTCCACGCAACCTTGCCATGGAAGCTACCTACATCAATCATAACTTCTCCCAGCAGTGCCTGAGGATGGTAAGGTTGAGTAGTGGGGTCTGTGTTTCCAAGAGCCTCAAGAAGAGACTTCATTAGGGATGGTTTAATAGAGCACAGAAGTGTTTTAACTGACAGAAGTACTTCACACTCAAGTTCTTACAGTTTTGAAAGAGATGGGTTTGCTTCTGGTGAGCAGTGTGACTTTGTTGTAGAAAGATTTTTGCCTTTTTTCCACAAAGCGGAAATCCCACTCCTACTGGTGAAGCAGGCAGGCTTCTGAGTATGCTTAGTGAAGCTGGAGTGCCACTAGAAGTAATGCTTTCAGCAGAGTGACTAATGTGAAGATGAATCTTCTCATCAGCTGTCTTAATATTCCAGTTTTTCTATATAAGGGAAATTAGCTACTGTTTCTTTGAGATAATATTTATCCAGTAGGGAAGAGATCTGTCTTTCTCTTTCTTTCCTAACATGCCCTTCTGTTTTCTTCTGTAGGGAAAGGAGAAATACAAGTTTCCCAACCCAAACCCATTTGTGGAGGATGACATGGATAAAAACGAAGTAGCCTCTGTTGCATATAGGTATGTCGATCTCTCTGATGCCTGGGTTTGGCAAGGGGGCAGGATGTCAGCACAATACGAGGCAAAACAAGTCAGGAGTGTTACTGGTAGAAGCTTTACCATGAAAGGGATTCCTGGATGTCCTTGTAGTGAAGAGGTAGAGGGGGAAAGGATTTTGCTGAGTCGTTGGTGTGGATCTGAAAGAGAACAAGGGTCAGAAATAACCTGCTGGATTCTTTTTTGTCAGGTACCGAAGGTGGAAGCTGGGAGACGATATAGATCTCATTGTCCGCTGTGAGCATGATGGCGTGATGACAGGAGCTAATGGCGAAGTGTCTTTCATCAACATCAAAACACTGAACGAGTGGGATTCCAGGGTGAGGAAGAACGAGATCCCAAAGCTAGCTCTTACTGCTTCACTGCTGCCTGACATGCCAGGTACAGCAGGCAAGATGAGACAAACATCTGATCTGTTCCCCGCGTGGTTACATCCCACTGAAGGCACGTAACTTTAGTGGACAAGCAGTGCTGGTGGGATTCTCTGCCAGATGCGAGGTAGCTGGTTTGAACCCTCTTGTCCCTAGGTGTCTGGCACAGTAGCCAGTCTGTTTCCCTGCTTCCCTCATGAGTGCTTCCCTCACAAACTTCCCTTCCTGACCAGTGCCACAAATGTTGGCCGATCCCTGCTGGTTGCTTTTCCCCTTTTCCAGTGCAAGGACTTTCCCTGTAGGTTGCTCTTCACGTTTCCTAGGTCAGTTATCCTAAGACAGAAGAAAGTTCCCTATGTATTGTCAAGGTGGCTGAAGAGCTGACTTCTGCTGGCTTGTTAGGGTGACCCTGGTTTTGATTCTCCTCTTAGTACTGCAATGGAGTGGACTGGCGCCAGAAGCTTGACTCTCAGAGAGGAGCTGTGATTGCCACAGAGCTAAAAAACAACAGCTACAAATTAGCCCGCTGGACATGTTGTGCGCTGCTGGCTGGATCAGAATATCTTAAACTCGGGTAAGATGGGGTTTTCACACCAGACATGTTTCAGGTGTGTTTCGCATGATTTAGCCCAGTTTGTGTCAAAGTGAACCATGTGTAGAATAAAAAAAACATAAAATCACCCCACATTTTGAGTGGCAAAGAGGAGAAGGCTTGTGATGAGCCCACCAGTCTTGATGTAAGGTGCTTCCCCTCAGCATCTGGATGATGTTCCCTCCAGTGTGACACCTCACAGGCAGGGGGCCCCAGCAGCTCTCAGCCTGTTTGCCAGCAAGGGAAATAAATGCAGTGACTGTGCTACCTGTCAGGGATTTGATTGAGATCCTCAGTTCTCCATTGATGAGAAATGGTGTGGAGGTGGTAGTATCACCACAGCCCATTCCAAACTGTCAGCTTAAAATCAGTTGCGTCTTTGCCCCACTGTGGATGACCCAGGTGAGCTGCCTTGTGCACTGGCTGCTGCCAGGTGTCCCATTTCCCAGGCAACCTGGGTTTCCTGTGGTTTCCTTGCACAGCACCAGCACAGAGCTGGCAGATCCCTTAGTTAAGACTCCCATTGGTAGCTCTCACAGCAGATGACATGGCTGATTATATATAATAAAAAAAACATATAATTCTATGTATATTTCTGTGCAAAATATTTATCTTTTTTTCTGTGGATGGTGAACAAGGGGCATTTGCTAACTCGGTTCTGCAATCCTAGGATCCATCCTCAGATACAGGACTGATGCATTTGCATCTGTTTAAGTCTGAACTCCCTGCTGATTGTGCTGTTGGCTAATCTGTGGGACTAATTCTTCTCCGTCTTTTGTACGACCCCATCTGCTTCCGGGTAGTGGTGTGTTACTGATTGACAGCTCATAGCCAGGAGATCCTGTTAGCGTTCAGTGTTAGAGTATTAGGATTTTTTCACCCAGAAAACAATACCAGAGTGATTGCAGTACTTTTCTTGGTGTCATTCTTCTGCTGGTTGGGCTTAATGTCCTGATACCCTTCTGGCTTCTTCCTGCCCCCCTAGGTACGTGTCCCGTTACCACGTGAAGGACTCTTCCCGCCACGTGATCCTGGGCACGCAGCAGTTCAAGCCGAATGAGTTCGCCAGTCAGATCAACCTGAGCATCGAGAATGCCTGGGGCATCCTGCGCTGTGTCATCGACATCTGCATGAAACTGGAGGAGGGGAAGTACCTCATCCTGAAGGACCCCAATAAGCAGGTGATCCGGATCTACAGCTTGCCTGACGGCACCTTCAGCTCTGATGAGGATGAGGAGGATGAGGAGGAAGAAGAGGAGGAAGAAGGTTTGTAGTGTACTCAATTTATGCTTTTAAGTGATCTGCTGGTCTGGACCTATGGTAGAAACCAGAGTGAAAGGGTGAGATCTGAGTAGCTCGGTGACGGGAGGAGTGAGGCTGGAGAATATGTGGTCCCAGGGATGGGCCTCGGCGGTGGAAAAGGTGTGTGTGAGTGACAGTGGGAGTGCTCAATTGCTACCGGAGAGTGAGAAATGGACATGTTGTGCCTCCGTATGGATACTGGGCAAGGACTGGTTTTAGCAGGGGTGAGGAAGGCAACACAGGTGCAGAGCACTGACTGGGAAAGTGGAGCTTGCCAAGGAGACTCATTCAGCAGACCCCGAATTTGGGGGGGTGGGTGCTGGTTTCAGTGAGTACTAGGATATTTTTTTACTACAGTTGTAGAAATCGGAGTGACTACAAACTGACACATTTAAAACGCGTGGTGACTGATGGAGGTGACTCAGTGGAGACTTTCAGAAAGTGAACGCTGGAGTTGTGCAGTCACTGGTGGGTCAGTCTGGGTGTTTTGGGGGATCCGTGGTGCCGCAGAGGGCGGCTGCTCCCCCGCCTAGAACAGTCTGTGATCCCCGGTGTGTGATCTGTGTGTGGCTCTGTTGACAGTGGGGAAGCATTTGACCTGGAACTCTTGTGATAGGACAGATTTCTTCCAGCTTTTTTCTTTTTAGGCTGTGAACTAAACCTGACTGCTCTAAGTTTTACTATGGGAACTGTAGGTCACTGTAATTTGCTCAAGCATGTGAAGTGTGTAATTCCAAATGACGTGTGTGTGTCTGGGCTGCGGGACGGGGGTGCAGGGGAGGTGGAGACAGGCACACGGAGGTGGGATGAATCACCCCAAGTCTCAGACTTGTTGTTCTTTGTGGCATTTGCTGGAGAGAGAGGGTTTGTTTGGGGGGTTGGGTGGTTTTCTCACCCCAGCTGCACTCATTTCATTGCTGTTTCTCTTCTCTTTCAGAGGAAGAGAGCTGAGCCCTGGTCAAGTCTGCAGGGGCTGCGGTGTCCGGGCCCCCCAGCGTGTCCCTGCCGGTGCTGGGTTGGGCGGTGGCTGCGCCGTGTGGCCCCGGCCCTTCTGTTCCGAAAGTGCATTAGGAGGGAGGAGGAAGCGGAATAAAGTTCCTGTTCAGTGACGCTGTGTTCTGCGTGCCTGGGTCCGGGGACCCGCCCTCGGCGGCGGGGGGAGGGGCGGCGGGGCGGCATCCGGGGCGGGGCCGCGGGCCCCGGCGGTGGGACGAGAGAAGCGGCGGCTGCCCATTGAAGCGCCTGGCCCCGCCCCTAGGGCACGTGGTCCGCGCGCGGCGGCGCCATGCTGCGGGCGGCGGGAAGTGGCTGTGGCGTCACGTGACGCGTGGTGGCGGCTCCGCGCGGGGCGTGCACCGCCCCCTCGCCGCGCGGCCGCGCTGTTGGCCCCGCCCCTCTCCCCGCCGGCGGGTGCGTGGGGCGCCAGGCGCGGCGCAGGAGGAGTGGAGCGGCGCGAGCTCATGGTGCAGGTGCGGCCGCTGGCGGGACGGGCCCGGCCGGGCGGCGGCGGCCCCGCGCGCCCAGTGCATCGTGCGTCACGTGCGGCGCCTCGCGGGTGTCCGCCACGCCCCGCACGCTGTTGAGCGGGGGAGGGAGGGCGCGGGGGCCGAGGCAGGTCCCTATTGGCGAGGGAGCGAGGGCAGCGTGGGGCACCCCATCTCCTATTGGCTGATGGGCTTACGCCTCTCTTTCCCATTGGCCCTTGGGGCGCGGAGGTGCTGTGAGGGCTTGTGGCCATTAGCCCACAGGTGCTGCCCCGCCTTCCCACCTGCTGGCCCCACGCTGTGTGCCCATTGGCTGGAAGACCTGGGACCCCTTTTTCTATTGGCTGGTGGGGAGCGGGGCCCCGCCCCAACACCCCCACCCCAACACCCCCCAGCATCATGGCTGCCGGGCCTGCGCAGGGTGTGAGCAGGGCTGAACCTGGCCGGGGGGCTCTTGTGACCGGGCCTCTGCCTGTCAGGGCTGCTCGCCCCAGCCGATGTGTCCCTGGTCCTCTCCTCTGCAGGGGTGGCCGCCCTGGCCCCACCATGGCCCCAGCGGTCTGTGGGACGCTCCTGGGGCTGGCCCTGTGCGCCAGCAGCCTGTGCGTGGCCAGCGGCACCGCTTCCCTCTACCACGACTACTGCATCATCGGGGCCGGGCCCGCGGGCCTGCAGGCAGCCTATTTCCTGCAGGAGGCCGGCCGGGACTACATTGTCTTCGAGCGGAGCCACGCACCTGGCACCTTCTTCGCCCTCTACCCTCGGCACCGCAAGCTCATCAGCATCAACAAGTGGCACACGGGCAAATCCAACAGCGAGTTCAACCTCCGCCACGACTGGAACTCGCTCCTCAGCCAGGACCGCCGGCTGCTTTTCCGACGCTACTCCCGCGACTTCTTCCCTGACGCTGATGCGATGGTGCGTTACCTGGAGGACTTTGCTTCCCTGCTAAAATTGCGGGTTCAGTACAACACGGCCATTGTCCATGTGACGCTGGAGAGGGATGAGCAGGCCTGGAACGGACACTATTTCCTCCTGACTGACCATGACAGACAGAACTACAAGTGCAGGTAAAGGGCAAACCCAAGGCCAGTCACACTGCTCTCCATAGGTGTCTTCAAAGCCACAAAATCGCATGATAAATTAGGTGGGAAGTGATGCACAAAGGATATTTTGCCCAAAACCTCTGCCCAAAGCAGGGCCAGCGACGTCAGGTTGCCCAGGGCCTTGCCCTGTTGAGGCATGAGCATCTCTAAGGATGGAGATTTTGTAGCCTTTTTGAGCCTTAACCACTGTCAAGTGAGGTTGGAACATTTTGCAGGGATTGAGGGGGTGGGTGGGTGGAATAGCCGCTCCTGGGAAGGCATTGTCTTTTGTGAGCAAGGCTGTGCTTCAGACAGCTGAGGAGCCGGCAGGGCAGACACAGCCTGGCTGTGATTGTTGTCATCGCAGGTTCCATCCTTGTTAAGTAAGCTTGAGATCGCTTTTGTCACTAGATTATTGCTCGCTGTGAAAAGAATAACTGAGCTATATATCTCATAGCCACTGCTGCCTTTATGACAAACTTGAGTCAGTGTGGCTACACCTCACTTCAATTAACCCACATGTGCTTAGCAGGATGCCCCAGGCAACTGGAGCCCTGGGATAGCAGAGCGCTGGCAAGGGGCAACCAGAGGAGAGTGGGGCTGTTGCAGTCCAGGGAGCTGACTGTGAGAAATAACCCTCGAGGCTGCTGGTCCCTGAATTCCTCTTTCATTGTCATACTCAGTGTGTGTATCTTACACCGCCACTGAGCTGTATTCCTAAAAAGCATCTACAAGTCACTCATGTGAACATACGGAGCGTGTTTCTCACCTCTCCTGAGAAGCTCAGCTCTACAACAGCAGGTCGTACTGACTGCCACGTGGAGGTGTACTGGCTGGCGAGCTGGGAGGGCACAGAAGGCAATCCCAGACACCCACACACCTCAAGCAAGTGGCTCTCAGGAGCTGCGTGAGCAAGGCTGGGATGGCAGAGAGTGCCGCCAGCCTCAGATGCCTGGTGTTTCTGTCTAAGTCACAAAAATTTCCCTAAGGTTCAAGTAAAAGTTCTTTAGGAGACATATAAAAAGATTACTGTACTTAATTTTAGTCTTAACAGTGTTATTGCTAACATGTTTTTATGCCTAGGAGTTACATTTTTAAAATATTGAAACATTTTTCTGTGCCTCTTAAAAATAACTTTTGTTCTGCTGTATTAAAAGATGACACAAATTTTAAATCAAAGTAATTTTTAATGCAGTATGTAATCAACCTGTAAAACACATATATCATCAATGAGGACATACGAGTAGTACTTGGACGTTCATGAACAACAGAGGGAGGTGTATAAGTACAGCATCGCACCTGCACTGACTTTTGCTGTATATAATGATGTTACTGGTCAACTTCATTGGTCTGAGGATTGGGAAGAGGGGAGCAGGTCCTTAGGTGAGGCTGCGGAGAGGTTTCTCTCTAAGCTATGATCTGTGCAGCTGATACAGTCTGGCTGGAGGGGGCATCTTCCACAGTGGGAGGAGTGATGAGATGGAGCAATGGCCCCATTCCTGTAATTCCTACATCCCCTAGTGCTATCCCTGTCTTTGCAGCTCTTTGTTGGTCGCCACTGGGACGTGGGTCCCCAACGTGGTCAACTTTCCTGGCTCAGAATACGTTGAAGGTTATGAGACTGTGTCCACCAATCCGGAGGATTTTGCTGGCCAAACCGTGTTGATCTTGGGCCGAGGCAACTCGGCTTTTGAGACAGCGGAAAACATTCTGGGCGTCACAAATTTCATTCACATGGTGAGCCGGTCCCGCGTGCGCCTCTCCTGGGCCACCCACTACGTTGGGGATCTGAGGTAGGAAACTGCTCCTTTTCCTCTTTCTAATGCAGCCAAAGTACAAACACAGGGAGCTGCTTGCCCAGGCAACGAGCTGGGCTGTCGCAGGAGGTCTGTGGTCCTGGGGTCGCAGAGGAAACATGGGGCCTTCTGTCTATGGGTCCTTGGTTTAACCTCCAGGTTGCAGTTGCTGAACATGGGAGCTTCATGAGAACTCTTCAGGGTCCATGTGAAATAAGAAAATGTCTCCTTGGAAACCATCATTAAAAAAGTGTCAGCTCCCAAGTTGTTCCCTTGCTTGCAGTCACGGAGGACAGTTGAGAAGCTGACTACATTCTGCAAGAGCAGCAAGGCTGTGTTACCTGTGCTGTTCCTGTCAGCCCTGAGGCTCTGGGGATAACCTTTACACTGAAGGGGTGTGTGGGGTGCCCGGTAAAGGTGTCCCATTTTCAGCAGCTGAGGCAGAACCGTGGATCCCACCTCTTCTCCCTTCTTTTAGCCCTTCTTACATTCTCTTTTTTTTCACAGAGCAATTAACAATGGCCTACTGGACACCTACCAGCTGAAATCTCTGGATGGACTTCTGGAGGGCGACCTGGAAGATCTAGCTATCGTCAAGGACAAGAAAGGGAAGCTGCACATCACGCTCCGGTTCTACCTGGAGAACAGGAACGCCAGCGCAGGCATTGACTCCATCACCCTCCCGCAGGATGAACTGGATAATTTTGCCACCCGTGCACCTTACGACCGTGTCATACGCTGCCTGGGCTGGAAGTTTGACTTCTCTATCTACAACAGGTGAGGGAGAACCAGGATCTATAGTGAAGCCGGTATTTAGAGCAAGAGACAATGAATGGCCTGACTAGGGAAGAAATGGAAGGGCAGGTTCTCTCCTGGCTGCATTGCCTGGACCTCCACATGCTCTGAGCTACCTGGTGCTGCACAGTCCTTTGTTTACCCTGCAGTGATGGTTGCCATGTCCCAATGGGGATGTGTGTGCCGCTGTCCTGTGACTGACAGGCTCTAGGGCTAAGCAAAGGGCAGTGTTAGAACCTGGGTGGCACAGAAAAGCTTGTGCCTTTAGAACTTAACATCCTAACCTACTGGATCACATGGAGAAGGCTAGCAATGTTTTGGATTCCTGAAATGAGAACAGCACAGGTGCAGATAGCTACAGAAAGTTTTTGTCTACTTTTTCTCCCTGAGGATGCAACCATACTCCACTTTGGTTTGTCTCCTAGTATATCCTCCAGTTGAGAATGCTAACTTCACTTTCTTCCAACATTCACTGTCAGTGGCTCAGGCTGGAATTTGATCTTGTCCAGAGCTACCTTGAGATGAGGACCCTTGTCCTCTGGAAGATCCTCATTGTAGTTGTAAATCCCACAGAAGGCAGTGGGGGCATGAAGCAGCATCTTTCAGTGGCTGCAGTATAATGTGTGCCTTATTGGAAAGCCTTTTTATTTTTCCACCCCTGCCCTTCCTGACAGCCTCCTCTTCTCTTTTGCACAACAGATCCCTTAGAATGATGCCGGGAAAAGGGAATAAAATCAAGTATCCTCAGATCAAACCCAACTATGAATCCAGAGGCACTCGGGGGCTCTTTGTTCTCGGCACTGCTAGTCACTCTGTTGATTTCAGGAAATCTGCTGGGGGCTTCATCCATGGATTCCGGTATACAAGTGAGTACTGGGGTGTATGGAAAGGGCAGAAGTAGGAATTGTTCCTCCCTTTGAAGGAATGATTCGTAGCTTACTGCTGGAAAGAGAGCACCCTTAGTCTTCCGCTGGCAGTAAGAATGACAAAATGCAGCCAAGCTGCAGCTGCATCATCTGAGAAGTGACTTGGGGTTATATCTGAAGTTCTTAGTTGTCTGTCTTTGTTTTGTCTTGTGTGTCTCTTGCTCGTTGTCTCTTATTTGTGTAACACAATAGATTTCTGCCTGCCAGATACTCTGCCTCGTGACGGTCTGTGGGTGAGAGGTCTGTGCTGTGGAGTTAAAACCCAGCAGCTCTGGGCAGTAGAGAGAATTTCCTTCTTTATGTGTGTGTGCCTGTCATTATCATTAAAGCTCGGAAGTAATGAAATATCCCTGAAGACCCCCGCCCCATCACCAGCCACTTAGCATCGCATCAGCTTTCCGAGGGCATCTCCACTGCAGTTACCAGCGGTTGGGGTGGGAGATCCTGAGCATGGATAAGCTGTGAAGGTTATTTATTGTGTCCTGCTGGTATCTGTGTGTGCTGCAGCAGAGTGATCAGATATCTTAAAAGCATGAGCTTGGATTTTTGAATAAGCTGTCTTTGTTTTTCTCCATGTCTTAGCTCGTGCAGTCCACCGCCTATTGGAAAACCGTCACCATGGTGTCCCCTGGCCATCCACAGTCTACCCTATTACACAGCTGACCAATTCCATCATTAAGCGGGTGAACGAGGCCTCAGGCCTCTACCAGATGTTCACTGTCCTGGCTGACATCATACTGCTGAGAGAGTGAGTAATTATTCCCAGCACTGCACTCCATCATTTCATTCCTTTTTCTTTAGCATTGCTTCCTGTGGTGCTGCCACACAAATTGCTCCGTTGCTGCCTGAGGACATTACCATCGCATAGGCAGCCACCTCAAAACCCATACCACTGCTGCGGTTTGTGCCACTGTGCCCAATTCTGCCAATTCCTTCTCTCTGAAAGGGCTGATATGGTCCAGACCTTCCCACTAAGCTCAGAGGTGTGGTACCCTTTCTCTGTCTGCAGGGAAAAGCTTTCCTTGAGCCATGCTAATGTAGAGAGGAATCCCATAGCCTGGGAAAATAATGGAGTCTTGTAACAGTATCTGCAGCCTTCGTAAGCTCTGTGTCAAGTCCAGCCTGGATCTGTAATGACTACAAATAATTACAATGTGATGGGCCTTTGGCGTTAGCCTCAATCAGCTGGGGGTATGTTGGCTTTTCTCTGGTGGAGAAGTCTGATGGTTGTGGTTGCAATTCTTAGGAATGCCACAGCATTTGAGTACCTGGAAGAATACCCAGTTGGAATCCTGGCTGAGCTGGAAATGCAGACGGGGAGAAAGGCTCCCAGTGGGCTGTTTGTCATTGTCATGGAGTATGGGAGGAATTTCTCTGGGGCTGACAAGGATGTCTTCTACTACAACCGAGCCGTGGGAGAGGCACAGCATGCCTGGCAGTCCAACTTTTTGCACCCTGTTATTTACTATTACAAACACCTCCCAACAGGTAAGCTTTGCTGCTTCTCCCAGATAATTATCTGATATGAGCAAAACAGAGAGGGTTGAAGATACTCAGAGCCAAAGCAGGAGGGAGGTTGTACCTGAAGGCGTTGCACACCCTTCTCCACTCCTTCACGTCTGTCTGGGGCATCTCCCACCACTGTGTGAGCTGAAGGAAATGCTGGGAGCTGGCAAGAATTTTCCATCTTTCAGACTGACACGGGTTAGGGGGGTTGTACCAGAGACCTTACATTTGAGAATAGGAACAAACAGAGAATAGGAACTCCCCCATTCCCCAAAAGAGGAACGTTGCTTCCCTTTGGCTAGCACCCTACATGTATTTTGCAGAGTCCCAGTAGATGAGGCTGGACTGATCAGTGTTACTACCAGAAGTGAACTGCTCTTTGCAGCCGGCCTGGGTCTGAGAGGCCAAGCAGCAACAGAGGCAGCCAAAGGCAACAGTTTGAAGATGAGTGTTATATCCAGCAAACAAACATGCTCAGAGTATATTTCCTTGGGAAATGAGAGTGCTGAATCTTCATCTCCAGAAGCACAGGGTCAGAGTCCAGCCTGCCTTGCAGAGAAAGAAGCGTGCTGGGTCACAGCATTAAAGCTTGAACACAGCTCAGCATGTCTGGCCGCCCCTGCCCAGGGGAACAGGAGTGAAATGACAGGGAGTACTACGGGCAGGGACAAGGGGCAGCTCTGCAGTGGCAGGGCTGTTGAGGACAGAGCTAGCAGAGGGGATTGCAAATGAAAGTAAGGTAGGGATTAAAAAGGTCAGAACAGAAGCTGGAACAGCTGTCATAGCTGCTTTCCACTCCCCAAGCTCTTTTTAATGCCATTTTGATTCTGATTCCCTTAATGTTCTCTTGGCAGAGCATGAGATGAGACTTCAGCCCCCAGACTGGCCTCTCCCCCGCCCAGATGCCATCCATCACATCGTGGAGGACTTTCTGACAGACTGGACGGCCCCGAATGCTCACATCCTGCCACTGAGGCGGTTTTTGGAGAACTGCCTCAGCACTGACCTCCGCAACTTCTTTGCAGGTAATTTGAGCATAGGGCTGAGGTGGCAGGAGGAGAAGGGATGTGAGGAACACGTGACAGGAACAATCTCTTCTGGTAATAGCTGAGATCTCCCTGTGGCGAGTTGATCTCACCATCAGTCACACCTCTTTGATGCGCTCCCCGGGCAGCAAAATGTGCCGGTGCTGTGTGTGTGTTCCTGAATAACCTTTGCTCTTGCTCACCACCAGAAAGAGACTGCCCCAGGCACACACAGCTTTAGGAAAAGATGTATTTAGAGAAAGGTTTGGTTCAGTCCCTTTTCTACCTGCAGCTTTCCTTCTCCGTTATCTGAATGTTCCTTTGTGCCATCGAGTATCAGATCTCTTTTCATGTACTGATGATGGGATTGCTTTCCCATGGGAAATGGGAGTGCTGGGATGCGAGAGCTGCTCTCCCTCCCTGGTCTGGGAATCTCCTGCAGGAAGCCCACATGCTGCACAGAGGGAAGCAATCCTGTGGTACAAAGAAGATGCTAGAGAGCTGCAAGCTGAAATCCATCTCCTTGTCCTATCCCACCTCACATCTCCTGAGCTCTGCAGAGCTGAGCTGATTGCTCTGCTGCCATGCAGGGCAAGGTGCTGAATGGGAAACTCCAGTCATCTTCTCTCATCCTCCTTGCGTTTTGTTCTGAATAATTTCTCAAGAGTTTACAGGAGTTATTCTCTGCCAAATCTGATTTTTGATCCTTTCCCCTGCAGAGTCCTGTTTCCTGTTTGCCTTCACCCATCAGAAGCTGCCTCCCTCCTGTCAGCAGGGGTATGCCAGAATGCAAGGGCTCCTGGGGGGCGAGAGGCTCCGGCGCCATGCAGTAGAAGCTGGCCTGCTGGAGGATTACACTCTTACAGACTTTTCGGGCGACAGACCCTCCGACAGCCACAAAGGGTCACAGGACCAGCTGCTGAGAGATCACGTGATATTGGTGCGTCCACTGCAGCACCTTGTTCATGCCAAGGATGAACTTTAACACTTCTCCCTCCACAATGAAACCCATAGGTGCTGTTCTGACAATATTGTAACAGAGATCCACAGTAGGATTCTGCCCTTTCCCTGCACCTTTTCCATCCCTGTGATCACGAGTTGCCAAAGACCTGCTCAGATCTTGCTGTTACGAAGAGGACCAATGGGCTCTGAAGGATAAGCAAGGGGCCAAAATCCAGTGATGCTGCGGCTCCTGCATCGTCCTTGCAGAGTTCAGAGTTGCCTGAAGATGGTGTTTGTGTTTATCTCACAGACCAGTATCTGCAGTGATGTCCAGGGGTCAAAGAAGAGAGAGTGCAGAAACACCTGGGTAACTTAAAACATCACATTCTTCTTTGGAGGTGACCTCCTTGCACCTTGCGCCAGCCCGGTGCAGGCTGTCAGGTCCCTGGGTGCCGCACACTGTGAATACTTGAAGATTTGTTCATGTACAGAATCCTGAAGTGGTGCTCCTGGCAACCTGCATGGTCTCTTTCCTGCATTTTAGGTTGGGCTGTTGTGTAGCCTGAGTGGAGAGGGATGGTCTTTTTTTAGTTAACCATGTAGGTCGGGTAATTTGTCATTTCCCTGAGAGGAGACTCTTCCCTCCACAGAGGAGGAATAGCTTGGCTGGAACATCTGGGACACAGAGACTTACACTGAGTTTGACTCTACTGTCCTCACATTTTTCTTCTCCTGCACCAAGCAGCCTGAAAGGTTAGCCCCTGTCTTTTATAAAGCATGACCAATATTTCTCCTATTTGCACTATGTCCCATCAAGAATGTTTTGGGTGGACTTTGATGTTGTTAAAATTCTTGTCCTCTATGTCTTTTTTTCCACTCCAGTCAACTCAAGATTGTACTGGGAGGCTGCCTGCACTTCCTTGCTCCCTCTGTCAGCCACCAGCATTTGCCTGTCACCTCCCTGTGGGCTCCTTGCACAGACTCAGAGTTGCAAAGCAAGAGCAGTTTTCAGCTTCACCTTATGCTGTCCCTTTGATTTCTAGGAAGTAGAGAAGGGGTGAGGGGAAATGGGGTTTTACCTCCACACACATTTTCCAACCCCTTAGTGTCTAGAACAATACGCCCCTGCCTCCCCAGACTAAGGGTGCTGTTCCTACATGTACCTAGAGCTCTCCCAATCCTTCCAGTTCAGCTGCTGTTTCTGTAGAGTCCTGGTTCCTGCCCCACCTCTGCTTCACGCTTGGAGCTGTTCGCGTACACAGGGATGCGATCACGTTTGCAGTTGTTCTTGGTCATTGTCCTTCCATGAGCTTTACATCCCATTTGCCACAGCTCAGAGGCCAGCCTGGCTACAGCTCCCAGGGTCTGGAAGTTGTCCTGGTGGTGCCACTACTTGCTATGTCCTTGGCATTGTCATTGGCACCATGGGCTTATTATTTTGGGGTTGTTCAGGGGAAGAAAAGAGCCTGTGGCAGAAGAGGATGATGTGCTGTCCTTATGAGCCTGTCAGATCATTTCCCATCTGCATCAACGTGGAGCATGGCCCTGTTGTCCCTACATGCTCACACCTGCTCCACGTGTTTCCTCTTCTCTCCTCAAAGAGATCCACTTCCTGTGCACTTGCATTATGTGTGTTGCCTTAAAGTGTGGTTGCTGGTGGAAAAGCTAAAAAAACACCAAAAAGAAAAACAACCTGAAAGAACGGGCACCTGTGGACACTGTCTCCCAGGGCTCAGTCCGGCGACTTCAACCCCGCGGGTTTGCTGCCGCTCTTTTCCAGCGGATGCCGGGGACAGTGCTCCGAGCCCCGGCCCTTCGGGTGCTGCTGCGGCCCCCAGGGCCGGATGCCGGCGGGGCGGGGAGCGCCGGTCTCGAACCCGTGGCGATGGGGTAGTGGCTGCGCCCGCGGGACGGCGGGGTGGGGTACACACAGCACACACACACACACACACACACACACACACACACACACACACACACACACACACAGACACACACACAGACACACACAGACACACACACAGACACACACACAGACACACACACAGACACACACACAGACACACACGCACACACACGCACACACACGCACACACACACACACACACACACACACACACACACCGGACCCTAGAGGGCCGTGGCAGGGGGCTTGAAGGACGGTAACGGCGGCCAGTCAGAGATCGGCCGTTGGGGCGACGGCCAATCGGCTGGGAGGAGAGCCGGCCCGTTTTTTGCAGCCTTCCTGCGGAGACGGCCAATGAGCGCTCGGATGGGCGGGGCGCTCAACGGAAGTTTGATTGGGAGTGTGTGACCTCCGGGCCCGGGAAGGTGCGGGGAGGGTCTCTCATGGGTCTGGGGCCGGTGGGACCCGTCCCATGACACTGGGCGATGGGGCCCTGTGGTCAGGGCGTCCTGCCCTACGGGGCTGGTGGGGGGAGTGGGGACCCCGTGGTTGGGGGGTGTCGTTCCCCGCCGGGCTGGGGAGACAGTCCTGTGGCCGGAGGGCTCGGCCTCGTTGCCGGGGCAGCTGGGCCCTGTGGCTGAGGGAGCTGCGGGCACGGGGATCCCTGGGCCCTGCCCTGCGGGTGGGACGGAGCGGTATCCCCTTCGGGCCGGGGGAAGCGAGGAGCCTGTGCCTGCGGTGGGGGCACTGCCCCGTGGAAACGGGGAGAAGGCCGCGGCCTGTATCTGGGGAGGATCCCGCGGCTGCGGGGCTGGAGCCGCAGAGGGCAGCAGGGGCTGGGTGTGGGGCGGTCAGTGCCCCGCGTGTTTCTGACTGGGACACCTCATGGCTTGTGGGCTGCACTGCCGAGGGGTCTCTGAGCAGGACACTGCTGCAGGGGGACCCCCGTGGGGTGCACCCACCCCACACGCCTCCTCCTCTTCCCCGCAGATGGCCCAGTGGCTGGCGCTCCGGCGGCTGCTGTCCCTCACTCCCAGGACGTTGCCTCTGCAGGGGCAGCGGGCGCTCCCTGACCCCCTGGCGCTGTGTGGTCCCTCAGCACCGCACGGCAGAGCCTTTGGCTCCTCAGCAGCCTGCGGGAACACCTTCAATGTGCAGGATGGCAGCGACTTCCAGGACCGGGTGGTGAACAACCCCAAACCCGTTGTGGTGGACTTCCACGCGCAGTAAGTCCCCCTCACAGCTCTTGTGCCCCTCTACACCATCGCACGTGCAGATGTGTCCCTGCTGCTTTCCTGAGATGCTGGCACTCTGGATGCAAGTGTGCCTGAGAGCTGCCAACTGCATTGTGGGGTGCCTGGTGTCAAAAGGTGCTTCTGCCCCTATGATGCAATCTGCAGAGGTTTCACCCATTGGGTTGCACCGCTGTGGGTGTAGCTACACCCTGCAGGAGTGTAAAACAAAAGTGCTGGGAAGGCATTCCCCGGGGCAGTGTAGCTGCACCTCCCAAGTGCTTGGGTGTCACCCTGGTGGCAGCCTTGCATCATCCTGCAAAAGGCACCTCAAGAAAAAGTTTGGATAGCTCCCTTTTTCAGCTTTGTGTATTAAATGTCCTGTTAAAAACACTAAATTATATTAGCAGCCATGGAAGAACACTGCACTTGATATGCTTCTGCACCGTCATGTTCAGTTTTCTTATACTGCACGCTCTCGAGAGCGGGCTCTTGATGGTAAATGCCTTTCTGTATTCATAATAGCCATGTGATACCAACAGCAACATTTGTCATCAATAAAAATGTTGTCATCCTCTTGCCAGTAAAAATATTCCTAGATGTTATCTGCTGGATTAACAACACTGATTATCTTTGTTTTCTCAAGTATTTTCATAGTCCCACAGTGCTGTCATGTGAGCCATTGTGGCTGATTCTGGGCAAAGAGAGTATGAAACTGCCTGGAAACTTCTGCTCTAAATAGACCAAACTGACAAACCTAAACGAGTGTTAATTGGGATCATCCAGGGAGGAGAGGACACATAATTGAAAACTGAAACTGATATAGAGGGAGGCTGAGGAGGAACAAAGTTTACAAGAGCTTCAATTTTAAAAGAAATGGGCACACAGAGCTTTAACTCCTGTTTTCCTTGAACTAAGTAAGTTCACAGCATCCTAACTGGTGCAATTAGAGGGTGTAGGGAGTGTTTTCTGTGTGTAGGGCCTGCAAACTCTGCTGTTGCTGCACCTGGGTTTGGAATTGCTGGTCTCCTTGAACGGATGAGATGCCTCTGAGTTTTGCAGATAAAGGGGAATTTATGTAAACCCCACACTGAGTGTGGAGGGGAAAACTGTGGTCTGATGATTGGCATAAGCTGATTTGAGTGTGGGCTGTGACCCCCACACCCAGCAGCAGCACTCGCTGTAGGGCAGCTCTGCAGTCAGCGGGGTCCAGCTCACCCACCAATGACGATGCAAAGCAGGGTAGGGGTGAAAGGCCTAGAGGGAGTAAAGCAGACTTCATTGTGATCCAAATAACATCAAAACCACCATGAATGCTGAATGGTGACCTCTTCTTCCACGCAGCTTCCCCCTCCTACAAAAAACCCCTTTGGTTTGGGAATGGTGTTTCCAGGCTGGCTCTTAAATGGAACAGTGGTGGTGGTAAAGGCAGTGGTGTAGCAGCAAGCCTTCTGCAGCTGCCACTCCACTTTTTGCCTCTAATGTCCCTCTCCTCTTTCTCCATCAGGTGGTGTGGCCCCTGCAAGATCCTGGGCCCCAGGTTAGAGAAGATGGTGGCCAAGCAGGAAGGGAAGGTGCTGATGGCCAAAGTGGACATTGATGATCACACAGACCTTGCTATTGAGTACGAGGTAGGAACTGGAAGAGCATGGGCTTTCCTTTGCCGGTGGCACAAAAAAGCCCATCCCTGGGGAAGGGTGTGCACGCAGGGCAAGCAGCGTTGTTGGGGAGGGGAAGCCTAGTGCCTACAGGTTCCTCATCGCTCAGGTCACTCATTAGTAAGTGGATTTCACTGCCTGGCTTTCCTCCAGCTTGTGTTCAGCACCCCCACCTCTAATTCTGCAGAAATGTGTCCTCTGAGCCTTGCAGGTGTTTGTCAATGTAAATGCTTCCCTGGCCTGGAGGAGCCCACAGCCTATGTGGCATTTTACTGGGGCTGCTCAGGTGCAGGGTGGGAAAGTGAAGTAACAAGCCCCAGTCTGTTCCGCTCTTGAATGTGGATCTTTGTGCAGCCAGCCTGTCATCTGTCCCTTCCTTGTTCAGGATGTCTTGCTGGGTGATGATGTCCCATCCTTAAGCCTCAGCACAAGGAGGCCCTGTGGGTTTTGTCTGGACAGGTGGAAGCCAGGCTGGAGAACACACACAGGTAACAGGAGCACACATCCCGCTCTTGACAAGCGCAAACCTTTGCACTTGCACTCGTGTTTCACATGCTTGTTATGCCTGTTCCCTGTTCTGCTTTGCTCCCAGGAGGAAGCAGAGTGACTGGAGAAGGCCATGGTCTTGGTTTATATAATTTGTTTTTCCTGCGTCAGTTTTTAGGTAGGAAAAATCCCTCTGACTGTGCTCTCCCCCATTGTTTCTACTTGTACACAACAACGCAGTCCACAGAGTCGGGACATCTTGCTGCTGTGTTTTACAGGGAAGAAAGTGCTTAATTTTCACTCACATATCACGCAGATGGAGCTGCTCCCCGTCTGCAGGTGAAGTCCTGCTCCTAGGGTGGAGGCCAGCACAGGAAGCTCCTCAAGTTGCCCAGCCAAGTGTGAACCATCTCCTGAGCAAACTGTCATTTTCTTGAACCCAGAGGAGACACTCTGTGCCATTCCCACACCCTGCCAAGCTGGAAGGAGAAGAAAGTTGAAACAGCTTGTTCCCTCCCACTCTTTCCCAGGGAGACCTTTCTGCCTGTGCTGTGGTGGCATATCCACCCAGCTGGCGCTCACAAACATGACGTGCGGCTTCCACAAGCTGAGGGTGGGAGCCTCCGGTGCTCTCCTCGCTGGTGGTGTGCTGGCAGAGAGCCCCAGGCCAAGGGAGACAGCTCCTGGCTCCTGAGGAGGGCTGTGTGTTGCAAGCCCGAAGGCTGCGCAGCTCGAGGGTGCTGGTGAGAAGCTGAATAGGCCGAGGTAGTCCCTGTGGTGGCCAGAAAGCGTGTAAATCCTAATAGATGCAGGCAAGTCTCTGGTAGCAACCACCCTAAGGAGAAAAGGAGAGGAGAATAGAGATTATTAGCTTAACTCTTGTATTTGTTTCAAGCCTTCCAGTAGATCGCATTAGGTGGGATTACAAGAGGGTAATCTCAGTTGACTGGAAAACGGCAAACAGAGTGTGTGCATGTGAAGAAACCTTTAAAAAGAGGCTGAAAGTTCCTGAGTCGTGCAGGTTGGATGACACGCTGTGTGTGCTCTCTCACTGGGTGGTGAGTGAGCAGCTACACAGCCTGCTGCGTACACACATTTGTCTGCAGGGTCTGCCTGCCTTGCAGCACTGGTGGCACAGGTGCAGGCAGGATTGATGCTGAAGGCAAGGGCCAGCTTCCAGCAATTTGTTCTGGAGCCTTATATACAAACATGATTAAGTTTTTGTTTTGCAGCAGGGCCTGGGGATGGTCACTGCGTCCTCCACTCAGTGATGCGTATCTGGTCTTGACCATTATCTCTGTGGCTAAAACCCTGTGCCTAGGTGCTGTCTGTGAGTAGGAAACATGCAGATGGGCAGGGGTAAAGGAGAAATTTTTACTTTTATTGTAGTTTGGGGTATCCTTTTCAAAGCAGAACTTTGGTTCATGGCCTGAGCACGTGCTTGGTTTTGCTTTGTGTTCTGGGAGGTTGCCACTTAAGGAGATGTGAGCGTAAGGGCTGATGGGAAGACACCAAGTCAAGATCAAAGAGGGACCAAAGGTAGTATTTGGGAGAGATCATGAAAACCAAAGGTGGTATTTGGGAGGGATCAGGAAAGATGTATTTGTTTTAAAGCCATTCCATTGAGGCTCATATGTCTGCAAGATAAGGAAGTTTTTGTGTTGGAGATTTTCAGTGTTCATGCCACCCCCACAACTCCTCCACTAACTGCCAGGAAGTCTCCTTCCATCCATGTTTGTTCCCCTGCCCACGCATGCAGCCCCTGGTTTGCCACCCGATTGCACAACGTCCTGTTCAGCAGCCTCCTTGGCGGGGGGAGGCAGGACAAGGGGGAGAGACCCCTGGAAAAGCCAAGGAATGTCGGCACATTCCTTCACAGGCGCTGCAGCCTGCCCTTGGCTCCCAGCCATCCCAGCTTAGCACGAAACAGGGACACGTTTCCTGTGACTAGAGATGTCCCCAGCGCCCTTCCCCGTCTGGTTCTGCCCAGCACAACAGTTCTTTCCCTGGGGATTCCTCCTTTTATCTAACACCTTTCATCTCTGGCTGTGGCTTTTCTCCACTGCTCCAGCCTGCCTCTGACCTCTCGCCCCGAGAGAAGAAAGGAAGAAGGAATACTTTTGTTTAATCTGCCATTTCGTACAATTTTTTAGATTAATCTCTTGTCTTTGCCCCTTGCCCACGTGTGGCCACTGGGAAAGGGCAGCCCCTTCTCCAGCTGCTGTGGGTGGGCACATCAGGAGAGCTGCTTGGTACAGGGGCGGTCATTCATCGGCAGAGCTCAGTCCCGTGTTATGCCTCATTCTGAAGCTTGAGTGAAATCCTTCCCCCTGCTACGTTATGTGGCATCTAAGCTCCAGTTACAGATAGGAGAGAATTCCCTCAGTAAGGGCACTGCCCAGCCTGGATACCACGTTTGTTTATTTATCTGTGTGGTCAGCGGTGATCAAAAGCAGCCTGACTTTTTCTCTAGAAATGCTCTTGAGAGAGGAGGAGGGTTTGTTTAGGTTCAGTGCAGATGGATCTCAAAAAGAAGGGAGATTAAAAAAAAAAACACAAACCCACGCCAACCTTGTGTTCTAGAAATCCCCATATTCCCATGACATTTGCTTCTCAAGCAGCAAAACAGAGTACGTGCTCTGTTAGCAGGCTGCCCTTGCTGCAGCCAGCAGGAAGGAAGCTGTCGAGTTTTCTGGGCAAAGAGCTCAGTACCCTGGTTCTCACCCAGCTCTGCAGCGCCAGCCCCCCAACCCATTTGTGGGGTTTGCTCACCACCATGAAAAGGGGAAGAGACTGAAGGACCGAGGCTGTGTGAAGCTCATGGGTGCGCTGGTCAGCACGCAGAGCCGTGTAACTCAGTGTTAGCTGCTTCTCTGTGGTGCTTCCAAGAGTCACCTGTTCTTCACGCAGGTTGTGATGCCCTGATGCTATTGCTGGTTGGGCATGCTGGTTTGTTGGATGAAGCTGGGACAACTCTGCTCATTATTCACCCATTTTGCAAACCAGAGAAAGGCTTAGTGGAGCTTTGCCCTTCTCAGGGAGGGAGAGACCAGCTGAGTGCAGTGCTGGTACCATCCTTTCTCACCCCTAAAATCACAAGGGAGTGTGTTTGTGCACCATTGCCGGTGCTGAGGTCCAAACCCTCTGGATCCGCTCCCACCAGTCGCTAGGAGGAGCTGAAGATTGCATGTTGCAGCAGCCCAGGCGCTCCCATCCCTTCAGATGAGGCTGCACAAGCCCTGGAGGACAGACAGACTGCGGGGAGCCACGCCGGACTGGCCAGCTGGGGCTGGGTGGGAAGGAAAGCACAAAATGTGCCTTTCATCTTAGGCTGCCGTTGGGAGAAAAGCCAGCCCTTTGGCAGGTTTCCCGAGGAAGGATTTGCAGATCCTCGCTGGCAAGCGCATGCGGGAGGGCCCCGCAGGCTGATGGGGAGGCAGCGGGTGAGATAAGGACAGAATGTGTTTCAGGAGTGGGGGACGCTTTGGGCACCAAAACTGTGGGGTCAGAATCATGACCAGATCTCTCTGCTGCTGCTGCAACTCTCCAAGCTCGGGTTGTTCCTTCTCCCAGTTGTGTCCCCAGAGTCTCTTCTGTTGCTGGTCAGCTGGCAAGTCCATGGGGAACGTTGTCATTTCCACTGCTTTTCATCTGAATAATTCCCAGAAAACTTTGTTCTGGGATGAAAAAGCAGTGCCCAGAGCAGCATAGCTGCCTGCTGGCTCTGGTCAGAGGGACTTTTTCACTTTTTACCTAATCACCGGGGATCCGCAGTGGACAGCCACTGGTGCGTGACCAGCTAAACCACTGAAAACAGAGCAGAAAAGGAAAGATGGTTCGGAGGGGCTTGTCATTACCATGATAGGATGGAGCAGGAAATCTGCCTGTGCAGTGATGGGTGAGGACCCTCCTCCAGCTCCAGTCCTGTCTGGAGGAGAACATGGGTCCAGACTGATACCACTCTGGTCATAAAATGTCCAAAGGTTGTCATGTCTGAGAGGTGTCCTGGTAAAAGACTGTGTTTGTTTGCTTATGATAGGACAGAAGGGAAGGAGAAGAGGAATTTGTCCTGGCAGGGGGGAAAGCTTTACCTTATTTTTGGTTTAGTTTTGGTTTTGTCTTTAAAATTTTGTGTCTTAACTCAAAAAGCTGCTCAGCCTTGACATAAGGAGTACAATATAAGTCAGCGCAGAGGTGAGGCCACAGGGAGAGGAGGAACATGGAGCTCAGCTGGCCTGTGTTTTGCGAGTGGACATGTTACCCTTGAGCAGTGTGTGCTCAGCTCCCTTGTAGCCACTTCTCTAGAGCTCCATTTGGGGCCGGGGTGCAGCTGGGCTCCGTGCAGCCTCTGCTCACCCGTGTCTCCCTGTTTCACTTGTCCCCAGGTGTCAGCAGTGCCAACTGTGCTGGCTATGAAGAACGGAGACGTCGTGGATAAGTTTGTGGGGATAAAGGACGAGGATCAGCTGGAGGCATTCCTCAAGAAACTCATCGGAGCCTGAAGTAAAAGGGTGGCTGTGCCTCTGCCTCTGGACATGTCCACGTTGTGCATTCCTTGCCTGGGAGAGCAGAGGGGCACGTGAACTGTCTGCCTCTACAACCTGGGGCTTTCTTCTGGTTTGGGGTTTTTAGGAGATGGACAGTGTTGTAACCCTTCCCTCCCCCTTCTCTTGAGCAGCAGTAGTTGTAAAGGGCGTTTAGGAGCGGGGCTGCTTATTCTCAAAATGTGGAATGTGGCTGGAATTAGGAGCCTGTGTTTATCAGCAAAGAGCTGACGTGCAGAGGAGCTGCTGCTGCTGAGTTAAGAGGAGGAGGAATGTTTTCCTCTTTGCCTAACATCTGATAGCCCAGAGCAGAGGGCAGCTGCTCCCTGCGAGATGTGGGTACATACCTGCCCTGGGTGGGTTTAAAGCTGAGAATGCCTCTGCCTTGTCTATGAAACCTGTCTCTGTCCCTCTGTCCTCGTGTCACTGGGACAGGTACGACTCCTCCATAAATCCATGGGCTCCCATAATAATTTTATAAGAGAAAATAGAGAGAAATATTTTATGGATCTCCTTTTGTGGGTCTGTAATAGGGAGAACTTTATCAGTCACTGCTGTTAACTAGAGAATAAAACTTGATTCTCAGAAATCACAGGAAAATCCCTTGTCTGTCCAGAGAGGCGAGGGAGTACTCGCCACACAGTGGCTGGTTTCTAATGATGCGTTGGGAGAGCACAGGTTACGACTTGATCCCTGCTAAAAGGTAATGTGCTGAAAAAACAAGTTGATTTCTTTCACGAGGTTTTCAGTGCTGCCTCTGGGACTCCCTTTGGGTGCTGCTGGCCCCAGGACACCAGAAGAAGGACTCGCCTCCTGTGCGCAGAGGAGCAGCATCTCATTGCACAGAAGGAACCTGAGCTTTCCTCAACCCCCTTGTGCTTTTCTCGCTCCTTTCCTGCCTGAGGAGCCCGAGCGCCTCCCTCTCCCTCATGTGAATGGCTAAATCTGCTCTCACAGGTGAGCCCTGCCAGAAGGCAGTCTTTTGACTTTAATTGCCCTGACCTTTAGACTAAGGGAGGCAGTTGTGTGCTTATATCATGAGCGGCCTTCAGCCCTTCCCATCTCTTCCTCCTCCTCCCCACATACACCTGTTTCCAGTCAGCCTGGCTTCTAAGTGCTCCCTGCTTTCTCATGCGCTTGTAGGCAGAGTACAGCAGCAGGGCTGATGCCTACTGTAATGCTTAATTCCAGTTTGCTTATCTAAATCTAAGCTGCATGAGAACATTGTAAGTGCTTAATAGCCATGTACAAGCTGCCTTTTTTTTTTTTTTTTTTTTTCTCCTCAGCTTCTGTTTCCTTCAGTCACTCTTGACTCTGCTTTGGCTTTGCTCCATTTCACCTCCCTGCTTGTTACAAGCAGTGAAGCCATTTTTTTTCTGCACCTTTGCAATAACGATTTATGACCTTTGAAGGAGCAGGGGAGTGGTGATCGAAGTCCTGCATCTCCTGCTGCAATCACAGTGCTGCTGGCATCACTGCTCCCACCCACTTCCATCACCCCCAAGGCCTGGGCAGCAGTGCAGGGCACCTCCTGGTCCGGGCTGGGCTGACCTCAGCCCTGGCGTGCTGCTAGAGGTGATGTCACTCGGATGTAATTTGGTAAAGAATTCTTGGTCAGTTATGATCAGTAGAAACCAGCATTTTGTTTTATTTGGGAGACCACAGAAGCTGTGCTGCTCGTGTCCTGCTCATGTTTCAGGCCGGGCAGTTTGCCCTGCAGTTTCAGTGTTCCTGCTCTGTAAACACTTCTAGTAAAGACCATCTCCATTTTCCTGCGTGAGCAGGAAAAGTAGGGGAACAGCGTCACGTACCCGACAATAGTCAACTTTCATGTTTCACCATCCAATAGAACAGGAAAAAACACAGTGACTTTGCATTGTGTAATTAAGGGGTAGTATAAATTAGCTATTTTATCACTTCCTTCTAAGGAAAAGTGGAGTTGAGGTGCTGTTCAGCTATTAAAAGCACCAGCATGCTTTAGGGCGCATTGTATGAAAGCCTGTTTCTGTGAGATAAATGCTGGAGACCCACATGTGTGGTGCCCTGTGGAAATCCTTCAGAAACAGCATAGCGGGTGGAGAGGAGGGGGGTGCGGGGGTAGTTTGAGACTCCCCCAGCGCTTTGCACAGTTTTCACCACAGGACAGGACTCAAAGCACAAAGATGTTTTATGTGGCAGGATCTTGATTCAGCTCCCTGCTTGCTGACTGTTGGGGGAAGCTTCAGGGATTCCCACAGCTGCCCTTAATAACAGAGGAGGTGCAAGCAGAGAAGCGCTGCCAGCACTGTATTTATGTTGTGGTTAAACGAGGGGTTGCACAGCAATTTTCATGCCACCTGAATGTGATGTTGGTCTTTCCTGAGAGAAGAGAGCTGAAGTAATAGGTAATTCCTCAGCAGTATCTGTTTTTTCCATGTCAGCTGGGAAAATGTTTCCTCTTTGCTCACTTCAGCAAGGATGCAGTGGGTTTTTCCTTTTGGAGCTAAGCACATCGAATGCTCCTCTGATCTGTTAAGCAATTGTTCTCTCCTGCACAAGCCTGCCTATTATAAAGCAGCTTTCTCAGCTTCTAATGTTCCTGATTGCTATTTTATGAGGATGTGGTGATCGTTGCCTTCCCAAGGGTAGCAAAGCTCAGCTAAACCCCTTTCTCCCCAGGTATGTTCTGAAACCAAGGCCAAGATCCTCCTCCCCAGAGGCCAGGCGCGGTGCCTTTGTCTTCACAGTCTTGTCCAAGGCACCCGATCCCAGGCAAGCGGAGGTTTTCCCTTTGTTTCTGTTGGCTTTACACTTGCATCAAGCCATAACACAGCTGTTCCTTTCCCAGAGATGTTTGTGCCAGCCCGCTAAGCTCAGTCTTAACCTCCTGCAAGGGGGGAAAGCTGCGCTACCTTCTCTGCTAAGGGTGCTATGGTGAGAGCAGCTTCAAGTGCTGGTAGAGGATGGAGAATTCAGGTTGGCTGGTTTGAAGCACACAAGGGATTGTTTATACATGGTCCCCTACAGCTCTGAAGGGCATGGTTGTGGCCACATTTGTCTCCAACCAGATCTGGCCTCAGCAGCCTGGCCACCCAGCTTTGCCAGTAAATCCTTAGCTTTATCAACGTACTATATGATTCCTCCTGTGCAAAGAGCAAAACAAAGAGCAGCTCCATGTCAACCGGGAAACAACCACCACTAATGCTGCCCTAGGCAGGGCCTTTCACCAGCCTGGCGGGGTTGTTTGCCCCAACAGTTTGCTCATCACTTTGAGTCTTCCATCTATCCCCCACACCTCATTTTTCTCAACTAACTAATTATAGGATTCAGACTGAATCAGTAATTAAAATCTCCAACCCTGTAAGGCTGTTACCAACAATGTTAAGCTCAGTATTATATAAAACTGTTGCTGAGTTGTGTTAAGTGTTCACTCAGCTTCCTACAAGTTAAAGAATAACAGTTTGCACAGCTGCGATATCCTAAGCAATAAAAAGATAAAACTACCATAGTCTTGACTCCCAGACCAAAAGAAACTAGATCCTTGTTACACAGTCCTGTTGTCATTACCTGCTCCTGCCACCCACCCAGGCCCAAGTCCACCACCATACAGGGGAGTCTTCCTGCTGCCCTTCTCAAGGACACGGGATGCGCTTGTGACCTTTGTGGTTTCTCTGCCTCTGCAGCTTTTTAAATTCAGCAACACTTTCTCTCTCAGAACCTTTCTCAGGTAAAAACCAGAGGCTGCAACTCGCTGTAAGAGTGGTAGCCGTGAGCTGGGTGTGAAGTCGGAGGAGGATGCTGTGCTGGGCCATGCCTGGTTAATTTTTTTTCTCTGAGGTGCATCCTACCATCCAGGGAAGGATGGAGGCAGGAGCAGCAGAGAAAACCCCAAATTTCTTACACCCAGAGGAGCCAAATGGGTGAAAACCAGAGACCTCAATGTAGAGCTGGAAAATGTGGCACCCCACATCCCAGTGGGGATGGAGCGAGGAGTAACCCTGTGGCTGCCTTCCTGAACTAATCCTGTGAGGAGAGACTGGAAGGGGACACCAGAGCTGCCTGTGCCGTGTGGGCAGAGGAGAGCTGGCAGCTGCGGGCAACGAGGCAGCACTCAACCTCCTGCCTGCCCACATTGACTGCCTAGGCACTCATAATCCCAAATTGCAAAAAGAAAGGCACTAAAATCGACTGTTTTTTCTCCGTGGCGTGCAGCTTCTGTGGAGTAATACTGTTCATGCACATATTAATATATGTATGTGTTTAACTACTCGTATGTTCTTGTTCTCTATTGTGGAGACTGCAAAAAGCTTCTGGGGCTCAGAGATGTCCCCAGCAGCTGTAGCTGTGGACAGAAGAGGACAGGAGCCAAGCTGCTTTCTCTCCTGCTTCAGGAAAGGCTCAGCTCCTGATACTCTTGGAACACACCACTCATCCCCCTGCTGCTGAAGGCACCACAGCTCCGTCTCTCCTGTCAGTGAAGGAGTGGTTGAGCAATACTGCAAAATAGGGAATTTTTGCAGTGAGAGTCCTCGGAAATATCCACTTCAAGTTGTCCAGAGGGTACAAAATGCAGCAGAGATTTCGGTGTTTTCTGGAGATGATGGTGATCTCCGGTCACGTGCAGCTACAGGTCCTCCATGCCAGTCCCACGCAGCCAGCAGTGAGAGGGTGTTTGTCCTGGCTGGCTCTGCATGTGTTTAGCTTCATGGCCTCAGGACAGAGAGGAGCCATATCCCCTGAGGTTGCTTTCTTGCTCCATCACGAGGCAATAATGCTTCCCCACAGGGCCTGTGGCCACAGGACTGCACAGCTCCTTTCCTTGCTGAACCACGCTGCGGCCCGCAGGTGACAAACACCCTTGGCCTGGCCAGCACAGCTGCTGTGATAGAGACAGCGCACTGTACCACATGCAAGCTCCGGCATGCCTGCTAGCATTTATATAACATCATTTTGCTTTAATCTGGCTTTTAAAGTAAATTGTCAAAGCCCTTTCTGTTCACTTGGGCCCTTTTTTTTTTTTGTTTGTTTTACTGCAAGTTTCATCTTTCAAAGGTCGGCTAGTTTTGAGTGACGCTGAAAAACCCCATTTGCAGTGGCTTTTTGTTCCATTCCTGTATTGTTCAGGCAGAAGTGGTTGTTTTCTTTTCGTCCTGGCATAGCTCAGGAGTGACTGCATGGTCTGAGCTCAAACTTTCTAAAAATACTCACCCGTGAGGAGAGATCCAGCATGGCAGTGTTCAGATCCAGAGATTAACGCCTTGGAAAGGCGCAGTCGTCTGAAAAGAAGCCGGAGGCAGCATTGTGCCAACTCTTTGGGCACCGTAAGCCCTGTAGCTGCAGCGCATGGCAGGCAGAGAGGAATCATAGAATCATAGAATATGGAATAGTTTGGGTTGGAAGGGACCTTCAAAGCTCATCTAGTCCAGCCCCCTGCAATGAGCAGGGACATCTTCAACTAGATCAGGTAGCTCAGAGCCCCATCCAGCCCGGCCTTGAATGTCTCCAGAGATGGGGCATCTACCACTGCTCTGGGCAACCTGTTCCTGTATTTTACTATCTCATAATAAAAAATTTCTTCCTACTTTCTAGCCTGAATCTCCTCTTTTAATTTAAAAGCATGACCCCTTGCCCTATCATAACAGGCCCTGCTAAACAGTCTGTCCCCACCCTTCTTATAGGCCCCTTTTAGGTGCTGAAAGGCCACAATAAGGTCTCCCTGGAGTCTTCTCCAGGCTGAACAACCGCAACCCTCTCAGCCTGCAGAGTGCTGTGGGTCTCTCTGGGCCACCCAGACCCAGGTATGGGGTAAGTCCAGGCAGCACCTGCAGAACCACCCCAGGGGAAATACTGTCTGCAGGGAGGCTATGGGATGACTCAGAAGTCATAAAGAAAAGCACTTCTTGCTGCTTGGAAAAGCAAGGCTGAACGATGAGCTTGCTCCTCATCAGAGGTTGGTCTCTGTAACCACATCCTCTTCTCTGAGCGTGAGACAGGCAGCCATGGGGGAAGGGAGGATGGCAGGGACTGAGCAGAGCAGAGATCAGGCTTATGACAAATTGCAGGAAAGCATGTGGGGGCTCCGTTTTGTCCTTCCACTGGCTGATTGCAGGAAGCTCTGCAGGTGACGGCTTTAGCAGCTGCTGGGACAGGAGACCTTATTGTTCTGTGCTTGTGTTTACAGCCATGCCAGTTTTTTGGCAGGAAGCTACAAGACAAACCCTTCATGTTCTTCTTTCTCGCTTGCCCAGTTTGCTCTCAAGGGACTGATCTTCAGCTTGGCTCTTTCAGCTTAGCTCACCACCTGGAGAGGTCCAGCTTCCCCTTCCCAGCCAGGCTGCGTCCCATGGGTTTTGCCCTAAGATCCTGGCAGGAGCGTGGAGACTTTTAATAAAGCTTGGGCAATATTAAAGGCTGCTGCTGTCATGCCTGACACTGCATTTCTAGCACTAAACAATGGGATCACCCAGTACACCAACCCCCTTCTACATGTCTGGGCCCTATTTAGTTCCTGTTCCCCTTTCCCTGGCCTTGGGCTCAAGTTCTGTTCTCGGTTTGGGTTTTCTTGGTGACACTCAGAGGAAGCATATTTGGGTTTTTTTTAATCTGTCTGGCAGATCCGTAAGGCAGAAGCTGGCAGCACCCTTGAGATGAATGGATATGGGAACGAGGGTCCCATCCCTGCCAGTCTCACTGGAGCCTGCAGCACGGAAACTGGCAGCATGTGTCTGTGCCTGCAAGCAAAGTCCTTAGGTCACTGTCATCTCCCTGTTCTGCTGCTCCGTCATGATGCTGTGCCTCCCTGTGACACTGTGCCTAGCCAGTGGTGGCCAGCAGCACATGGGTGACCCAAGGGCATGGTTTCCAGCCTGCAGCTGGGGGCACAGCAGCTGAGCTCCATTGGTGTTAAATCCCAAGATTTTTCCCCCTGCCTTCTTTTTTCTTCCCTGCGTGGGGTTTTATTCCAAGGCTGGGAACAAAGGTCATATCCCCTCTGAGGAATCAACAGGCTGTGACATTTCCGGCAAGGATGGCTGTGTGCTGGGGGCAGCCAGCAGCAAATCTCCCTGCCACAGGGCTGGTGAGACACACAGGCTGGTGTGTCACCAGCTCTGCCAAGGGGTGTCAGCAGGGGGTTTGCATAGAGTGGATGTGCCAGGTGGTGTAATCTCACCTGGAGAGCACCTGGCTGCAGTTCAGGCTCCACCACGCTCGCCTGTGCCTGTGATCTCATGGGGTTTTGCAAGCACTGGCTGGGCACAGCCAGCCCACGATGGGGGAGCTGCAGAGAAGGCACAGAGCCGGGGTGATTCAGCCAGGCAGCCTCTTTCCCAGCTCCGTCAGGGTTTACCCCAGTGTCTCCATGCCCTGCTGGGGGTGGATATAAATTGACAGAGCCCCCGCAGACTGTGTCTCCCCAGCACTGCTGTCACTCTGCCGCCCCCAGCCCAGCATCCCGGCCAAAGCCAGCTCCTGCCGCGGCTGCTTCCTCTTCATGGTGCTGCTGTGCACAAACAGCTGCATCGTGTCGGCCCGGCGGGCTGCGCCGCCCTGATAAATGACCCGATTTCCGAGAGTGGGGATGGAGCTGCCACTGTACAGCTCTCAAGAGAGACAGGAGGGCAGCGAATGGCCCAGCCATGCCAGAGAGACCTCACTACACATCTCATCTGTGTCTCCCACCAACACCATGTCTCCCAGTGTCTTATCTTGCCACACATACAGCAGCACGGGTAGCAACCAGGGCATTTAAATCTGTAACCTCTGCTTTGCAGAAAGGACAGACAGGCTGCCTCCCCAGGCAATGGGCTTGGGGAATGACTGGCAGCACCACTGGCACTTCAGAAAGCCATAGCCAAACACTTGGAAAAAGGGGACGCAGAGGATGTGCATCTGCAATCAGTGCCACAGCTGTCACCTGTGGGCACCTCTTGGCAGCCCCACAAACTTGGTCCAGGGGCACTGGGAAACAGAAAGCCACCTAGAAAAGGGGCTGTTCTCCTGCCCCATCTCTTCCCTGGCCTCCACTGGCTCTGCTCTCCCCAAGTGCTGGAGCAGGGGGATGGGACAGGAAGGTCTTCGTTATTCAGGGCTGGCTAATTAGATGGGAATGTTATCTCCAGCCCAGATGTCAGCTCTGACCTCCCTCTAACCTTCTTCTGGAAATCAAAACAGGCACAATTCTGTTTGTTTTAAAATAATAAAAATAAGCATTTGGGGTGAAGCAGGAAAACCTGGCCCTGGGGGTACAGCTGGAGAGGGAGGAGGGCACGCGACCAGATAAGCCTGGTGAGACACCAGGCTGCAGAGCTGGGAGGGACGGACACCCTGGGCAGAGAACAAAGTCCCATGACTTCTGGTGGCTGTGCACGTAGTTTGGGCACTCTAACCTACATCCAAGCAGTGGTGGTGGCACAGACACAGCCTCTTATTCCAGCTGGGCCCAGTGTGTCCAGAGGTGGAACTGTTGGTGAAGGTCAGCTGAGTTTGCATTTTGCCACCCTGCCTTGCTTTGGGATTGACCAAAGGGTCTTAAAAGGAGATGCTGATCTCAGGAACAAGCTCTGCATTTCAAACCCGACCTGACTGCTTTTTGCTTATGTCACCTAAGGCTGTCCCTAAACTGTTTCAGACTAAAGGTAGCTGGGTGACATGAACAGCTGGTGGTTCCTGTCCTTGGTTTATAGTAAAAGCTTGTTTTATTGCATGTCTGTAATAATTTTCTATAGCTGGGGAGCAAACTTTGCCCAGCTCTGAACTAGGCCAGACATTTGAGTGCCTCACCCCACGTTAACCCAGGTTCATGTCTCTGTTCCCCACAGCAGGCTACATTGCTTCACTTCCTCTTCTTTGTAAGCCCAGAGCTCTAGCCTGGAGCTGAACACTGAGGAGGTCTCACCTGGAACCCCTTCTCCTTCCATGTCAGACATCCAGGCACCTTGGACTCTTTACCAGGCACCAAATCTCCTTACAACAGAGGCTTGATGGCAGTGCTTGCTGCAAAACGAGGTGTGGATGTGACCGACTGATAACCAGCACTCTCGGGCTTTCTCATTCTGCTACAGCCTCTGTGGCTCAAGGCAGCCGCTGGTGCAGCCTTGGCTCTACCCTGCCCAGTCCATCTACAACGCAGGCGCACGAGCATGGCCTACACCAAACTGTCCCAAGGCCCTTCTCCAAGGATTCTTCCTGATGGGACTCCCAGCTGTTTAAGGTGGCCTGGAGGGAGCCAAAGTGCACACTCAGCCAGCAGCACAGAGATGCCCTGTCCCTGCCTCCCTCCTCCCTCCCTGCCTGCAGATCATGTTTCATAGCTAACATCTCATATCCTTGCAGTGCATCTCTCCCATCCACAGCCTGGAGCTCATCTTCGCTTTCTCCATTTCCCATGTTTTGTGAAGACTTCAGAGGGATCGCTCATCATGCTGCAATCCTGTTGTTGCAAAAGGCATTGCTGATTCGCAGTTACACGTCATTTTGTCTACCATTATTCCCAAGACAGCAAGCAGGTAAAAGTGTTGAGGTGTCCCTTCTCACTTGCCTCCTTTGAAATCAGCTGCTGGCCCACTGAGCAACGGGTGTTCCTTTTTATGCTCTGAAGGTCTTGCCTCAGAGTTATGACATCACAGCAGTGATGCATTGCCCTCCGGCAATATCACCAGAGCAGAACATGATTTCTGTTGTCTTCCAGTCCTAGCTACCACCTGGTACACCCTGTCTCCCCAAGGTTTGGGGTTACTGAAGGAGAGTAATAGCTGAGAGGTGAGTAATCGAGAAGCTACCTGACTAGATTTATACCTGACTGTAAACATCCCCTCTGATAACAATGGGAAGGAGGATCTGTGCCTGCTAAGGAGAGCCACCAAAGGAGGAGAGTGGACAGACATCCCTGGGTATGCATCCAGATGGCATTCACACAGTGTACATGCGGTACAGCTCTGTTCACAGAAGCCACCACAGCTCCCCAGACTTGAGTGAGTTTGTACCCATTTTTATGACCTAAACTTCTACACCAATATTTTCATGACAGGTGGATGCACCAACTCCCTGTGTGACGACGTGTACATGCACTAACACAGGCTGGTACTGTGCATGCAAACCCCAACAAACACACTCGCAAAGATTTGTTATTTTACAAGTAGGCAGAGAGACCTGCTCTCCTCCAAGATGTGATATGGATGTGAGATGTTCCTCAGGATGCTTCACAATGGTCCTTGGCATTTGCAAGAGGGACATGAACAAATAGGAGTGACTCCAGCAGAGAAGCACAAAGGCGGATAGGGGCTGGAGCATCTGACACATGAGCACAGGCTGAGGGAGCTGGGTTGGCTGGGTCATCTATCTGCTCTCTTCTACTACCCAAATGGAGGTTATGCAGAAGGTTAGGGTCAGATTGTCAGAAGTGCTCAGTGAAAGGACAAGAGGCAAGAACAGAGATTGTGGATTTGACATTCTTGGAGGTTTTCAAAACCCAGCTGGATATGGCCCTGAGAACCCTGATCTAATCTTAAGGATGGTCCTACTCCAAGCAGGTAAATGGACTTGAGATCTCCAAGGTGACCTCCTATACTACATGATGCTGTGATTTTGGTAATCCTACACGTTTGACAATAGACCCTCCTTAATTCAGATACTGATTGCAACCACTTTGCATGTGGGATGCTATCACAACCCCTGTGACCAGCCATGCACCTAGAGTAAACTAATTCTTAGTATAACTGGAAAGGAGGCTTTTTGGCCTCTTCTGGGCAGTGATTCCCTCATAGTTTCTGACCAGCTTATGTCTGGCTGCTCATGACTGTGCAGTTCCAGCACCTTTCTAGCACCCAAGTAGTCAAATGGACCAGGAAAATGATCAAGCTGGAAACATCTCCTTTTCTTTTGGTTCAAGTTTGCTTCCAACTGGTTCAGCTGACTGTGTCATCTGGGACTGGCAGTGGGAGTGTGAAAATCAGAGGGAGTGGAACAGCACTTGTTCCTTCAGGGTCTGCTCATACTTGGGTTGGATTCACACAGTTGTCAAGCCCCGACTCTGACCCTTGTGAGGCTGAGGAGGAACATGGTGTTCCACCCTTGCACGTTAACCTAACCCACGTCACTCATCCCATGGGAAAGGGTGCACAGCTGCTCTTTCGTGAGCCACAGATGGCCTGCAAACAGTTAAAGCGTGGCTGTTGTGGTAAGCTCAGGAGAGGTGAGGAATCACCCGAGATCACTGCGACCTGTGAACCGCTCCCACAGCTCCTGCACTCCCTGGCTCTTAAAATATGTGGCTTGAGAACTATAAAAACTCAGTATATGGTAGGGAAGGTCATTATCTCTGGCAGCTCATGTGCAAACCTGGGTGTCCAAGAACTGCAAAACCCATGTGGTAGCATCCAGCCCACTCAGCCCTGCACTTCTGCAACCTGAACATCACCACAAATACATGAAGTATATTATAGAGGAAGCTCTGGGCGCCTGTTTCCCCTCTTATAAAACAGAGATAACTGCCTCCTGGAGTGCTGTATATGACTGTTTTTGGTAAAGATTGCCAAGGTCTGGCAGCCAGCATGTACTTTGTCCTCTGGAAGGCCAGTCTTCCGCAGCTCGCAAGCGGCATGGCTAATCCCTGCCTGCTGCTCCTTCCCAAAGACTGCCAGTGTTCACAGAGGGACGTGCATGCTGTGACATCTTTCTTTCTTTCCCCCAATTGGGAGAAATTGAGTCACACTGGGGTGATGTCCTAAGAGCTGGCAGCAGGCCCAAAAGCAAAGTTACAGCCTGAATCATCACCCATCATACCCCTATCCTAGCCACTGTACGCATGTGGCTTAAATTTTCATGCCCTTGGTTTAATGAACTTATGTCAGGAATTTTATGTGCATAGCAACCTTATCTGATGACAGTGACATTTTTAGCATGTTTATGTTCGGTTTTATTTGTAACCAGTTTCAGCATAGTTCAGCTGGGTGGATCAGATGGGGCTGACATGTGTAAGAACCCAATGCACGGATGGGTAGCTCAGCTACAGATACTGCAGGGCTCCAAAGCACATCCAGAGGCAAAAAGATCTGCAACGGAGTTTGTGTACCACATTTGCCAGCTGCAGCCTTTCACACACTTACTAGTGTCCAACAAGCAACACTGGCGGGGCTGGAGAGTGAGTTGTTTGTTTTTCCTTTCTTTTTTTTTATTTCCGGTTCTCAGTACTATCACAACCAGATGGGAATAGGTTTCCCACGTTGGATGTGGGGGACTCTCCAACACAGCACTCCCAGATACCCACAACACTGCAAATGCAGATATTTCTGCTTCACCACAGCTCCAGCTAGTAGGAGGTATGGGGGAGAAGGGGAGGGGAGCCAGGTCATTTTGTCGTTTGAAATTTAAACAGCTGGATTCAGTGAGGGTTCCCAGGGTTTTTCCCGGGAAGGAGGTCAGCTTGTGCGGGCAGATCGCCTGGGAGCAAGCATCAGGAGTGCCCCTGGAGGCTCCACCTCCGCAGCTCTGCCTGGAGCACAGCACTCTTGACCATATAAGGCTGTTGTTGTCGCAACGAAAAAGAGCCATAAATAGTTGTATGATCGTTACCTGACTCTCTCTGTGCAAGATCGGGCACCTTCCCAAGCGACTCTTCCTGCTTCTCCACTCCATCTCCGGGAAGGCAGCGTGTCCCGTGTCTCTGCTCATGGATGTGCAAGCCCAGGCCACGAGGTCCCATATCTGCAGGTGCTCCACCCTGCATGACTCCTTGCCTTGGACTGTTCAAAGTGCAGACAGCCTCCTGCCTGAGACTACTTGCTTGCTTTACAAAGTTCTCCAGGAGGGTGGCTGCGGCTCACATGCCTATTTGCCTTTCTTCATCTGCTCATGGGCCAAAAGTTTCTTTAGTTTGAAGGGCGGCACTTTCATTCTTCAACTGAGAGTGTATGTACAGTGGAAGGTGTGGGAGGAGAAAGAAAAACAGTACAGCACGGCAAAACAAGACACTAGCAGAGATGGTAAGCAGCCCTATGCAAGCTATACCTGCTTGCTTCTTTTCCAAGGTGCAAGATCCTGCAGGAAAGGATTCACCCAGGCAGGGGACACATGGCAGGGAAGGAGCTGTGCTCACCAGCATCTAGGCAGGGATCGCACCACCTGGCTGAGCTTGGCCCTAATCCCATAGCATGGCTGTGGCACTTTTCTTGCAGGGTCCCCTGCACCCTACAGAGCCCCTGGGGACCTGGGCACATGGGGGCACACAGCGAGGGAGACTTAACTGTGCAGTGCAGCCCCTGCTGTCGGTGTTGAGGGAGGAGGCTGTCCTCTGGGCCTTATCCTTACTATGTGAGCCTTCAAATGGCCATCTTGCCCCATCTTTTCTCTCTGGGAAGGTGATCTTCCAAGGGCATATTGCCCTTTCTTAGATTAAGTGCATTCCAGAGGGGGAATACCTAAATGAAAAGGAGAACTTGCTGCCTCCTAGGAGAAGCTTAACATGATGAGGAAGACACCAAGGGCTGAGCAGCAGCAAAGCCCTAGACCAGCAGTCAAGAGACCTGGTGTATCTGTCAGACAATTATTTGCCTGTTTCCTGATGTGGCTGAGTTTTATTCCTCCCCCCTTCTCATTTTTTCTCTAAGTAATGAAGCAATTCATTGTCAGTGCATATTTTAAACACTGACTCTCTTGGTTCCTGTCTTAGACCCAGCACACACTTCCCAAAAGTTTCCTGTGGGCCCCAGCTACAGCAGTTTAAACATTTTCCATCGTACGTGAAGCAGCTCTGTGCTGCCATGGGGTCCTTGGTTCCCTCACTTGGCTGGTCAGTCAGGGTAGAGTCCTGTACCCAGCCCCTGCCTGGGACCTACTGCAGGCATTGGGGCCATTCTCAGCCGTTCTTCACCTCTGATTGACGTCTGACACTGTGTTAGTTTTGTCAGTTTGAGTTTGAAAGCTCTTTGGGAAAAGCAACAGGAGCTGATCTTGGCTTGAGAATCAGTCTGTGCCACTGAAACACAGTGAGAAAGGAGGACCATGGTTGGATGTGCAGCAATAAAGGGGGGAATGCCTATCTTCACTAGATATCTATCTTCACTAGACTATCCTCAGTCTCTTCCAGAGAGGAGAGGCAAGGTTGCTGCCAATGAGAACTGCTATGCTTGGGAAGCTGCCACTGAGAATTATGAGTTTTCCCCTAGACAGTCTTTTCCAGGTCTGCTGGCAGGCCAGGAGACACAGACCCTTTGGGGAGTGTAGGTTGAGCTGGTCTTTCCCCAGTCTCACATAACCGCGGGTCCACTGCTTTCTGGGCAGCTCCTTGGACGCAAGAGAAACCTTCAGGGAACACAGATCTAGAACTTCAGGTATGCTTGAATATCTGGGTGCCTTCTACCTTGTAAAGGTCTTGGACAAATAGCACTATCACAGGCGGCAAGCGAAGTGTGACACTGCCTGGAGACTGAATCATAACGTGCTTTTCCCAATACAGTGGGTTAAAGTGCCTCACTCCACCTTTCTCAAAAAATTCAACAGAGTACATGATTAGACAGCAGCAGTGTGAAAGGTTTCATTCCAATACAGGGTGTAAAACATTTAGCATTAAGATGGCAGCTGTCTTTATAGTACAGTTCTCCATCATTGGGATTGCCTCTTTTTGAGGCAGAAGGACTGCTCCAAGCCCCTGGGTTTCTTCCTTCCCTTGCTGGGAGGGAGAGGGAAGAGGAGGGGTACCCATGCCAGCATGGCTGGCACTTCCCTGTGGGACATCTTGGTGCCAAGAGGTGAGGTCATTGCTATCAGGAGGAGGCGTAGTGTTGGCAGGAAGGAGGGCAGAGGCCTCTCCCTTCCCAGCTGTTGTGTGTCTCTGGGTCTAAGCACACACTGAGTGGCCAGCCAGGCCGCTGGCAGGCAAAAAGATGTCCTGTGGGCCAAGCAGGGCCCTCTTTTTAAAGCAAATTTTGCTTTGCAAATGGAATGGATGGAGAGGGTCTGGAGTAATTACAGCTTGCAGCTCCTCTCACTTTCTTCTGCTTCCTCCTGCTGTGGGGGTGAGGGTAGCTCTCATTTCAGGGCAGGCAAACCGAGAGCAGATTCTTTCCCATCCCAAGGCATTACACCCAGAGTCACTTCCAGGGGACCATAATCTAGATTTTCAGTTTAAAAGGAGACTTTACACTGATTTGAAAAGACCTTGGGCTCTGGCATCCCGAAGACGCACAACAACCAGCATCTTTAAGTGCTTCTAATTATACCTTTCTTTTTTTCCTCCTGGTTTACATATTTTTCTCCTTTTTTTTTTTTTTTTCCCTTTACTTTGCTAATTAGAAGGCTAATTTTAGAAATTAGACTTGTCCACTCTGGAAAACTAATAGAAAATTATTAAAAACCTGGTAGCATGAAAATGGAAGTAAGCCTGGGGAAAGGTAATTGTTTATAACTGAGGGGTTTTGTTACTCCTGTGCCTAATTAACACACTACAAAGGGGAGCCTTTGTTCAAATTTCCACACCCTACTTTCTCAATTAAGGTACAAGAGAAATCATAATAAAAAGAGCTTGAAGACAGTTGGTATGTCCCATAGCAAAGCCGAACCTGATTTAGCATTCCTTAAGTTAAAAAAAAATACACATACCTTCTTTTCCTGCATATGATTCTTTTTTTCTCCACATAGTGCAACGCTCTTTCCCATGTATTCCTAGTGGGAACAAAAACCTTAAATTATGATATTCATTGCTGATGTGTTTTTAGCCCACAGGAAAAATGGTCTGGGATTATTATTTTCAGGGTTATGATGGCTGCTAGAAGAAACTTCGCAGGAAAGCTGAATCATCGGGTGAGCATCTTGTTTTCATCTTTTTGTGCTTAGCTATCCCACATCTAAGCGGCGGCTTATGAAAATTCAAAGGCTTTTATACATGTACATTCTTCTATAAAGAGTCAAAGAATTATAGGCCTCTGTGCTGTCTCGCAATTAGCCACAAACTTATGTACAGGTGTGTGTTTCAAGTTCAGCATTAGATGCAGTTGTAATCGGGAGCATGGTAGAGTAGCAAGTGGTTTAAGGGTGCTTTTATGCCACGTGTAGACAGAAATGACAAGGAAGGAATGGACAGGATTTACCACAAGTTGAATGCCTTGACCCACTAGGCAGAAGAGAGCAGAGCTATCTTCTCATTTTGTGCTTTAGATTTGTATCATATTTGGGTCTGTAACTCAAAGCCCAAATATTTTCTTCCACAAAAAATCTTCTTTTTTTTTTTTTTTAAATTTTTCTCTAAGCCGGTGCAGAAAGCAGCAGTGCCTGCAGGACTCTTTCTATCCCAGCCCAATAAGCTGCTACCTCACATAGAGGAATTTCACAAGAAGCCCCTAAGCACCTCTGTCCTGCAGATTTGGTTCCTCTAACACCTGTTTCTTGGTAGCTGAGATATTGCAGAGCAGGTGCTAGCCTGCAACTGGGCAGCTCAGCAGCCTGCTATTTCTCAGACGGTGTTGTTTTTTAACAGAAGTTTTGTGTTATGCAAACACATAGGATGCCCAGTGAGTTACTTTATTTGTTCCAGAATAATCCCAGGAAAGTGATAAATGGGAAAGAAGGTGACTGTGTTAAATGGAGCTCATCTGCACCTTGGCTAAAAGGTGGTTTCCCACGGTAATGGCACCTCATGTATCTCTGCTGGTATTTTCTCACATCCAGATAGTGAGTCCCAGCTCAGTATCTGCCTTTTGTGCCAGTGCTGTCAGTTCAGTCTTCTGGTCCATCCACCTGCCTCAAGCACAGGGCTCAGAATAAGGGCAATGCATGAATCTTCTTTGTGCCCAGCATCCTGCACTGGCCCGTATGTTCCCAAAGGCAGAGCAGACTGCCAAATCTGTACAGAACAGTCCATCCTGACAGTGGGAGGCCAAAGGAGCTGGGAGAACTGAGGAGGCTCTCAAGGGAGCCGGAAAAAGAGTCCCAAATGTGGGAGGGAATCTTGGCAGAAATTAAAGGGGGGTTGTTGAGCAAAGCATGCACTGGCTCCAGACGCACAGAGCTTGCAATATGTTATGCTGAGAATCTGTGGATGTGTTTATAAGACCTTCCGCTGACTTGCAAGCATAAGGGATGTAGCCTCTTCTTATCAGAAAACTGTGGTCTTGAGTCTTGCAGAAGAGGGAGAATGAATGCTTGTGTAACTTCACATCAAGTCTTTTTTCTGGTTGTAACCCAAAAGAATGGTCCCAAAGTTTGGGTTTGACAAAAACCAACTTTGATTTCTGGCAGATAAAAGTGGTGTCTTTAATTGTGGCAGGCTAGAAACGAGTTAGTTCCCCTGCAGTTCCCACAACAAAGCTACAATGAGAATCTGGATGACTTTCTACAGCACTGGAAAAATCCCTTGTTCCTAGCATCTCTTGGGCATACTAGAATATTTCAAGCTAGTTTCACTTTGTCCTCAGCCAGCTCCCTGGAATGAGAACCACAGAGCCACTTCATTTGAACAAATATTTGGCCTTGATTACTATTGCAGGCTGAGCCCAAAACAAACAGCAAACATGAGGTAAGCTGAGAGGCACCATCACCGGAGCAAAAGCTCACGCAGTAACCTCAGGAAAGGCAGCAAGCTGAAAGCAGGGATACTCTCATTTTTTTGTAAGGGGGAGGTAAAAAAAAGGGAGACTAAATTTCTGCTGGGAGAGGAAGAAGGAAGTGAACATCAGTTTGATGCCTTTTGTTTGGAGGTCTGTTAAAGATGACGGATGCTGAAAAGCAACTAAAACAATGAAAAAAAATGTGAAGTAGCTAAACACTATCACCTTTATGTATTCTCTGAACTTGGTCTTGTTTTCCAAATAGTCTACTCACCCTGCCACTGAATTCTTGGTTCTGTGAAAACATGGCCCAGTTTGAGACCTAGGGAAGGAAAAGAGAAGCAAAGATGGCATAAGCCTTACCTTATCACAATTAATTAATAAGCATTTGGATGGATTTGCTAATCTCTTAAAAGTATTTTTTCTTATAGTACCTGACCCAAGCCTGTCAATTATGTTTTGCTACCTGAGTGTCACAAGCATGACAACTGTAGGGTGACAGAGGGGCTGGGGAGGGATGTTATTCTCCTTTCAGCCTATCCTATGCTAAGTAAGAAGAATGCCCCCAAGCCCTTCTAAACTCTGGAATCCAAGGCATTTCTTACCCCCTCTGAGAAAGGGAGAAAGAAAAGGAGGTATTTGAGATGTTAATAAGGGATCCTTAGCAATTGTTGAACAAAGGAGCTGTGAGGCCAGGACAGACAAGCCTAAAAGTACATGCATGATACTGGCTGAATTATCACTGAAAGAACCACAACAGATTTTGTGAAATGCTCAGTTTGTTTTCTGCAGCAAAGAGTTGCTGAGCTTATTTAAGGCAGGTACCAGGATGTGTTCTGCCGGCATTTTGGACAAGTCTGGCTAGGTCCAATGCAGAAAACTCAGATTCCAAATCTCAATTTTTGGGCAAAGATACTTCTGCTGGCCCTGTTGGCCCTTTTGTGAAATGGTGTTGGATGCCAGCTTTCTCTGAATTTAAAGCTGAATAGAAAACAGTAAACAGCAAGAGAACAGGGCTAGAGGAAACAGGGTTGGGAAGGGGATATGCTGAACTAGGAGTGTCTGTTGCTTAGCACTGTGCTTGCATTTACATGACGGTGATTATTATATTAGAATTCCTTGGAGGTAGAGCTCTGGGCCATTATTCCTAATATGTCAGGTCAGGAATGTGGTGTCTCTAACCATGTGTAATGGAGTTATAGTACCATCTTAGGGTCTGGAGGAACTCACAAGCTCCAAGAAGAGCCTCAGACAAAAGTTTTCATTTAGGTGTGTTTCTGAGGATAATTCTATGGCTTCAGTCAGAGTACAGCTGGTTGATAACCTGCTTCCCCAATAAAGATCCTTTCTACAACCTGGTGTCACTCCCACTTTATTGAAAGGAGGGACTCAAGATAAATATACTTACTGCGCTACAGAACCTATGGGTAGAGATTTATGCCTCTGCATTGTATTCCAACTGAGGAGAGATGCTGTATGTAAATGCTTTGTTTTCCAGCTGCAGGTCTTGTCATTAATGTGTTCAGAAAGTAAAAACATGCTCCCCTTTTTCTAAAGCTGAAGCAAGAACCACAATGAGGGAGCAGGAGTTCAGCAGGTTGTTCACACAGGACTACGTGGGTGGAAGGCTGGGTAGAGGTGAAAAGTAGAGTAACTGTTTCAAATGCTAGAGTATGCCAGGTACAGCTGCTCCCTTCCTCCCCAGTCTTGGGGTGCAGGTATAGATCCCTCTTAAATTTTCTCCATCAGTAAGGTCCATTTGAAAGCTTCCTGTCACAGAGCCTCAGTTTAATCAGTTTAATCATGCTGATGCATCTCTCTCTGGGCCTATAAACTAGATCAGTGAACTGATCTTTTTTCTTAACCTTCTTTTTTTACTCTGCTTCAGTGACCCAGTTTACAATACGGCTTTTGAAATGTCTGCATTAGCACTGCTGGGGCAGTGGCAAACTATGACACAGCCCTAGGAACGAATGGACAGTGGGAGAACAGACACCATCTTTGACCAGCTTCACTCATGAAGAGGGCATGATGGAATAGCACCTCAACATATGAAAATGAGCCAGTTAAATTGTACCATTCCATAGCCATGCCAGAAGTTGGGTAAGCATACTAAGGGTAACATCATTCTATAAGAGAAGGGCTACTCTCCTCCTAACATCTGCTACTGGCTGCTTCTGAGGCAGGTTCCTAGGCCATGTTTTCCCTAATGTGGTTCAGAGCAGCTCCTTTGTGCCAGCTGCTCCTGATAGAATTTGGATGAACAGAGCTAGAACTTGGGCTTAAATAGTTGGTCGCTAAATTTGTAAGCTCTGACCTCTCAGTGGGAATATCACTTGCTTTCACTCCTCCCACACCTCAAGTTCATGTCTTTCTACCTTCTGCACTCTCACAATTTAGATTTGGCATTTGTTACAGGAGCAGAAAAATAAATAATTGGTATAAGGGGTAACGGAAGTTATGTGCTAAGAAGTGGTGCCTAAATTGCAGACAAATTTCACATTGTTCAGAGAATATAGGCATGAAGTCCACTGACACACGTGGCTTTCTTCTACAGAACCACCTCCAAAGAACCATTTCCTTTTGTTACAGTACATGAAAACCCTTCAAGTTCTCATCTGCATTTATAGCTTTGTATCAGTGTACATATTAAAGCCACTCTAGAGCTACTTGTTTCTGAGAAATTCTCATTATGAATCTGCACTGAAACTACTGATGTTTCAAGCTTTTGCAAAAGCAGAGCTCAGGCTTCTTAGCAATACCAGATTGTGACATTCTCCAGATCTGTACTCATGTGGCATCTGTCTAAAGCCGCTGTGGTTAGCGTTTAGCAATGTGACTTCTCCAATGAAGTAAACACCTTTTGCCTCTATCACTCTTCTTGTTTCACTCTTCTCAGGCTTGTCAATAAGAAACCAGTTTTGAAAGAGACTTCTTCTGCCTCACAAAACATTGGAAATTATTCACCAAAATGCATTTAGCCACTTTGCCTGTCAGTCAGATATAGCAATGAAGTATCATGGCATTTAGTTTTGATGACAGAAGTGCAGGCTTCTCTCAGGACTGTTTGCCAACAAACTTAAGCTCAATTGTCTTGGATTAGATCAATGTAGGCTGAAACACTGTAGTTCAGCAAAGTGGGCATTTGCTTGTCCTACAGATAAGGCTGCCAAATTGGAGTGAGCATGTCTGAGTGCTCACTGTTTAGCAGATTTTTTTCCCCTCTAGGAATATGACAATATCATTAATTTAGTCCCACGAAACTGGTAAATCTGTCTGCTGTTGAGATGATGTTTTTCAGAATTCAATGACCATTACAGGTTTATTCTTCCAAAGGATGCTGGCTTGCAAACATTGATGGAAAATACGAGTGAGGTTGATCAGAAGGATCCAAATAAACATTCTGTGAATTTGCAGAAAGTAACAGATGTCTAAAATATGGTATTTTTTTTAGTCATACTTGTTTCTCTCTGAGGTGTGTCTCCTTTCCTGGGTAACTTCCTGCCACCAGATCAACACAAAAACCTGTTGCACTTATTTTCAAAGTAACCAAGATACGGAAAACAGACATTTGAAATCTGATATGCCTCAACTACCACTCATGTACAAATCTGACCATGACGGTAATAACAGTTTTCAAAAGAGGCGGGATATACTTTCTATTAAGGGAAAGGATGGTGTAAACCTGCAGCAGTCCTTGTTCTGAGCTCAGTTTTGATGCTTTATTGCTGAGGTGTTCAAGGAAGTTTTTATATTGATTAAACAGGAGTGGGACCAACTGCTCAAATGAAAAAAAAAAAAAAGCCCAGGAAGATAGTCCAGCCTGACCTTAGACTTAAATCTTACCATCAGGAAGAGCAGAGTACATATGAAAGTATGAGAGTCAGAAAGGAGTCAGAAAATAATATTAATATTTTTTTTAATAATGCCCAGTATATATGCTCTTCAAAAATGACTTTATGGCATCTTTTTTATAACCTGCATTTCATAGTTGCATTCATTACCTTTTATTTCCCATATTACTACTGCTGTCAGTTCACTCTGCCTTTTGCATTTGTTTTCCCAACTGAGATCTGCTACTTTTCTCCATTAAAAGCTTTATTTAGACTTGATATTGCTTTCCTTCGCTTACCTTTCCTTTTTCAGCCACTTGGCTGAAGAGGCAGTATCTCCTGTTCTTAAATTTTTTTGAGATACATAATTATGTCCACTATTTTCATCCTGCTTCATTTGTGGGAGAATTTTAAAGCCCTGTTGTTCAACAAGTAAACATCCTTCCTGTATGTTGGTCATGTTTTTCATGGATCAAAAAGCATCACTGGATACTGCAGATCATTTTACCATCTAAGGTAAACCCTATCTGGTTATGCATGTATCTCTGGTTGTCACAATTCCACCTTCCTTTCGTTTTCTGCCTTGATGTACTATCAAAGACCTATCCTGTATGTTCCCTTCTCACTGCCAAATTAAATTCTCATCTCTATTTGGTACCTGTGTTTACATTTCTCATCTCCGCCTTTAACAATTATGCCTCTGTATCCCTGGTAGTCAGCTGTACAAACCTTTCAGCAATTTCTCCCACCGCCTTTTGTGCCTTGAGATACAAAGGTCTATCATTGTTTCCAAACTGCTGCAGTGAATCTTCCTAAGCCTGAAGTGTTTCGCTTGGACAAGAGATGCTTACCAAAGACACTTCTCTGCTAACTTCTCTCTTTATTCAAGCCTCTTTAACTTCATCTGCCTCTTCCACTTTAACTTTGATATTGCCACCAGTCAACTTCACCTTGCACTTTCTGTCATTGGCACCTACACCTGCAAATTTGCCCTCCTCAGTGAAAGTAGGAAGCCCCAAAGGGAGGGAGCCTTGTATTTCTGCATGCTTGTAGAGTGTGTAATAAAACTCTTCTGCATAGCAGGATTTAACACCTGGATGCATATACGTTGTGATCTTTTTAGAAGGACTTTTGTCTTGCACCTTGGCTACCACTTCCTCCTTTTTACTGTGTACTCAGCTTGAGGAGCGCTGTACTAAATGCAAAGAGGCAGCATTACATCACCTCTCTCTTTTCACACCTGTTACTGGCATGCCTTTTCTAAATCAATTTCGAGCATTTTTTAACATACAGCTCCGGCCACCCAAGCACCTCCGCAGCATCACAGGCTGCTTATGCCGATGCTGCTGCTTGCCTCAGTTCCGTCCGCTTATGGGATGAAACCGAATTTTTGACTTGCATCTTCCTACCGCGGTTACTTTGCGCTACAAGGCCACACGGTTGGGTGAGGACTTCTTGACCGGGCGGCGCTTCCCCCCTCCGCCTCCCCATTTCCGAGGGCTTCTGGCACGGCCCCGGGAGGCCGGGGCTGCAGCCCATCGCCCTGCTCCCGGGGGCTGACCCCGAGTTCCCTTCCCCCGGCCCTGGGGGCACGCTGGGGCCAGCGGAGCCGAGGCGCTGCGGAGTGCCAGCGAGGCAGCGCTTCCGCAGGGGCAGAGGCCGACGCCAGCCTCGGGTGCCCGCCCGGCGCGGGGCATTGTGGGGCTGGCCTGGCACAGCCTGGCGCGGGGCATTGTGGGGGCGGCTTGGCACGACTCGAGGCTGGGGAAGGGGAGCGGGGAGCTCGGCCAGGCCCCGTGGCCGGCGGGGGGAGGCCGGGGCGCACCGCTCGCCCCTCCCGAGCCCCTCGGCGGCAGCGCTGCCGGCCTGCGCCGCGCCGCGCCCCGCCAGCCGCGGGGCGGGGCGGGGCTGGGCTGGGCTGCTGAGGGGCAGGGCTCCGCGCGCGCCCGGGCGTTGCTAACCGCCCCCTTCCTCAACGGCTCGCCGCTTCCTCAACGGCTCGCCTCCACCCTGCGACCGGCTCCTATTGGCAGCGGCGGCCGTCAGCTCTCTGCGGCCGGCTCAGCCATTGGCTGGAAGTGGCGCGGGGAGGCGGTGGGGGCGGGCCGGCGGCGTTGCTGGGCCGCGGCGGCTCCTCCCGCCCGGGCGCCTCGCAGTGCCGGTGAACGCGAGGCGGTTCGCGGAACCTGCGGGAGGAGCCGGCAGTGTGAGGACGCCACTCTCTCGCTTCGTGGAGCGCAGCCGCCGCCGCGGCGTTTCCCTCCCTCCCTCCGCCGTAGCCGGGCTCAGGTGAAGCCGGTCGGGTGGGGTGGTGGGCGCGGGTGGCCCTGGTTTGTCCCCCTCTGGCGCCGCGCTTCTCCCCTGCCGGGTTTCGCGCCTCTTTGTCCGGCTAGGGGGAAAGGGTGCCGCTCTCCTACTGCGCCGGTCCGCTTTCCCCGCGGAGCCGGGCGGGAGGCAGCCCGGCCGGGCGCCGACCTGCCGTGCCTGAGGTGCTCCCCGTGCCCCTCGCCCTCCCACTCTGCTCCCTCCGGGCCGTGTGTGCCGCCGCGCCGTGCGCCGCACGGGTGCGTTGTGCCCGGGGAGTTGCCTCTGCTCCCTCCCCGCCCAGCTAACTGGCCTGCTCGGAGGTGAGGAGGCGTTATTCGCGCTCTTTTTCACACCGGACCGTCCTCTCTCCCTTCCCTCTTCGCGTTTAAGTGTCCGTCCTTTGTAAGTAACGGGTAGGGGAAAGTGGGACTGTTTGGCAGCTGTCAGGACTGCAGCCTGAGTCACAGGCTGACAATCCTCCTGCAGACATTGCGATGGGCTTGGCTTCCGCTCGCAGATCTCGACTTCCTCGTTCGGTTTGGTCTGTACGGTGAAGCCAGGAGAGAGGGAGGAGGGAGTGACAGGGCAAGATGAAGCTTGCACTGAAAAACTCTTGCAGATAGCTTGTGCTTTCAGGCATCACCTCCAACTGAGTAGGAAAAGTTCTCCGGCTTTTAGTGATATCGTTACCAACTTCTCTGCAGTAGGTGTGGAAAATAACAAGTTTCGTAGCCCCCGAGGGTGGTGTGTACCTAGTGGGTTTAATAAGGGTTGCTCCCAATTTGCCTGAACTCAAGGCAAAATGAGTTTTAAAGCAATATTATGCTTCTGGTAACAAACCGGAATTTTTCAGAATTTAACTGCATTGGTTGGGAAGCTCTTCATGCAGTGGCTGTTATTTTTTTTTTTTTTTTTTTTTCCGCCTTACAGTTCTGTTCCTTCTCTTTTTTTTTCCCTCTTCCCCCCCCCCCCCCCTCCCGCCTTGAAACACGGTTGTGCTCTTCTTCTTCCATAGATATTTCTTTTCTATACTATGTCATGATGTCCGGAGCTGCACTCTGTCAGAGTGGACTGAGAACCTAAGCTTTTTTTCTAAGTGAACAGGTCTGTCCTAAACAGGGTAACCTCTCATTTACTGCACAAGAAATTTGTGCTTCAAACTTGAAGAGATATTGTAGTAGATGGACTTTGACCTGCAGACTGTGATTCCTGTGCCCTACACTATAAAGAAATATAAATTAATTTTCATGGAGGCTGTTGAACCATGGCTTGAAGGATTAAATGACACATGCCCTTAACTCATATACATCTTCTGTCTGTAAGTCTAGATATGGTAAAGTTTTAACTCCAAAGTAACAGCGCTCTAATCAGTTACTGCTTGTGTAAAGATCCTTTTGAAATTAGTCACCAGGTAACAATGTGACTAAGTTCACTTATCCGTAGCATTCCAGTAAAAATGGCAAATCATTGTGCAGATACGCATTGACTCATAGGCGCACTGTCTGCAACTGTAGCGCTCTCTCCCAAAGTTTGAATGAGATAAGCAAATATTTTTGTTAACTAGAAAGTTGTAATGAGGGGGAAGCAATTGATAAATATAAGTGGAGCTGCCATTAGCACAAAAGAATTTTGAAGTTGTTAATCACGATTGCCAAAACTGTATAAACACAAGATTGTGCTGCTAATCTGACCTTGTAAAAATAACTGCAGTGAAATCACCCAACAATTCTGTGAAGCTCCACGTCAGGTGGAACTGTTTAAATTGATGTGTTCTCCTTGATGGCTTTATTTGTTGCATTTACTTATAGTCTGTGCACTGTCTTTCTGGAGGTGGACAGGCAAAAGTTTCAGTAGTTGTAAGGGAGCTGCAAAATTACTAGTAGTGGATAGAGCCTGGTGTCTGAACTTCCTGTATTTACTGACCTGGAACCTCAAAGTGAGTGTGACCAGCAGTAAGCTGGTGGAAAATGTGGTTCTTTTTGTAATACGGTATCATCCCTTGGATACTTGAATTGTATAGCCAAGATCTGATTTTGGAAGTTCTCTGGAGAAGAAACTTTGACCTCAACATTTGCTCTGCGTGGGTAGCATATGACTGTTTCTGTATAAACAGGAAGACTAAAGAGTCAGGTTCTGTCTGTCCCAGAAGAATGGGTGTAGAAACTGAAAGTGTTTTATTGGACTTTGGCTGCATAGATTGTTAGGATATACCTACCATGGTTCTGGGTTTTTTTTTTTTTTTTTTTCTTTTAGGTTATTCCTGTGAGAAAGAAATAGCCAGGGTGATATTTTCGTCTGAAGAGAAAATGAAAGAATTAAGCTTTTTTCATTATTTCTTCTAGGTGGATTTTGATATGCTTCAGAATGTTTTAAGAAGACAAATACATTGGGAGAGCCACACCATGAGCTTTTAAGTGAATCAGTAATGAATGAATAATAATAATATTAAAAGAATAAAATTACTTGTCCATTAAAGTTATAGGAAAGAGATTAGAAGAATTTCTCACTTAAGAGGCTGAAATAATCTGTGTTGTCCAGTGCATTATTTTGGTGTTATGAAAAATGTTGGAGAGTGTTCAAACTGTGTAATCGGTGGTAGCTCTAATACTCGTGTTTGAATTGAAAGCTGTCTGGTGGAGTCAGATGCTACAGGTGGTTAAATCTCTTTGCAACACTACTTGGCACTGCAAATATTTCTGCTCCAAATGCTGAGGCTTATATTTACCGCTGCAACAAAGTATCTTGAAAACTCTTAACGGTTATTACCTTGACAGGTCTTATAAAATAATGTAGTAAATGTTTATAATAACTAATAATACACAGGTTAGTCCTCTGTCAGACTATTCACACACAGGTACAAGGTATGTATATTGGTGTGGCTGTGTATATTGGTGTGGCTACTGACTACAGGATAATATACTTCAGTTGTATTGGGAGATTAAAAGTAGTCTGTCTATACCCCAAAATTCAGGTTTTGTTCTGTTAATCTCCAGGATACTGAACAGATGGGATGGGGTATGTCATAGGTATTATGATTTCTGAGCTGATTCTGCTGAATCTTCTGCTTCTGTCCCCATCCCTAGGCCTGTGTCTTGCCCAGACTTGTGTCACATGAATTGGTGTGACTGTAATAGGGTGAGATTATAAGTGGACCCACTGGAGGTGCAGGATGCCATCTAGTTAATGCAAGGTTTACTGAAAGGGGAAGTCAAAGTTAAGGTTGTCTTATCCCCCACCCCTGTATACTATGTTGGCTTTCTTGCCCGCTAGCTTCAGGTGATCAGGTAATGTGCTGAAGCTGACTGATGATTAAAGTGTGTTTTAGAGGCCTGGAGTTAGTGTGCATGTCTACTAAAAGGTATCCAAATCTTTAATCTTGAGTGTTTGATTTAATACAGTTTTGTTTGTTTGACTCCATAATGCACTTGGTGCCCTCTAACATCCATTTTTGTCTTTGATTTCTTGTATAAATATCTTATTAGTCTTTGTTTTCTTGGTTTATAATTGAGGCATAGCTGTTTGCATGTTAAGTAGAGAAACTGTGTGCCTGATGTTAAAACTTCTGTGGGTTAGAAGAAAACTATAATAGCATGGGATTGCCTACAGCGACATTGTTTTTGCTGGCAATTGCTCTAGCTTAATGGTAGCTTGGTGACCTTGTACCCTAAATTTATTTTCAGTTTAAGTACACCAGGGTTCTAATTGAGTTTCCTAGTGTGCAAAGAGATGGAAACTAACAACCTGATTTAAATAAAATATAATGAGACAAAAGCTTCCAGGGCAGAAGTTGCATTTGTGCTAATGCAAATGGGTGTTGTCCAACTAAATGAAATGCATCAGTTTACAAGTTCATCTTAATTATGGTTTATCCGCTTCACTTTTTCCTTTAGCGGCTGTGGGAACTTGTTCTGAGTGCTTGAAGTAATAATCTCAACGCTGATTTGTCTCGCAGTCCTGGGCTACTGTAGTGGTTTAACATCTTCTGACCTCATTCCATCCCAGTCATATTCAGTATAATGGACGAGTCCCTGTTTTCAGTTAATGGCCATTTGGCCTGTTCAGCACAATATATTGCCTGAGAATCCTAAAAAATCTAAATAAATAGTAGTGTTTACAGTTTTTTAGTGATGGAACTGAGATGGGTTTCATTGTACGATGTGTGGGAGGTAGTACTGCTAAATTATCCTTTTTAAACATGGCAAAGTGGAAACTGTAAAACTGATCTAGCATACTTGTCTACTGCAAATTATTTCTTGTAGAAGTATTACAATTGTATTGCTGTTGGATGCAGAGAGTTCTAATGAAATATAACTCTGCATACTGTGGTTTGACTCCATGACCCCTTAATGAAATTTATGCCTCTAGAGTTTTGTACATTGAGTTTAGATTCTGCTTGTCTTCATGACTAGAAGTCTAACTTCCCTTTCTCCTAACGCTGATTCTGCTGAGAGTAGTAAATAAAACCACATGGATGAGTGATTTCAGTAAACTCAAGCTAATAATTAATATATGTTGAGGGAAACTTAACTTGGAAATCTGTATCATAAAGTCTTCTTAACTGATGAATACTTCTATTCATCAAGAACTACCATTTTAATGAGTCTCTGCAGGAAATCCATTGTGATATATGCCTCAACACAGAACTGGAGTTCTTATTTGAATGGAAGCAAAGTTGGCGTTCGAACTTGTAAGAAAAGAGGTTTAGAGAAATTTTACAACTCAACTTTCACAGTCCTGTGCAGCCAGATTTTTTTTTTTTTTTCCTGTTGAGCAGCTTCCTGTTTAAAATCTAAGATTTCAGGCATGCTCTTGTAATAGTTTACTTCCCCTTTTATTGAATACATTCATCTGTGTTTTCATTTTAAGGTCAAGACTTCACCAGTTCACTTGAATTTAGGCCTTTCTAATCAACCTTGGAGGTGGTGTAGATTTGGCTATGGTTAAAGTCAGTTGTGGCCAACACTCAGTCCAGCAAGTTTTACTGATGTACTTAGAGTTGATTTAAATACCCGAGAAAAAAAAATGGAAATACTGAATTGAACCTACAGCAAAATTTCAATTAAAAAATATAATTTCTGTTGCTTCTGCCTTTTTCTCCAAATGTGACTTAAAACAACTGTTCTGTCCGTTTCTAGGTAAATTTTTAGCTCTTTTTGACAGCGACTGTTACACTGTAGGTCTACTTGCCATTTAGTGCAGGAGATTCCAGTCTTGCTGTGCTCTGAATTGTTAAAATCAATTATTTTGAGAAAAGTGTGAGTATTAATTGATAGTCTATTTTAGGACTTACAGATATTTTAACAAATGTAAGATGCTTCAATGTAAGAAGTTGGCAACAAATTCTGAACGTAAATCTGAAGTAAAAACAATGAACTGGATGAGGAAGTTCCTGGGTAAGCACTTGGAACTAGTTGGTTGATGAAGTAAATAGACTTTTGACAGTTTTTTAATGTAGATAAAGAAAACCACTTGCTGGCTTCCATTTTGGCCATGTCATTCATAGTTTAAAATGTAGAGGAAGGTATTTACATTTTTCTTTTGTCTTCTGTTTTTTTTTGGGGGAGTGGGTGGCTGTCTGTGTCTTTTCACTGGGTTCAATTAGTGGAACTGGTCAGGAGGGATGGATATGAGATTAAGGTGTCCAGAAGCAGGCAATTAATAAATTGCTGACTGCACATAACTATCTGGAAAACAATTTTAGTTACTTGTAAATGTGTCTGAAGTAGTCCAAGAAAAACATTTTTTTTTTTTATTAATGGAATTTTATTTTTTTAGTGGAATACCACTCAACATATTGTGTTCTTCATAGATGATGTTCAGATGTCTTTATTGCTGTTGTTTAGAGATAGAGGTGTTTTTATCTCTTTTTCACATCAAGTAAAATGTATTCAGACTTCAAAGAATTGTTTAAATAAATGGGTATGGGAGTATGGATACAGATATATGGTAGACTACAATAACTAAGTAATTGCATACTTGAAACTGTCGTGTTTCGATTGGATGTGTTTGCTTACTGACAAAGGGAATTTTCTTCTGTAAAAAAGCATAAGTACTAAATAAGATTTCTCCATGGGGCACAAAAGCTCTTTAAACTGTGACTTAGAATTTGTGACTTAAACCAGTTCGCTTAGCTTTTATTGTCTAGGTTATATTGCAGTATGAATGTTTATAGCACATACTAAAGTCTTTGACCTTTCATTACACAGTAAATTATCCTGAATTGTTTTAATGACCGTTTGAAGTCAAAGTTTTGCGTAGATGAACTTGAGCTTGGAGTTTAATGCAGTATGTGATGGGAAATATAAAGTAAGAACACACTAATGTGATGAAGATGATGTATTAGTCATAATTTTTCTTTTTTTAAAGGGGATTGCAAATTTATTAGACCAACTGGTGTAACTTCTGAAAATTATATATCTGTATATTGTTTGCATAGGACTGGCATATACATGTGCACAGTCAGTTTATCATCTTCCCCCACATAGGTGGAGTTAATCTTTTTACAGGGCAAATTTTAAGTATTTTCCTAATGGGCAGTGCTATTATTTTTTAGCAGATTTTATTTCTTTAAATGTTCTAAAAACTTGATGTAGATTTAACGGATAAATTTGCCGCCTTGTATTATACCAATTCTTTCAGGGAAAAGTACAACTGCAGTAATGGTTCAGCTCTTGGCTCATGCAGATAAGGAGAAGAGTATCATAGAATAGTTTGGGTTGGAAGGGACCTTAGAGATTGTTTTGTGCAATCCCCCTGCCATGGGCAGGGGCACCGTCCGCTAGACCAGGTTGCTCAAAGCCCCGTTCTGCCTTGAACACTTTCCGGGATGAGGCACCCACAGCTTGTCTAGGTAACCTTTTCCAGTCTCTCACCACCACAGTACTATAGTGTATGTAGCTGTGGAGAATGTTGTTAATTACAGTGGAAACACATGAAACAGTTCTGCTACTCTATGGTCAGTATTTCCTCATGTTGTTTTTTATTCCGTTATGCCAGAAAGCAAAACTTTGTTGGAAACTTCCAAGTATTATTTGCCTCCTTTTATTGGGACTGTGGAATGCCCAAGTATGTCAGTCCCCTATCAGAAGGGGATGATTTTTTTTTCCCAAAAAAAAGTATTTTCCTGTAATACCAGACTACAGAAAAATTTACATGTTGTAGAGCCATGATTGTAACAGTTCAGACTAGGTTCCTACGTCAGGTGCCTTTGCCTTGACTCATTTCACATTGAAAGACGAGTCCTTTCTTCTCCTTTAGTACAAAAATCAGTGCTTCAGGAGATCCAGACAGGAGGGCATGGCTGGGTGAATTCTAAAATAAGAGATGTCTAATGCTATTTCTTTTTAGAGACTGATATATCTGACATTCGGGAAAGACAGCATAGGTCAGGAAGGGAATAAGCCAACCTTAAAATGAGTGTGAGGCTGAGGTGTACAGAGCAGGCGCATGTTCCTTGTACGCTCTGCTGCACAGGGGGTTTTCTCCAGAACATTGGTTGTAATGGATAGCTAAGTAAGGAGCCACGAAGCTGTGCAAGACTTTGAGCACAACAGGGAAATGTCACAGTCAGAATGTTTCAAAGTTTTTCAGACCATCTTGAACTTCATACTTATGCTCTGCAAAGTTGTTTTCAATCTGGCCTTCTAATACATCCTGGAGCGTAAGGCTGTGGAGCTTTTCTTTCAGTTCAGGCATTGCTGTTGTTTTCACGTCCAGGAAGAGTCATGCTTCTCCTGTCCCCGACCTCCAAAGTCACCTTCATAAACGGAGGTAGGTCCTCTTAACGCGTTGCTATGCAAAGCTAGAAGAGTTGACAATCAAACTTGCACCCTGCAAAGGTGTCAGACTTCTGTGCCAGGGTTTTTGCCTGCCATCCCCATAGCTGGTGTTAATGGTAGAGCAGAACTATTTGAAACACTGATAAAAATATGAGATATAGCAGAAGACTGTACATGGTCATAATTTGGCACAGTAGGTTGAGCTCTGTCAGGAGAAACTTGATTCCCTGTTGCAGTGTAAAAATAATCTTTGTTTAAAATGGCTTGCCAAATGTATTTGCAGTGATTCTTGGTTCTTTCCAACATGAACTGGAAGAAAATAAGCATTATTGATGCAGAGATCAAAGCAAATTCTTAGTTAACGTAAGCAAGAATAATTGCTCCTGTAAAATGACTTTATCTTAGCCACATACATACGAAATATTTCTTTCTAAAAGAGGGAGTGAGAACCATATTTCACTTCTCTCTATTTAGCTATAATTGTTTTACTCCTTGTTCACTCTTGTGTTGAAATAAAACCTGCACTTGACAAAAGATGATAGGGAGTGCTAATTGATACAGAGCTGTGTATTGGAAGAGCTGTCTTACACTTCAGTGCCTCAGAGAGTTCTTGGCAGATATCTTTTTAGCTTTAAATCAGAGTATTAGGGAAGGGATGAAAAGTGACCCTGAGATAACAAGGACAGGCTGAAACTTTCCAAGCTCTTCCTCCCTCTCTCATGCGATGTCCCTAGGGAATTCTGCATGCCTGATCAAAACTTTTGCAGTCCATTATGCCCCTAAAAACAAGTCTTCCAGCAAAACAGCTTGAACAGCAGGGATGGGCTGCAGTTTTCTGAACTACAGCTGTCTCCTTAAGTGGGATTACTTTGCTGAGTGGTCACAAAGAATGTGTTCTCCCCCTGGAATGTTTTCCTTGTGGGCACACTGTCTCTGGAAGAGGAATTCTCTTCTCTGCTGAGAAGGCATGTACTGTACGTGCACTAATGAGAAACAACAGTTGCAGAAAGTGTATTATGCAGGATTGTAAACTTTGAATATTTATTCAAAGTGAATGGGGTTGGGTGGCAGCCAGCCTAGCTTTGTCATGCTAAAGACTGGACTTGGAATCAACAGAAGGCTACCCTCCCCCTCCCTAAACCAGCCTTTGGTGTGTTTAAACAATGTGCACAGGCTTCATAGAACTGATTAACTTTATTGGTGCCATGTACATGGTAATGTGTCTTTGTGTCTTGCTGGACTGAGAAACTGCAATTAAAATAGGGGTAAGCACACCCTTTCTGGCATTAACTTAGGAAAGCTATGCCTGGCCCTCTTTGCCCATAACGTACAGTGGTTAGTTTCTTTACAGCATGCAGTGGCCCAAGATCATTTCTGTGCTTGTATAGCACATGGTGAAGCCTGTACTATCCTGTTTTCAGTCTTTGATACCCAAAACTAGCCTGTTCAGATTGGCATTAATTTTTGTTAAATCTGCTTGTGCTGTGCTTGTAGCTTCTGTTCTCCCAATCTTGCCATTCACTTGAACCCAGTGGAGAGAAAAGGTGACTATGAAGTGGCATGTAGGGACAGTGTCTTACTTGTGTGTGGCTTTGTGGCCTTTGCAATTTGCCGTGGAAAGTCCCGGCTTCACAGAGCAAACATCCTGTGTCAGCTGTTGCAGTAGAGTATGCACGTGCTGCTTCACACATAGGAGAATGTGGTGCTTGACAGCTGATGAAGAGAGCTGGACACGCAGAAACTGAGAAACCTTTATTCCACATTCATTGTTCTGAGGACACATGCCAGATACCTTTAGACCACCTGAGAGATGCAGAATTCCCTTCAACTTCTTTCTTCTGTCTTAATGTGTAGTCTGGTCAATAGATCACTTCTGTGTAATAGAGATCTAATTTATACGTTAGATAATTAGATTCCTCCTCTTTGATTCTTGGAGCCTTGTGCGTACAAAGAAGCGATTTTAGTGCCCTACCTTGAGTTTAACTTACAGTAATAAACATGGTAGTTGGCAAGTCTGGGCAGCACTACAGTCAAACTGAATATGCAACAATAATTGCCAGCAATCTGCATTCCAATTGTGAAATAAATCTTTCAACAATGCATTGTGTGCGTCAGACTGTGACTAGAGAGGAAAGCAGTGAACTACAGTAAGCCTAATAGCAATCATTATGAATCCCAAATAAAGCTGAACTAGAAGAAATGAGCCTGCATGGCAGCACAGCCTTCTGAACAAAAAGGGTAAGTGTAGCTGAATGCCTTCAGCTCAGGGCACAGTCTGTGAGGGAGTATTAATTGCAAACTTGTGTACTTGACTGATGATGTATTCTCGATAACTGAAATCCATTATTATTGAGTTCAGTCTGAAGCATCAGGCACTGGTGTGTCACAGTATACTGAACTTGAGAAACAAGGAGATGTAACCAGTCCATCAGCTCAGCTTCCTGCCAGCTTTTCCTCTTTCCTTCCTCTCCCCCACCCCCCTTGCGATTAATTTCTCACCCTTAGTAGTTCAGACTTCAGCTTTTATATAGGTGTTACTTACAAATTGGAACAGTTTGTGCTAACAGAACTGTGGTGTTCTCCATAAACATCCTGGCCTGTGGAGCTGTGAAGTGTCAGCATAGTAGGTCCTAAACAGATGAGATCTGAACATTTTTCTAGTGATTACAAGGGAATTATAGGGAGGTTTTTTTGGTGGGTTAGGTTTTGGTTTTTAAAGTCAGTTCATGGTCACTGTAGGCAGTGTTTTGGCCACTAAAGTCTACTTACTGTGCTTTGCTAGCTGCACCAAATGCAACTGTTTCTGTTGTTTTGATGAACTGTGTTCAGCTCGCTGGGGAAAGTGAAATAGTTGAGTTTGCAAACGTAATGCAAGTATTAGCTGTTCAGATTGTACTCTTAACAAGGATTCCCATCAAATGAATGTTACTGACCAAATTTAATTTGAATCATTCATTTATTCTTGAAGTCAGATTATTTTTTAAATGCTGTGTATTAACAAAGAATTAGGTCTCTTCATCTAAGACAATTTAGTTGTTACTGAAATGGGACTGTAAGTGACCAGGAGTGCTGTAATTTTCTGGTGCAGAAGTCTTGTCTTGCCTGTAGAAATGGTATACATTCCTTTTGCTCTGTGAAAGGGCTTTTTGTCTTATATGCCATTCTCTCACAACCTGCTAAAGGTAAGCCTGTTTGGAAAATGTCATGAGAACTGTGTTCCTGAAATATTATACTTTTAAAATGTGACCTATATAAACAAAGGTAATTGAATTGTTTTAGTCTAAATGTGTTTGCTACTTACTCTTCATTCTTTTTGGCACCCTGAACTTTAGGATAGTTCCTCTTGCACTGTTAGTATAAATGCCACTAGACAAACCATGTGGGGGAATCATTTCATGTGAAATCACACAAAGTTTTTATAACAGTGCCTTACTGGTGGATATGAAGCAGAAGAAAACTTCTCGTAATTACCCACATATGTCCCTTTTGATGCAGGCTTAGCCTTATAGCGAAGCTCTGAAATGGTTATCTGAATCGGTAAGTATACAGTACATGTATCTGGCGATGTTATGTTCTCTGTAGCCCATTATTTCACAAACTTTTCATAATTTATTGAAGTAGGGAAATGATTTGTGATTAAAGCTGTCTATTCCAACGTAATAATGCATCTTTGCTAATAATGAGGCTGAAGCCTAAAAAAACCTGTGTGGCAATCCCTACTTTAATGGTGGTTTGGATAACTCAAATTAGAAGTGCTTTCCTTGCCTAGCTAGTGCTCTGATACTTGTTAGTAAGTGTGATGCTCTAACTGTTGTCGTCAATGATTCTCTGAATATATTAATTCTATTTCTACTTTAGCCATTACCTCGATAATTTAGCATTGCCCAAGCTCATCTCATTGAGCAGTGGCTCAGTCCCAGAAACAATTCTGTGGCTGCTGACAGAATAAACATTGAGGGGGGATAATACAAATAGTCCTGGAAAATTAAATTGCAAACAGATAATGTTCTGTGCTTTTAGCAGTTGCAAAACACTGTAATCCAAAGGAAGGGACCTTATAGCAGAGACAGATTTTAGACCTTTCCAAGCCAGACAAGGTGTTTGTTTCCAGGTTTTTGGGAGTGCTTGATACTTTAGGTGGGGAGAGGAGTGTGTGAAGTGTCTTGTAATACAAGCCTTAAGGCTATGGTATTGTAGGAGGCTAAAGGCAAACTTTTGTCCATGTGATTGTATTCAAATGGGTGTTTTGGATAATTCTGCTTAGTTCAAAGGGAACGCATGGCATCTTAACTTAAACCCAGTGTTTAATTTGTTCATCTCAAAAAAATCTGCGGGGAAATACGTATGTGAAGGGTTCTTGACTTTTTTGTTTTTTTAAGGTTGGACTACATATTAGTGTCTTGGTCCCATTCTATTCAGGACTGTAGAGGTTCCTTTGTAACTGTATGGCATCTTTGTGGCAACTATGTGGTTAGTTAAATAGCAAAAGAATGTCCTCGGGCACCTGAAGTAATGGAAAAACAAGCAATATTTGACCAGCGTGTTTGTCAGACTGCGATGAACCACAATAAGGGAGCATACTAGGTTAACAGGGAAGTGACTGTAGTAGTTCATTTTTTGAAACAATACTAGGAAGGAGGCATTTATACTCAAAACAAGGATGGTCTGTCTTCCTTATTTTTTGGTCTTCATACCTATAGACTGGTGTTGCATCAAAAAGGACATTGTTAATGGTATTCTCATCTGACAGTTGCATAATAGCAATGTAAAGATAAATGTCCTTGCCCCACGTAATTATTTAGACGCAAAATGCAAACTACTAGGCAAAACAAATTGCTTCCTAATTTGTTATTAAAATGGTAGTGACTTGTGTTAGTTATGATTTGCTGTAAGACTCCAAGAGTTTACCAGGCTTGCGTCCTTGACCAATTGAGGGGTTTTTAGAAATGCCCAGTGAAATGCAGCATAAGCTAAGTTTTGGAGCCTAGGAGATGGAACTTGCTGAATCTGATTCCTCCGGTGATGTTCTTGTGGAGAAAGCAAATTGATGGTTGGTTTGCGGTATTGCTAGTTTAGAAGCCCTGTGGGTTACAAGTCAGCCTCGAGAATAGCACTAGTACCATGTTATCTCAGCATGATCTGTCAGTTTTTTTAGATCTAGTACCTGGTGATTCTGTTCTGGAGTATATGAAAACTAGTTTGAGATGGTGATAATAAGACTGTTTGCTGCTGCCATGCAGTAGGGCAATTTGCAACTCTGTTTAAAGTTTGAGGTGCAGACCATCTTTTAATCTCCTCAGTGTTCGGTAGTACTGGCATAAAAAACAAAGTTTGGTGAGATTTTAGAATAGCCTTGTTAGGCTAGTTCTCTTTTTACTGTGAAAGTTGTTTTCAGTCCTGGGAATAAAAAGGGATAGATGCTATAGAATGATCCCTTACTGGCTGAAGAATGCAGCCTTTGCTGTATGTGAGATTAGTTGGCATTCTCCTCCTGTGAGGAATTTCATTAACCTCTCTGTAGCTGTCTTCTTTCATTAATTCTCTTCAGATCCAGAACTGACTGGGGATACCCCTTGAAAGATTTCTTGTGGCCTTATGTGTTTCTTATCCCAAAAGAATTAGTCTTTATCCCAGAATAAGTCTCCAAGGTGTATTGAATGCATGTACTCTAACAGTAAGGGAGGAGTATGTTTCAGTGTAATGTAGGACACTTCAGATGGCTGGGTACTTAGGATTCCTCAGGAAATGATGAAACAGAATTTAGCTGAAGCACATGGCCTCTGTCTCCTGCCTGATTATGGCCAAAAAAGGCAACTGGTTAGATTCTGGGAGCTGGAGTTGCACAGACAGGAAACTGTGTAATGGTGGGTAGAGCACAGCTGTTGCCTTGCCAAACCTGATACAACTCTGAACACAATTGAATTTTTTTTCTTCCGCACTCCCTCCACTCCCTTTTCTTAACCCTTTGACCACAACCTGCAGATGATACTCTGCAATGTCATGGAGTCTCAATATCTTTTGGTTTAGTTTTCTCTGTTCCCTCCATACTCTGTCAGGCTAGGTGTTGAAGTGTGGTCTTGGAGTTCTCCTGACAGCTCAGATTTTCATGGCAGCCTCCTTATTGCTGCATCTTATCTCTGCAACAAATTTCTTCATTGTGTGCTCATTAAAATCTGGATTTTCAGTAAAAATATGAAAACCCAGGGAGGAGGAGTTGCTCTGAGAATCACCATCGTGGTGATCAGAGTGGAAGTGTCAGTCCCTGTGGGGAAGGAAAGATGAGGTAAAGTGTGGGAGAGCTACTTGGCATATCCTGTAAGGCTTAAGACAAAGGTTTTTAAACTCTAGCAAAAGGAAATGATTATTTATAGAGTAATTTTCTCTTTGTTTGCTAAAGAATTTTTGACTGTGAATATACAGCTATCCATACAGTTTCTGACACAAAGTTGCATACCACCTACAGTGAAACATTTGTTGAAAGGAATTTCCGTACATGCTTACAAATGACTGGTGTGGGCATTTGTGCCCATCATTATTATAGCTGATGTTTTTCTGGCTTCATTCACTGCTTGCTAATGCTGGGACTCAACATCTATTGTTGTTCTCATACATATTTCGGGGATTGAATTGCTTCTGTCCTGCTCTCAATACCTTTTTGTCTGCAGTATCTATAGTCAGAGTTCACCTATTGGATTTGCAGGCTGGCTCGTAAATATGGGTATGTTTGTTGGAGAAGTTAGCCTTGTAGATCCTGACATCCTTCCATGACATTAATATTGATATTTTCATTTCCTGTTCTTTTGGTGGTAAAGAGCTCTAACTTCTATCCAAGTTATGAAAAATCTATACTGAGTACACTGGTATCTTTGTGAGGAAGGCTACAAGAAGTAATGTTTATAGGACCTTGCAAAGAGGCTGCTGTTACATGGTTAATGAGCCTTGACGCATGCAGTCCTTTCTTCTGATTGAAAGGGTTTCTGAACAGCACCAATAAAATTGCTGCTTTATAAACTGGAAAATCCCTGGTGGTAGAGTTCAGGTTTTGATGAAGCACAATCTAGGGTGTCATTTTCTGATCATGCTGCCTACATCCGCCTATTGTGGGGTAGTACTCTCTCTTCTACCTGACCACAGCTTCATAGAAGGATCCCAGTAGAGGATTTTTGGCTGTAAATCTTCCTGACCACAAGTTTGTTCTGTTACTGTCTTGGAGGTATTTTGCTACTAAGTGTTATCTAGAAAAAAGTTACAAACTGGTGGAGTGGGTGTTGCTACTAAGCTGGTGGTGGATAGTGTTGTATTTAATGTTGGTCTTAACTGGTGTCCTTAAATTATTGATGATGTATTCTAGAAGCAAAATGTGTTTCATGTATAGCCTAGACTGGTATGTGACATTGCTAAGAAGCCATGGTATTTGATTTGTAGCTTGTCAGAACAAGGAGCGAGGAACTAAAAGTGTTGATTAAACATTTCTGGTTATATTTCTTGTTGTTTGTCTGTCTCAACCACGACAATTTCTGAGCTAATATCTCTACCAGATAGCAGTGAAGGGCTAATCTTGACCCGAACGTTACTGGCATAGCATCTAATGCTATGAGTATTGGCGCATCATACAAATTGTTTGATGCTTACCACTTTAACATGCTCTCTCTTTTCTGCCAAATAGTGGCTTCCAAATGCTTAACGGTCAGTGTTTTGTTGTAGGGTTTTTTTTAACTGCTTGCTGTTTTGTTTTTTTTTCATCTTCTTGGCAAACAAAACCTTGACCTTATTGGAAGTTTGACAGCTTACCAGTGCTTACTAACATGAAACTAAAGGAGGAGAAGGCATGTTCTGATGACCAGGGACTCAGAGTCCTTAGCATGCACCTGTCTACCTCTAGGAATCTGCAAGGCAACTTGGGGCTCTAAATTTTTTTTTTTCTCCCTTTCTCTCTTTTCACAGGCCCCCAATTCTAAAACACGATGTCGACAAGAGATGCAGATAAGTACCTCTATGTGGACAAAAACATCATTAATAACCCCCTAACTCAGGCTGACTGGGCAGCTAAGAAGCTGGTATGGGTTCCCTCAGAGAAGAATGGGTTTGAGGCAGCTAGCCTGAAGGAAGAAGTAGGAGATGAGGCCATCGTGGAGCTGGCAGAGAATGGGAAGAAAGTGAAAGTTAATAAGGATGACATCCAGAAGATGAACCCCCCCAAATTCTCCAAAGTGGAAGATATGGCAGAGCTGACATGCCTGAATGAGGCTTCTGTGCTTCACAACTTGAAGGAGAGATACTACTCAGGACTGATCTATGTAAGTAATCTTGGCTATTAGGGTAAGAAGAGATCTTGGTTACCTAGTATGCGAACTCACCGTAATCACTTTGCTTCTAAAATGTGTATGTTAACCTTTCATTGCTCCTATATGCAACTTTCATGTGACTTAGCTTCTTCCCTCTACTTAAAATTTTTTCACTAAACCGTGTCAATCCCCCTCTAGTTAATGTTGAAGCTTTCAAAGAATGCTGTGGTAAATCTGACTTTAACATTTTAATGTCTTCATTTGCAGGATGTTTTGAATGCCATTTAACTTCTTTTAGCAAGAAGTGAGAGCAGTTGGAAAGTGGTAAAAAGGGAGTCTGAACTGAACCAAATAATAGTAAAAACAAAGTCCTAATATACCTAACATCTGAATTACATTTTCCCATGTCTGGAGCTTCAGTGGGAAAGCATGCTAATGCCAAGCTTTTTGTGTTACAAAAATTCTGGATCTTGGAGTGCCTTACAGATAGGAAATATTTCATTTTCTTTTCAATGCACATTGGACAAAAGCAGAGATTCCTGCTTCTTATTGCTGTGGAAATGACAAAGATACCGTTTATGGGACCAATGGTTATACCCAAGGAAGAATGCAGCAGCTACTTCACTGAATACCAGAACCAATAAATAGGGAAAGGTGGGGAAGGAGAATTTGGAACCTTAACTTGGTTCTTCAGTTCCATTCTGACTTTTCATGTGGCCTCTTTTTAGCTAGCATGGTAGCTTCTGTTAGTACTCTGCAGGCATAGAATGAATGCTTAAACTCAGCAGTACTGTAACATTCGGGTGCAGTGACTGGTTAAAACAGGATCTAGTGTTTCTTGAGTTATTTATTCTCAGACTGGCCTCTGCTTACAGAATTAAAATAGGACTGCCTGAGATGGAATCCCAAGGGATGTAGAAATGCCGGATGTTCAGTATTTTTAGGCACTATGAAATCTTCACAGTAAATTAGAAAATCTATTAAAATAAAACATATTAAACAATAAATGTCATTTGTAAACTTGTATATTAATACAATCCTTGAAGAAAGTCTGTCTAGATTTCCCCTCTCCCCAGTTTTTGTGCTGTCAAAACCCAAAATCTGCCTCTTTTGTCATACAGAGAAGACAATATAAGTTAAAATGCACTGCAGTATCTATTTTCCCCCCCCTTTTTATTGATGCTTATTACTTCATTACACCCAAAGTGATATAGGATTTTATGTAGTCATCATAGGTGCAAGCTATAGTTGGTCTCTACTGCCCAAACAGGGACTGGTGGTATCCAAGACACCACATAGCAGGAATTCACCCTAGCTATCCCTCTTGGGTAGAAAACGTTGTGAACTGTTGCCCTCTAAGTTAAGGAGCACGAACACAAGCTGGAAACTCTGGCTAGTGCTGTGACCATTGCTCTTCTGGAGTGGCATGAAGGCATATATGCAACTGTTGCAGAAATTATCAGAGAACATCTGAAGGATGCAAAGCTGATATAAATTTAATCTGACTCCTGCTGTCTGATCTCAAAATTTTGAGACCTAATGTGGTTGGAGGTTGATGCAGTTAATTATTCTGTGTAATCAATAACTCCTTTAACTATTTGTCAAAAACTATTCTCAGAGGGAAGAATCTTGGTATTGAGGTGAAAAAGGATGTGCAATATCATGTGCAACGTTTTCAGAACAGGAAACATTGCTAGGTTATGTAATAAGTTGTTGAAAATAATTCAACAGCATCTCAAAGTCTGTTGCACTGTATGCAATGGGCTGTTTCATGTGTCTTGCAAGATATCTTCTGAAATTACAGACATAGTCTGTGACTGTAATAAATTGAGTTTTTCTAATTGGACTGTAAGAAGTATTAGAAAATCCCCACACCCTTCACCCAAGTAAACCTGCCATAGTGATGCTCTATTGCCGAATCTTTGTCTTGCCAAAACCGTGTTTCTGTGCACTTGTGAAATGCACTGATCTCACCTGTCAGCAGTTCTTGGCAAGTCAGGAGATTAATGCGAAGGCTTAAAATACTTTCTTTGGAGTGGCTGTTAGTTGAGCATTAATCCTCTTGAAGAAAGAGGATACATGCAATGTATGTATAGCATAAATGTCTCTGGAAAGATCATAATTTAGTTCTGCTTTTGTCTTTTCTTCTTTGCCAGCAGGGCTCTGTGTTTTGGTTGCTTTTTAAAACAAAACAAAACACAAACAAACAAACAAAAAACCCACCTTTATTTTTCTGTCTATCCATCCCATGAAAGGAAGGGAGAAATCTTACGGCTGATGCTGACAAATTTTGAACAGGGAGTGTCAAACTTTTAAAGAACTAAGAGCTTAAATCTGACACCAGTTTGCTGTTTCCATGTGCTCATTGGTTCTGCACTGAGGTGACTTGCTAATAGACTGGCTTTCATATTAACCCTTTCTGTTTCGAATTTTTTATCAGATGACCATTTGCAGCTTTTGTGTTACTTAACTGAACTGCCTTGTTTGTGTTCAGTGTGAAACTCAAAACTCAGCCTTACACATTCCAGTTATTTTATTGAAGTTAACAGATCCTTGAAAATAAACTTTCTGATGTTGTCATCCTTGTGCCATGCTGCAGATGGTCTTTTCGACTCTTCAGAGCTAGTTTACCAGTTAGAAAAATAAAAGTACTTCCAGTTTGGCCTGTGTGTGTCACTTGAAATAATTAGCAAAAGGTTATGCCCGAATTCTAGTTTGAGATAGAAATGTCTGAAACAAAGTACAGATTTCCAAGCCAGCTATGTTTATAATTAATTAGCCTTTCAATTGAAGCCTTGAGTTCAGTTCAGGGATTTATGCATGTTAGTCTTTATTTGCACTTTATTAAGATGAAGGTGAGTCTTTTCTTTTGTATGGCTGGTAGCTTCTGCTCAATATAATTCATCTTGCTTCCTGTATAGAGCTCTGTCACCGTGCTTGACCAGCAGTTGTGATGTGGTAGTCTTGCTCAGTTGCCTATCCCACCCATGATTAGTGGCTTCTCTTTATTAGACAAAAATATCACCTCACACATCTGTCTGAGATCATTATACTGCAAGGGAACTTTCCTTAGGTATTTCTCCTGGCAACCAGAATGCTGGAAGAAGGTGATGGCTTCTTCTTGCATACCTGCTTCATGGTTTCATCACTCTAATTGAAATGAATGTCTTCTCTTTAAACTGCTGCTCTTATCCTTAAGTTTGCTTCAGTCCAGCTCCAGACCTTCACAGTATTCTTACTTGAAAAGCAACAGTTGTAATTTGTCAACAAACTTGGCCATAAAGTAATGGAAATACAGACAAGAAAACTTTACATTCCTTATGGAATATTACCACAGTATTTGCTACCACTTTTCTTTTGCTCTCACTTTTAATCCCCCAAAAGCAGTGAACAGGTATTTAGCTTTATTTACATCTTCAAAGGAGATGTAGGTTCAGTCTGTGGCCTGAGTTACAGTTTTGTTGCAGGGGGAAGCAGGAACTATATAGAGCATCTTCTTTTGGTTACTACATGCATGTTGCTGCTGCCCAGGGCTTTGCGGTAAGACAGTTGCTAATTCAGACAGCTGGAACAGGCAACCTAGAGGGTTTTTCATTACTTGTTTTCTAGAATTCTGATAAAATTACAGCTTTTCTTCTAACAGTTAAGTTGACTCCAATGTCAATTATTTCCATGCCAGTATAAGGAAAAGGTGCACATGCTACTCTTGATTATACTCCTTTCTACGTCTTGTTCCTACTCTGTCTTCCACTAGTGTAGTCAAAGGTCAGGAAAGCATGACCCAGTCTTTCAGCTGCTGTTCTGTGCTGTCTGATGCGATGGAGAACTAAATCTGAGGCAAAAGGAACTAGCATTACCAAGTTGGTTTCTGTAAACTCCTTAAACTGTTCCTTTCAAGCACTACCTCAAACCTCACCTGACTAGAATGTCTCACTGAAGCTTGGCTATCTGGAACTTTAGAAGTCCTACAGTAAAAGGTTTTTAGCCAACTTTCATAGTTGCCCACTTTGGAAAGAGACTCATTATTTTCTGTAAGGTATTTAAATAGTCCTCAAATATATTAAAAAAAAAAAATAGATCTGAAAACATTTACTGGTAGTTTATACAAGGGTATGGAAAAGGAACCTTAAATACCTATAAAAACTTTGCGTTCTGGGGAACATAGGGTGAAACCGTATCTGAATCTGTGGCATGTAAGAGTGGGTTAATTACTTAAGGTTAAGCCAGCATGTAGAAAATTTGGATATAAGACTGTAAACTGTGTAGTAGATACTATTTTCACCCTTCAGTCACTGTAGTCTAAACCTTACCTTTATCTAGCTAAAGAGGCTAAATCTGATTAAGTACTCTCTGCACTCATTGTGGAGAACTCTTTAGCACTCCAAAGTGCTCTTTGTGGAGCAAACAACAGAAGAGATGGTAGCAATAGAAATACAAAGTGCCAAATATACTCTCCTCTGGTAGCATGGCAAGTTGCTTTAGAAAGCTACTCCTGTCCAGGTGTTTGAAACAGCTACCTTTAAAATTGTCAGGGAACTTGGGTGGCTCTAAACCCCAAGAGCAAGGCTTGGAATTCTATTCTTAGTGTCTGGAAAATATCTGAGAAGCCTATGCAAGTAAAATATTTGTTAGGGGTTTTTTTTAAGGTACTCAGATCTCGAAGATTTTTTTTTTTTCTTCTTTTAAGAAGCTTTATATTTTCAGTAGACAAATTTAGGCAGTTGTCTTACATTGGAACTGTAGAATTTAAGCCAGTGGAAACCAATTGAGAAATTGAGGTTTGCTATCACAAATCAATGAATTAATGGTTTGAGATTAATTAGAACTAGATTTCTGGCAAATGTTGCAGTCATGAGCATGCAATACTTTAGAATTATTTTCTATATTCACTAGCTCAGAAGGGCACTACATTAGTGACTTTACAGTTTGGTATCTAGTTCTAGTTTTTCGTGTTACATTACAAATCGTGGAAGTGTTCAGTCTTTAGAAGGCCATCTAATCCAACTTCTTCTTCAGAGCAGGGTCAGGACTGAATTAGGCCTCATCCTCTAAGGAGAACACTGATCTCATTTGTCTGTTAACAACTACTTTGCCTTGAAGTTTGTTATGTTGTAGTTGATCAATTACTGGATAAATCCATAGCATACATGAAGCAGAACATAATGAAACACGTTTCTAGGAGCTGAGCACCTACCGTATATAATGAAATGAACACGACTTGAATACAGGAACTTTGAAAGGAAGAAAAGCCAGTCCTAGTGGACTGTTAACGAGCTAGGGAGTAGGCCAGTTTGATAGCAGCGTGACTAATTTGTGAGTTGATGCTCTGTGCATACTTGGAAAGGTTGAGTACTAGGCAAGTTGATATGACTTTAGCTGTTGCTCAGATTCTAATATTGCTTAGTGGGAAGCATCACACATGGCCTCGCTGGAAGAAGCACTTAAAAAAGGACTGGTTGGTTGGTTTGTTTTTCCGAGAAATATATTGTTGAAAGGTGGAAGTATACAAAATTTTTAATTCCTGTCTTAATTTACCGGGGTGTTTTCTTTCCAGACCTACTCAGGCCTGTTCTGCGTGGTAATCAATCCTTACAAGAACCTGCCCATATACTCAGAAGAAATAGTGGAGATGTACAAAGGCAAAAAGAGGCATGAGATGCCCCCTCATATCTATGCCATCACAGACACAGCCTACAGGAGTATGATGCAAGGTGAGTGCTGACTAAGATAACAACTCTTGGTGAAATCACAAATCAAGATTGCAGTCAAAACACTGTGGAAGAACAACTCACTGTGATCAAAAGGCATTGTTTCCCCCTCTGTCCTTGCTTACAGACACCTGACACCTGCTTGCTGCCACCTCTTGTGTGCAAGTGAATAGGTTTCTTCTGCTATAGTGGATTGAAAAACCTTACGAAAGGCCTGGCATAAAGAACAGAGTGATGTGAATACATGGGGTTCAGAGAAGCAGGCAAGGAGAACTGAGGTAGTAAACTTTCCCTCTCAGTGGTGAGCCTATGGAACGATAGCTGTAGAAGGGCAAGCATGTGTATTGGTTGATGGCAGCTTTTAACAGAAGTGTTTAAAATCCGGTCATACAGTTGGGTTAGGGGAAACAAGCTTAGTATAGCCTGCATTTTGAAGTGTTATGGTCAGTGGTAGATTTACTGGTCAAGAGTTGTTTGGTTACATTGTTGTTCTGTAAAGGATAAAATTTTGTATCAGGCAATATTAATTACATCTGTTTGCTATTCATAGAATAAAAGCAAGCAAGCAGATTGACCTCTTTTTTTCCCCGTGTGTATGCCAATACAAGTAAACAATTGTGTATATTACCTGCTGCTTGTTCATTACCTGAGGACTTTAAAATATGGATCACTGTCCTGTGCATATCTCCCCTGTTTTGAGAGGAGCTTTTTTACAGAGTCAGTGCTCGTGTCTGGCATGCTTGGAGAGTGTTCAGCTACTGGAGGCATTTTGTGCTTTTCTTCCTGTTTGTAGCTGTGTTATACGAAGAGGTACACTTTGTAACACTTAAAGGATATGAGGCAGAGTTTGATTTGGCATAGCTTGTATGGATTTGGCTACTCCTTTATTTTCTGTTGATTAGCAATGGTTAAGGTGTTTGTCTCTCCTAGGTCCTGTCATTAGCCTTACTGTTTAGAACAAAGGCCAGATATAATAAAATCATGCTTTAAAATTCTGATTAGACTCAGCTTAAGAGAGTTCTATTTTCTCCCTGCCCTTACTACTACTTGCACTTTTAAGCATAAGAAGCCTATAACAATATGCTTGCCCAAAGTGGAAAGGGAGCAAGAAAAACGTCCACTTGCCTGAGTTAGTGGCTTTACACAATTTTACATGTGGATAATGCTGAGGAAAGTTGCTGAAGTGTGGTGCCATGTAGAGCAGGGCACATGGGAGGGCTGGCACGATGGATCAATGAAGCTGTATTGGTTAAAGCCTTGGATGGGGAGGGGAGCGCCATACAGACACACTGCAGTGCACTTGTGGCGGGGTACTTACTGATAGCAATTTGCTTAAGATGTGGCAGCTCTTGAATACAGCTATACTAATGATGTGTTACTCTGAAAGGAATATGGTATCCAGAGGGAAAAAAAATGAACCTGGACCTACATAGGACCTCGCTTCCTTCTGACGAGGTCTGCCGTGAAGGACAAGTACAGATGCACTGCCTATACTATACGCGGCAACATAGTTGTCTATAAACCTCTTATCACTGTTTCACTTCCTTTATTACTTCCTTCTTTGCCTTGCCTGCTTCTTGTCAGCTAAAATACCAACATATATTTTCTTTAAACAAGCTATTGACTTAACCCTACAAGAGTTACTGTTCCCTAAAAAGGAATCTCTTATGTAGCATCAGGAACAGTTTCATTTGGTGGTGCTCTAAGGAGACTGAAGAAGTCCTTTTCCCTCTTTAGACAACAGTTAGACCATCTGGAACTGCATGTGCATGAATCTTGTCCTTAATCCCCACCAGATATACAGAATGTGGCAGTGGGTATCCAGACAGCTGCAGTTCTGCATTGGCAGGTGACCATTCCTGGTCTGGTAGTGGTTCAGAGCTAGTGACTAATCTACATGGCTATTTCGTTTTCAAAAGAGAAGGTGTCTCCATCAGAACCATGCTTAAGCAATGTCTAGAACTCAGAAATCCCAGGCTTGAATTGCTTCAGTGCACAAAGCTAAAAAATGGCAGCCCTGCTTCTGTTTTCCTAGCACAGGAAAGTTGCTATGAGCTCTGCTGGAGTATATACCTTTCCCAGAACAATTCTAGATATGCAATAATCTCAGCAGTATTGGCAATCTAGGGGTTTACCCCAGCTTTTCTTTCAAACCCCAGCCTGGTTTGAGATATCTTGTCACTGACTTTTTGGAACATGTGTTGGATGTGAATATCATTTCCAGTTAGCTTTTGAACTAGCCTGCTTTGGGCTGTTTAACTAGACGTGAAAAGATTTTTGTGTGCGTGTTGCTTCACATGGGCGTATGTATGCTAGCAAGAACCCTAGAGATCGTTTTCAGGTTGATTTGCTACCTTATTTCCTTATTGCAACAGGTAACGGTAGCATTTAGATGTTGGCTATTGGCAGTGAAGACCACTAGGTCATTGCAGTGTCTCTGGCCCTGGCTGACCTCTAGGTCAGTGGAAAGCAACATTCCTATTCCACTTCCTCAGTTTTGCTTAGCAGTGGGGGAGGCTTGGTGCAGCAGCCAGTGGTATGGCAGGAATCTGTACAAAGAATAGAAGATGAAAGGGTCCAGTGCTCCACGTGAGCCGGAGGCATTTAGGATTAGGCTGCCTTCCCTAGGTTACTTTCAGAGCCCTGAAGACTGGGAATCCTTCATGGCCTGGAGAAGGATTGCAAGTTGTTGACTCTGACTTCTGTCACTGTGGGGTATAGTTATCTCTTAAGTTGACAGAGCGGAAAAGCCTTGCATGTTAATTGATGTGGACTCTGAATTTTTTTGGTTTTCAGTCAATTTATGGTATTCTAAGGAGCAGGCCATTCAAAGGAATGTTTGTCAGGAAGGGAATTGGGGAGGGAGAGGATGATGAGAGTTTTATTTCAACCTCTGCTAATCCAGAAACTATTTAACCCTTTTCAGGCATCTGTGCTGATGCACTATGGATGAGTTTGGTTCTCCTTTTATGTCTACCTTGGTTACTCTGTTCACAAGTGTGTCATGTGACATTTATACATTCCAAGAGAGGAACTTCTTTTTGTTAATTTTCACTAGAAGTACTTCCTTGAAGAAATAATATGATGGAGAATATGTTAAAAGTGGTTTGGTTTTTTTGTTGTCCTCCTTTCTCTGACCCAAGAAACATTAAGACTCAGAAATGAGAACAAAAAAATTCTTTTGCTTCATGGTACTTGCAGCATGAGACTTACTGTGCTTCAAGAGCAGAACTCTGAAAAAAGTGCAACATTTATGTTTTCAGAGAAAACAACCATTTGTCTTAATGTTTCTGTTCCCTGGGTATCCTGGATGCCAGAAGCCTCAGGTCTGACTCCTTTGGGAAGATTTACTCTTCTGGTGCTAATGATTGAACCCTGCAAGTGGAGTACTGTCTTGAGCAAACAAATCATTATTCTGCTGCAGCAGATACACATTGAAGGGGTACATTCTTTACCACAGTTCATAGTGTCCAGCGGATCTATTTAGAAAAACATATTTTAAAGCTGTTAAACATTTGTCTATTTGGAACATATATGGGGAATCTTCTATGTCAGATACTGATAGAAGCTAGAAATTTCATTGGTGTCTGGAGCACAGTGGCAGTTTTAATGCCAGCATCTGAAACTTCTGTAATAGGTTAGATCAGGATGGTTATTCTGGTGTCCAAAGCTCAACCTGCTCAACAAAGATATGGGTAGTAGAGGGAATAGACAGCACATTGCTAATGAATGTGCTCCATCTACTTTCTCATCCAGTTTCTTCACATGTTAGTGCAGGGTTCCTAATGGGTCACTGAACTAAACTCTTAAAATCATTGTGCAGTGATTAAACCCTACTTGACATTGATGGATTAGTCTGCAAAGGAGCCTGTGCAGCCAGCACCTTGCTGATATTCACTTGGGAGTTAGGCAGTCTTTGGGTTTGGTGTTGAAAAGAAAAATATTTGAAGCGTAGTGACTTCATGATTTTTTTATTGGCCTTGTTACATTGAGGGAGGAAACGGTGTTAGCTGTTGTAAGACAAATCACTTACTGTTGTCCATCTTCACGTAGACTTCAGGCCCAGTTGTCATTTTCACAAGAAACAGTCCTCTAGACTTGCTTCTATAGTACATGAAGTATTGTATTTGTAATTGTCAGATGTTTACATATTTCTAAGTTTCCGAGCTAGTAGAACACTTCTGTTTTAACTTCCTTGATCTCAGGTCTTCTTTCTCAGCTTGGTTCTTGGCATTGGTCTGCTGTGCTGCACTGTATATTGCACTGTCCCAAAGTGCATCTTTATTTTCTGTACAATATTCTGGGTGTGCTTACCAATTTGGGGATACCTGATCATCAGAGCTGTTCAGATTATGTAGAGGCACAGATGTCTCTTTCAAGTTGCGTGTAAAGGTCAAGTTTTGTTTCCACTAAACCCAAAGGAATATAGCCTGTGGTTTCTCTAGTTTGTTTCCAAGATTTGTCCAAATTTCTAATGCAAAGGGCAATGTTAAATTTGGATACTAATTACAGAGGATGTTCATTTTGATGATGTTTTTGTACAAATGGCAAGAACAGTTGTACGTAATTTCTGATTTTCTTAATAAATGTTTTACGTGCTTTGAAATACTTGAGATTTCTAAATGTCGTTCTCAAAATCTCTGTCTTGAAATGTGGTTTTCAATAGAATAAGGAGCTAAAAAAGAGTCTGTTGCCCACATCTTTTTTTAGTAGTTACCACACCCTTTTTGCTTCATTCCTGTAAACCAGAGCAGGAGCTCTCTGGCAGTCACTTATGTAATGGCTCAGGCCTTGCTGTCAGTCTCCCTGCAGTTCACTGTTTCAGTATCATGAGTTGCCTGAGCTTTTGCAGGCTGTATACCAGTTTTTCTTTCCTGTCAGAACTTCATAAACATTTGTGTAACCTATAATTACAGCCTAACTTGTTTTCCTGTTTTGCTATCTCCAGATTCGGTTAAGGAATGCTAGAGAAAGCAGTATGGGCTCTAGTCCAAAAATGGCCTGGGGAAATAAATATTGGCATTTGACCCAGTAGGATGTATTTCATTTTTTTAAATGAAACTTACTTTTCTCCTTGTGTCTGTCCTCAAACTTGAGATAATGCAAAGCTGAATCTTGGCACTGCAGTGTTGCTGCCAACTCAAGTGATTTTTCTCTTTTTTTCGCATATTGAAGCTCTTTTGTTCAAGCTGTCTTGAATATGCTGTTTGTCTTTAATTTGGTTTATTTTTTTTTCTTTTGGTACTTGATGATAGGTTTTTAGCATTTTGAAACTTCTCTCAAATGCATTCCTTACATGATAATGCAAAAGCAGCTCTCAGGCTCTGTTCTGATGTTCCCCTGGAGTGTTTTTGATCCTACTCAAACCAGCATGTAGGTTAAAGCACCACAGTGAACACATTTGATTAGATGTTATGCCAGTGAGGTTGTTCTGGGTAGCAGAGTGTGTCAAGTGCCTGCAGCTCCTCCTGTGTTAGAGCCCTGAGGGAAGAACATCGGTTTGAATATTATGTTGAGGTCAGAAGAGAAGTTTGAGGAGGGACTGGGGAACCGAAACTACCGTATGGTTGAAGCACTTAGATGCATTTAAGATTAATTCTCGCTTGAGGTCAACTCTCTAACTCGGTCAGCCAGCCACTTGCCTAAATTGGGCTATAGGCATTCATGGTGACGCTGGGGGAGCAGCGCAGTAACGGAAACCTAGAGGGGCAGGCTGCTGGGTTCTGCCAGATGCTGGTGGTTGGGGGTGGGTGGTACTATCCAGCTACGGTGAAGCTTTTAGCCTTAATGAGTCAGCTATAGGCAGGGGACTGCAAGCCAAGGCTCTGCCTTTCAGCTCCACTTCCTCTTAGCTGGAGAGATGATGTCACCATGGAGTGAATGCTATATTACTTCTCCTTTTATGGAGATGAACAGGCTTGAAACTGGAGTCACTCATGCAGAGGAAGTGAGTGATAAAGGCCTGCTAGGATGTTCTGTAAATGAGATGTGGAGCTTAAATTGCACATTCTCTTCTAGATTCCCAACCTTTTTCTTCTCCCATCCTAAAACATCTGAAAACAAAAATCAAGAGTTTGGAACTCTTATTAGTTTATCAATTATGCCAATATATTCAACCACAGCAGTTCAGCATTCATTCAGATTCATTGTTTTGCAGTAGAATATTTGGCTGAGGGCTTCTTATGTGGAAGAGTTCTCTCTTGTGAAAACATAGTTTTGGTTTAATTAAATTTCTAATTTATGCTGAAGGTCCTGGAAGCAGTCTAAAATGCAGTCATTTATTTTTGAACTGAAGGAAGTAAAAAATTAGTTAGAAATTATGCTTTTTTTTATGTATATATAGTAAAATTAATCTACCGATCTTATTATACCAGACTGCTGCATAGCTTAAATTTGAAGGATGTTTTACTTCCTGAATTTCTGGATGCTTGAGGCTGCTGCTTCTTATAGTCACTTGAATACTATGGTGATGAGAGCTAAAGAAGAGCCTAGATAAAAAGCTTTCCTTGCCAGCTGCTCTGAAATACGGAACTGTTGCTATAATTAACTAATGAGTTGTTACTCTGGATTGTTTTTAATAAGTGACTCTGTTTAGGATTGAATAGCAGATGCAGATTTCTTTTAATCAGGCATTTCTTGATTGTGTTTTTATAAGCAACTGAGTTCATGGTATCTAGCACATTCTCTTTTGCTGAGTAGGTTGCTTGCACAACTGACAATGCAGTAAAGGCAAGTGCTGACTGAAGTTGTGCAGTACACCCATGCTGAATGATCCTTTAAAAAGGGGGGGGCGGGGAGGTGGCCTCTTGTCTGCACAACCAAATTCTGATTCGTGGTGGCACAAGTCAGTATTGTATGCAGACTGAACCCTGGCATTTAAAGCGATTCTTAATGGGAAGTGAATCTAAGCGTTATGCTTTTGTAGTTGTTAACTCTTTGGCCCTTTGGTGGGCTCCAGTTTCCTGTTGCTCAACACATTATTGGAGTTGTCTGTCTGTACACAATTAGAAGAATTCCAGCTATCCCAATGACTGCTGCTTTGCAGTCCTGGGAAAGAATTTCCCCCGGGTTGCAAACAGGAATGTTGCCTTTTATGGCAGTGTCTGCACGCTGCCGGTGACTTGCCCGCACTCGCAGGTACGTTCCTGCTGGCTTAAAGCAGAGGTGACTAACACAGCTGCAGCAGCCCGCCAGGAAAGTATGTTGGGGGAGGAAAATCTAGTGCAGAGAGTGTTTGGAACACTGTCTGTGACTTTTCCTGCCTGAGCACCTTTTAACACCTTGCTCTGTGTTAAGGCGTGGAAAAATCTTGTACTTGCCCCTTTGGGACTTCCTTAGGTGCCTCCAGGGTGCTGTTGCTAACTTGCCTCATTGCAATGAGGCTTGAAAAGAGCTGCTTTTCAACTAACTGCAACAAAACTTGTAATAATCAAAAAGTGTTCAGTGCCAAAGAGCTTCTGAGTATTATCTGATGTCGGTCATCTTTTTCTGTTGGGCAGTTGGTTACCTGCCTGCTTACCAATGTGTTGCAGGTTTTTTTTTGTGTGTGTGTATGTGTGTGTGGTGTTTTGTTTTTCTGGAATAAGGATCCTCTCCTGGAGGAGAGAGAAAGGGAGGGCATGCAATTTTTGAGTGCGTAGGGCTACAGTGCCTATATGAGGAGCCCCAGCTCATAATTCCAACACTAAAGTTGGCTACTGGGAATAAGCAGCACCTTCCTTAGGGTTATCTCTTTTTTTTTTTTTTTTTTTTTTTCACTTTGTCTCAGCTTGGCTCTGTAGTACCTGAAAGCAAGTATAACCTTTTCTAGGATAAGTGGGCTGCTTGTTTATAGTCAAACTGTCAGAACTCAGATGTTAGTTGGAGGAACAATCGAACAATCTTGTCCTTTCATATAGCTGCTTTGTGACAGAGAATTGCACCCAAGCATTGCACTGCCGAAGAATGCTTTTCCTTAGCAATGCATAAATGAGTCCTTAGTTATTCCCCTGACCCACCCTTGAAGGGCCCAGCCGTGCAGAGGTTTGACATGTGCCTGCTGAGCCCTCGACTCACTGGGAACCATGAACAAACAGGTGGGGCCTTTGGAGCTGGCTAACATCTGCTCTTTGCCTGTCCCTCAGCAAAAGGGGTGCATATCTTAAAGGCAATGAATAAAATTCAGCACTTGAAAAAATGAATATGCAATGATAGTAAAGGTGCAGTATCTACTTTTGAGTGCTGAAGAATTTCCTGGGCCGAAACCATTTGAGTGATGATTTTCTTCTGATTCCTTTCTTCCAGTCTTAGGGCTGATCAGCTCTTTCTGAGAACAGTATTAACAGGGATAAAACAGATTATTTTCCTCTCTTCTTTTGGAGTTCATCTGCATATGATCGGTTTCCCACAAATAAGCTTAAGAGCAAGAGTTGCCTATCTGTAGGGTGTGAACCTGATGTTTCTCACTATTGGTTTCAAACTAATTTAAGAAAAGATAGAATCTAAATTTGATAGGTTTACCTGCTTTTCTTATTCCATTACAGTGTGTCTGAAAGCTAGATATAATTCTTTCTTTATAAACCAAGTTTATAGAAGATTTTTCTTGGTGAAGATGGCATTTATGACATTAGGACTGAAATGTTAAATTGACTTGCAGCAGCAGTGTTTGAGGGTATAGAAGGTGGTTTCAGGTACTTGAACTTTATTTGACTATAAATTCTTCTCTAATTATAGCTCAGTCTCTTGATCTTGCCCGAATCAACTTGAATGGTGACTCAGTTATGTTGCCTAAATACTCTCTGGTGGGGAGAATACTGAGTGTACTTGGGTTCTGTAAGCTATTGGGGACTGGAATAGAAAGAACCAGTAGCTAAAATATGGAGATAGTTGCATCCATGAATGTATTGTTGAAGGTTACCAATTGCTGAAATATTTATTAGAGCAATCCAGTGACCTGTGTACTCTCAGAGGTGTCTGAAGCTTGCTTTTTCTCTGTTTAGAGATTAGACTTCAGTCCAGCACAAAATTGGGGCAGTGTGGAAAAAGGAAAGAATGACAATAACGGGATGAAATCTTAACTGCTGTGTTACTAAGGTTCTCAGGCTGGATCATCTAATCTAGTCTTGATCATAAGCAGGGCGGGGGGCAGAACCCTTAAAATCAAACAAACAAAAAAACCCACATCTGAATGGGTAACTTACAAACTAATGAGGATTTTTGGTGGCACAGTCTGTTCTGTGTGTGCCCCGAAAGCTCTTGTGAACTGTCGGTGAATGACTTGCTGTGCCAATTCTGTTCCATGTCTTGAAAGGTCTTGCTGCTTCTGTGATGGCTACAAGCTGCTAAGGCTGTGGTGGCACAGGCACTTTGCAGTCTGCCCAGTGCTCCCAGCTGGTTCCTGGTGACATGGGGGAGGATTGGGATGCAGACTGGAGGTGGATGAAAGGTGAAACTAAGGGAGTGTGTTTACACAGAAGTGAAGGAGCAGTGGGATGAAGGCATGATGGAAGGTCTAGTCAGTACTGTGTATGAGGACGTGGAATCATAGGTGAAAGCTGAAAGGAGGTTAAAGATGTGGCAGAAGACAGTGGTGGGCAGGCTGGGTGAAGTAGGTTCTGTAACTGGAAAGGTATTATCGTCCACAGCTGGGAATTGAACACTGGAGTTAGCTGTCTACCGGTATGTCAACTTGAGAAAGTAGGTTTCTACTGTTACCAGCTGCTGTGTTAAAACAAAACGGGATGGTGCCACAAACAAATCATCCATATAGGACTTAGGCTGCTGCTCAGTGTTATAGTTTTCAAGTCTATTCTGTACAAAATAAGTGACAAAACTTTCTCACTGGGCTTCCAGTGTTTGTTTTGGGGGCAAAAGCCTCTGAAGTGAATTTTTGGCACTTTAGAATTTGTAGCAGTTGCTCTCCCTCTTCCCACCTTCCCCTTCCGTCTCCACAACTCTGCTGATAACTTTTGTGAGTGAGCATGGGCCCAGTATAATGGAGGGGGAGTGGGCTGAAGAACAAGTAGAGGTACATCAAACTGTAGCTCTGTGGTAAAGAAACATTCAGTGGGAGACTTCTATATTGTTTGCAGAAAAATTATAATGCAAACAATATTCTTTCTGGGTGAAGAAAACTAAATTGCTGTGGTGCCATTTTACTTTGTCATATGGTAGGAGGTTGGGGTCTGTTGCCAGAAGAGGGGTAACCTGGCCATATTTCTGACAATACTTGTCAGAGTTTACTTGTTCCTGGTTTTGTCTTTGGTGTTGGTTTTAATTCTGTCACAGAAGTTTATTTTTAGTGTCTTAGTCTGACTACTTTTTAAAAATTTTTATTCTAGATCGAGAGGATCAGTCCATCCTTTGCACGTGAGTATAACAGTTGTCAGTGTGTCTTAATTGTGAGTGCTGGGGGTGGGCTCAGTAAATCAGGGAGTAGGGGAGAGTCAAGGAAAATCCCACTGCAGTTCATCCAATATGTACGTAATCTTTTCTGCAGAATAATTTTCATAAGAATTAAAGGAAGAAGTAACGTTTTGAAACAGCCTCTGTGTTCAAACTCCTAAAGAAATACAGCCTTGTCAATTGAATGGGCTTTGAGAAGTCCTTCAGATTTGATGCGGCTGTTGTGTTGAAGTACATTCATACTGTTGAGGCTGATATAGTAACAGATACTCTTGGTACAGCAGTTTCTTTTCAAGACACAGGAAAATTTGTTGGCCTTCAGTTCTGGTTAAGGAATTGGTGTGTTTCTTTTTGCAGTCAGGACGTCTCCTATTGAAAGATTCACTTCATTACCTTTCAACCCTAGCTCTGCAGCAGCCTGGGGATTGTTCCTCAGCCGCTTGGCAATTTTTGTATCCATGTGACTAGAAAGCATAGTTCCTTATTGCCTTCCCTCCTACCTGCACATGAACAGAACCCGCACCCAGCAGCAAACTGGCTGAGGGCTAGCCTGCAATCCAGCTGCATTGCCACCACTTGCCAGTACAACTTGTTTTTTCTTGGTTTTGAGGGAGGTGCCACAATGGCCAGAATGCAGTTAAGGAGCTCTGTAGCCCTTTTGGGGTTAGAAATACAAATATGTCCCCCTGTGTCTTGTTTGTGAATTAATTGCAGATTTTCTTTACAGAGGTGAATCAGGAGCTGGTAAGACAGAGAACACCAAGAAGGTCATTCAGTATCTGGCTCATGTTGCTTCTTCACACAAGTCTAAAAAAGACCAGGTAAGACCTGGGTTTAATGATGCTTTATTGCTGTACTGGTTTTGGACAATAAATATATATTGGCTGATGTTGGTAAAAAACATATCGCTTAATAAAACCCTAGATACTAACATCTGTCAGGGCACTGAGGAGGACAGTGAACTATGAAACAATACAAGTTTGTCAAAAATCGCAAGCCAGGGAACATTGTTCTAAGTAATTACTGCTTTGAATTCAGTGGAGCTACAGTGGGGATAAACTCATACAGAACCTCTTGGATTTGTGGGCAAATGCATGGGCAAGAAACGCTTTTACATGGATGTGTTGCTTGTAAACAGTCCAGGTAGTGTAAAACTTTATAGATTAGGTCTGGCTATTATATATGCTATCTCAAAACTGGAGGATACAGTAATAAGCTAGTTGACAGCAGCTGAAAACTTTAAAATTGTAGGAAAACATTAAAAGGGTGGAAACCAGCCAAGTGTTAGCAGCACATGAAAGGAGGGTGGTGATGATGGTGGGAGGACTTTAAAGATGTCTCACTTATATTTTTTTCCCCCTCCCTCTCCCCCGATGGACTATTGCCGAATTCGTCAGTTGTATCCTCGTAGGTGAGCTGCACGTTTACTGCACGTTCTGCACCAGGAATGCGTTTTCTGTCCCATTGTGTGATTTTTTTGAGCAGCTTTTCACTCCACACCAATATCACTTTCTGCAGCTAAAACAAATCCATAGACAATTCACAATTTTTTTTTTTTTTTTTTTTGTGTGGTGCACAGTAATATTTTTGTGAGGATGTTCAATTGGAGGCTAAAGTAATATCAAATATACTCTTGTTCTGTGCTCAATACTAGTTTGAATGTAAAGTTTTCCTTGCAGGATTTTCCCAGATATACCATTCAAGAAGTATTCCCCCAGGGCAATAGGACTGGGCCAGGCTTTCCGAGAACCATAAGTGTCTAGTGTGTGTGGTGTTCCTAGTAAGATAAATGTAGTTAGGTGTTTAGCTTTCTATTCCCCACAGTGAGATGTGGTGGCACGTACAGAGAAAGGTTGGTGTGGGGAAGGCTGCCGTGCAGGCAGGGTGTTCCATGGCTGTGAGCTTGTTAGCCAGAGCTGAACACGTGAAATGTTCACTGGTGAGCTGTGTAATGAAAGCCAGATGCCGAGTGTGTCCAGTGTATCTCTACATAAGAATTTTCCCGTAGTACCTTAATGTGTGGGCATGTCCTGTGCATGCAGAATATATGAATAAGGAGGCATCTCTGCACTAAGGCAAACTGTGTGTGTGTGCACATAGTAATAACTAACCTCTGGAATCCAACCAAAAATAAACTTTTTATGTGCTAGACTTTCAGACATATGAAGGCTTTTTCCATGGTCTGTCAGTAGCTGTATTTAGAAACATTTTCCTTTTTTCTTTTTCTTTTTTTAAGTGTGGAAAATAGAATCATGGGGTTGAGTTAAGTATTCTTCCACTGCTTATCCTTGAGCAAAATTTCAACCACTGAAGCAGAACAGGCAGTTTGCTTAGGAGAATGTTTAAAACAGTCGTAAGTTGGACTGGTTAGTTTGATTCTCCCCTCCAGATTATAAGGGTTCATGAAGACAAATATATATATATTTTTTTTTTTAGGGTGTTGGGTGTACTGGTCATGGCAAATTTATTCCTTTAAGGTTGAACCTTTATGCTGTGAGACTAGGCACGGAACTTAACTGGTGATAATATAGAAAGTAGTGGTGCTTTATCAGGAAGGTTTCCTAACTGTCTCCTGTTAAAAGTTTTAGATGTAAACCCCTGTTTTTCCAAGTATCAGAGCAAATTCAGATTTATAAGGCATATTTTTCAACTCTAGCACTCTTGTTTTGGCAGCTTCCACTGATCCCGGTGCATTAGGATATTCAGCTAAATAGCTTCTAGCTGCATGGTGTGAATACTAAGAACATTAAACCTGGTTTTGGGGCCTACTGAATCTGATTATATAAACAGGTGTTTTTTCATTTGATGAAACTTTATGGAAGTTGAGATTGATGTCTTCCCATATTTAGTCTCTACTTCACTACTGACTTCTTAACTCTTGTAATAGTTTTTTTACAATTAGAGAATCTTTGGAGCTAATCAGAAATTAATAGGTAATAGTTGCTAATGCTTAAGTATTTGTAATGAAGATTAGGTTATTGCTGATCTTTCTCCCTCCCCCATCCAACCAACTGTTGTTGGGACTCAGTTATTTGAGAATCTCTCACATGACTGCAGAAGGAATACAAAAGCAAATCCCTAAAGTGTAAAAACCAAAACAGCAAAAACCCCTACCAAAGCAAACAAAGAACCCAAGCACCCTCCCCCATCTCTTAGTTTTTTAAATTGCATGCTGTTAAAGCTAGCTGTGAGTTCTAGATGCCTTTCTCCATACTTTCTGAAGAATAAATGGCAGGCAAAACTTCCACCTTACACAGAAATCATTCCAAAAAGTGTGTGATCAAAAACTTCAGAGTACAAGATAGATGTCAAGGTTTTTCATTGCTTAAAATTGGTGTCGAAACTTCAGAGCAATAGCAGAAGAGCACACTGAAGAGTGTGCACTGCCCAACCATGAGCTAACAAATCCAGTGGCTGTTGTTACTTCTATTGTCCTGAGGAATATTGTACATATTTAAAATGCGTGCCAAGTATTAAATAAATTTGTTTCAGGCCAAGGAATGGCATTTACATGTGTCAGAAAACTGGCAGCATCTTAAGGATAAGAACCTTAGAATTTCTAGAAAGCTTGTGATGGACAGCTTTGTGTTGTACTGGTTTTGCTTTGCAAAATTACCCTTTCTAGAATGATAATGAAGTCTCTTCCTTCAGTGAAAGATGACTGTCAAAATGTAAGGTGAAAAACCTCAACAAACTTCACCCAAAAATCTTCTTTAAAATTTTAAAGATAAAAGGATTATATTTTTAAACAAAGCGTACAGTGCATGCCAGTGAGGAGTGGATATATCACAGTAATTGCAACCACTTAATCTTACATGCCATTGCCGCGGCGTGCTGAGAACTTGCTCTTTCCATTGTATTGTGATGCTAAGGCAAGTCATAACTGACATGACCAACTCTTTAGCATTTTCCTTTCCCCAAAGCTGCGTATCACTGTGTGACTGAGCTGACGTTCTCTATGCATTTTGCTGCCTTGATGGTTCAAGAGACTGAAAAGCATCTAAGCTACAGTTTACCAACACCTACTTGACACTAATGACACTTTCTTCCTGAGGTATTAAATAACAGAAGGGTCTGTGGTATGGATTTCTGTTAACTTTTGATCTTCATGTAGCTAAGCATGACCGTAGTTGTTTTTGTTAATTTATTTTTTTTTAGACGAGTAATTATTGGTATCAAAGCTTGACTTTTGTTTAGAGGAGAAAATTGGCTTTTTTTTCTGTCTTCCCTCCTTGTTCCATAATTGGGTTGAAATGCTATATTGCTGGCATCTCTCACTTTCATAGTAACAGGCTGCAGTCACAAAGGCCTAGGACTTCACTGCAGGAAGGAGGTGAGAGTGTTCCAGCTTCAGTATGTGTCCCAGAATAGGAGGGGGAATGTGTCAGAGTTTCAAGGACTGAACCCTGGTTTCAAGGTGTTCTCCTTACAAAGCCACATGCTGGCTCTGTTGTGAGAGAGCAGATGTCCCAGCTCAGGTTCCGTTCCCAGACCTAACCACCTTGTTATACACACTTGACAGTGAATGGAAGTGTTTGCAGCAGCTGCTTATTCTGTATATATGCAGTTCTACAGGGACTGAGGGTCTTGTTTGGCCTTGCAGTTTGCAAGCATGAAGTGAAGTGATTGTGGAAGTAAGAAATAAAACCTTGTAGTTCTTTGTACAGTTTCTCATGTATCTTCCTCTCCTTTTTTTTGTAATGCATGTATTTTTAGAAGGACTGTGTAAGGACCAATCTGTTTTATAATGCACTTTGAGAATGAAAGAGAACAATTTTCCTTTAGAAATACCCTTAAATAATTTGCCCATAAATTCCAGTTCTCATGGATGAAACTTCATTTCTATCCATTGCGCACAGGAAGTCTTGAGTACTTACTGATAACTGCTAAAAAGGGAAACATTAATGCTAAAAAGAGAAACATTAATCTAAACTGTTGCTTTCTGTCTCTAGAAGCTTTTTAGTTAATCTTGAAATATATAGAACTCCATGCTTTTAGCACAGAGGAGAAGTAATTTTTAAAAACAACCAGGGATAAAACTAGAGCCTGCAGGGAAAGTGTATATGCTCCAATGGTCTAGTACTTGGCAGGAGTGAGATAAAGGTTCTGAATTTTTTTTCTCCAGCTCCAGCATTTTGTGTTCCTTGAGGGAAGGAGTGTGCGAATATGGCAGCAGAATGCAAGCGATCATGCAGTTTGTGGGATACCACTAATTCTCTTTTTTGTGTGCTTCCTCACAAAGGAGGTTTTTGCTTGTTTGTATTTTGGAAGATGTAGACTCTTAGTGCAAGCCTTTTGGTATGTTTTTGTTTTTTAAACATTATACTTTTTCAGGCTAGTTTCTTAGCCTTCTACTAGCAGAGTTCAAGACTGTTTTGCAGGATTTTCCTCACTCTTCCAGCGTAGATGGCGAGACACTTACGGGATAAGGGCTTGATCTTGGAATGTACAGTGTTTCACTTTAATCCTGGGAAGTCTGTGGGATGTTATGGCCAAGTGGCTTTGAAGGGCTTCTTGTTAACAGAAAGACAGCACTGGGATTCTCTTATGTTGAGGAAGGGAATAAGGTATATTTGTCAATGTTTCTGTTTTACCCAGATAACTAATGAGTCTCCTTTGAAGGTTTAAGTGATCATCTCCTGAGGCTTAATGTGGCTTCTCTACAACAGATACCAAGCTAGTGTGAATTGAAGCTTCAGCACTGGTTTGACCCAAAGTTAATGCAGTAAACTGCTACCTACTTTATTAATTTCTGATTTTGCTCTAGGGAGAACTGGAGAGACAGTTGCTCCAGGCTAATCCCATCCTGGAGGCCTTTGGAAATGCCAAGACAGTAAAGAATGACAACTCCTCAAGATTTGTGAGTATTACAATGCAGCACGGAGGCCAGTATTTTACTTGCTCTGGAGAGCAACGGACAGTGTCTGAGAGGTGGATGGGGGGAGCTAGAACTAAATGAAGGTGTTGAACCTAACGTTGAGGGAGGCAGAACTGTCCAGATCATATAGCACATGAAACTGAAGGAGCCCTGGTTATGGGAGATCTAGGCTGAAACATAATTAATTTGAAGTGTAGGCTGTCTGAATGTCAGAAATGCCTGAAAGTGTTTGCTGTCTTCTTTGTTAAATCACTGTTGTGATCAGCAAGCATTGCTGATCTTAACTATTGGCTGACCTTGTGTTTTGCCTAAAACCTGCCTCACCTGTTCTGAATTTCCTTTCCTGGATTAAAAAGGGAAGGTTTACCTTTTTTGTTTACTGCTGTTACCAGATAGAATGAATACTAATTTTAATGCCATTACCTTCCTCTTAGGGCAAGTTCATCAGAATCAACTTTGATGTCAACGGTTACATTGTTGGAGCCAATATTGAGACCTGTATCCTTTCTGTAACCACTGAAAAAGAGAAGTTAAAGGCTATAGAGGTGGCAGTAATGGTACCTAGCAGTCTCTTCACAACTGTCTTTCTGTTTCTCAGGTCAAGAAAGTGGTAGGAAACACTTAAATTTATGCTTGCAAGATTACTGTTGTAGTCTCCTGTTTCTTCAAGTGGTGACCATTGTGATCATGGTGGAAATCTTTTCTGAATGAATGAATTCTAATCTTAGGAGGCTGAAATGGAAGTGTAAACTGTGATAAGATGAATAGCTTTGCAATTTTGTAAGCCATTATCACTGCTGTTCAAGGCAAATATGGATGGAGGATCACTGTTTTCCTGGTTTTGTCAGTTAAGTGTCTCTTACTGTAGTAGCTGTCATTCAGAGGCTGGTAGAACTGAGGCCAGAAACTCAGTGGGTTGTTGACCAGTGATGATTGATAAATCAATGCCCCTGTTAAATGTCATGAGGACATCATCAGGTAGTATGCATTTTTTTTCCTCCTGGCATAGAATAGGAAGTGTTTTGTGTGTCCTACCATATGCCTTGACTCTCCGAAGATCTGCTGGAGAAGTCACGTGCAATTCGTCAAGCCAAAGAGGAGAGAACATTCCACATCTTTTACTACTTGCTATCTGGGGCAGGGGAGCATTTGAAGAGTAAGTATGATTTTGTTGTAATCATGGTGTTCCCTCATCACAGTGACAGAGGGTCCAAAACACTTGTAGGCTAGGACCTGTGACTTCTCATTTCTTGGCTCTGCCTTTTAGTTATGGTCACTGCACCTCTCCTGTACATTCACACCTCCCTCTGCCCTTCCCCCTGTACTTCTCAGTTCCTGAAAACTTGCTTCTCTGGTTCCTTTCTGCACTTGTCTCCTTGCCAGCAATGACTCTACACTCTTCCTTATCTAAATCACTGTCCTGTGTTTAGTCTCGTCTTGTATGATGTAAACCCTTCTAGTGCAGAGATGTTCCTACTGTGAGGCACGCAGCATTTAACTGAATGGAGAACTACTTCTAGCACCTAAGCAGCTCCAGAAATCTACGATCCTGGAGCACTTGGCTTTAATACCTTAGCCTGGTAATCTGGGTCCATGTTGTGCAAGGGCTGCAGATCAATCTGGAGGAAGGACAGAACGAGAGAGCTTTTTTTCATAGTTTCTCCTGTTTTAAGAGCTATATATTAACTTTCACCTGACTTGAAACAAATGAGGTATCTGAAATTAAAGGCAAATTTACTTTCAAGTTAATCCTTTCTTCTTATAGACTTAGGGCGTAATGATGATTGGCACTGCTTTGGTGAAGTAGTCCAGAGGAAGGAATAGAAAGAAATAAGGCAGAAAACTTCACATTTTATCTAAAATACATTAAATATTCAGCCTGCAGTAAATCTGGGCTTAATCCCAGATTCATGCAGCACCTGCTAGCTTATGCAAGTCAGAAATTTGTTCTCTGTGGTAGCTTCTTGTCTATTACCAAAAAAAAAAAAGCCATAATAACTTCTTTCTCAATTGCTTCCTAAGCTGATCTGCTGCTGGAGCCTTATAACAAATACCGCTTCCTTTCCAATGGGCACGTTACGATCCCGGGTCAGCAAGACAAAGATATGTTTTTGGAGACCATGGAGGCGATGAAGATCATGGGCATCCCAGATGAGGAACAGATAGGTATGAATCCTCTGATGGGCTTGAAAATGCAAGGAAATGAAAGAGGGAGCAGATCATATCTCTCTGGAGCTTTATTGTTCTAGGGTTCTTTGTTCTGGCTTTTTTGTTGTTCCGGTTTTGTCTGGTGTCCTCCCCCCACCAAGTGAACAGTGTGCAAGTAATAAACTTAGTGGCTTTGGAGTGACCTGCCTCAGGGATCTACCAGCACAGTTTCAGTTTATACAGTTAACATTACAAGTCAAGCAGCTGATGAAAACATGCTTCTGCTTGCTGCTTTTGTTCCCAGTTTGAGGGCTGCATATCCAGTTTATAAATAACACATCCAAGATATGAGAATCTCCTCATTCTCTCATGCAGTGCATGGCTTGTGTGCTCCCCCTATCCCTAGGCAATAGCTTTAAAGTATCTAATCCAACCACTGCTGGATTAATACTTTGAGAATGGCCTGGCCATAGTGCCTTTCTTTCCAGCTTAACACTGAACTGCTGATCAGAAATTAATATTGTCTGATGCTGGGAGCACAGTACCATGACAGTGAAGCTAGAATTATGTGCAGCCAGCACAAAGTGCAGTGATACGTATTCAGCCGAGCTCTGTGCTGTCTCATTCATGATCTGTCTCACTGGTTGGAAACCAGTGTTCTGCAAAATCTCCATTTCTAGATGTATGAAATCCTCTAAGACTATTTTTTCCTCTACTCTGAAGCAAACATCTGTGGTGGTTTGAGGTCACCACCTCCTTTGCTGGAGGCTGCAGCTCCCGTGGCTGTAGAGAATATGTGCCTGTGCTTTAACTATTGCTCTTGTCAGTTCAGCCTCCTATAAATCCACATTGTTGTTATCCATAGTTTAATATGCTTCTTGATATCCTGAATCACCTGAGACTGAAACGGCTGTATGGAGGTGAAGAAAATTTTGCCTAAATCAAATTAAGGAATTGGCAGTCTAATTTGTGGTCAAGATGTCCTCCTATGCCATTTTTTTGAGTTGGGTTTTTAGTGTATTGTCTAGGGCATGTCTTTATTTGTCACATAGATGGTCTATTGGTCCAGCCACTACAGCAAAGAGAGTTTTAATGTTTAGCACTTACTGTTCAAAGTGTGAAGTGCATTGATGTTCCTTTAGGCTTAAAAGAATAATACGTACAGGAGCTGGCTGAATAGTAGGCTTGATTAGTTTTGATGTAAAACATAAACACTAGCTATGTTAATTTATGGAACAACACCAAAATAAGTTGTCTGTCCAAGTGCGAGGAGTCCAGATTCAGCTGTCAAACCACTGGATTTCATAATGTGCCACTAGGAGCATATGTGTGTCTTTTCTGTTAGTCCTGATTTAGCATATATGGAGCCTTTGTTCACTGTGCTATCAAAAAGATATTGTTTTTTAAAAAAATGTGTCTGTAATGGGTAGAAATTAGGGGATGAAAAAGTCTTCAGTACAAGATCTCCTTTGCAAGTGATGGGCATTTTACCTTGCTCAAGGCAACTTGAAGCTCTTATGCAATGAGCTTTCATTGATACATGGTGGAAACCGAATTGATGCTATGGCCCTGAAAAATGTCTTTCCTGTCTTAGCATCTAGTGTTACTTTTTTGATGTGCATCATTCAAAAAGTATGGGTGGGGTGCTTCAGCATGCAATTAGTAATAGTTATGGTACAGGCACTTTTGCCCACATCCTGCTGCCCTTCATACATTATAAAGTATGTCTGTATGGACTACAGACCTTGGTCAGGGACCTGAAAGTGGATATGCGGTTAAAGGAACAAAATCTTCCTTCTCTTAATTGTTTTGTACTCTTAATGACTATATCTTTCCTGTGTTTAGCAGCAGTCATTGAGGAAAACAGTTTTATCAAAAAATAGAGATGATGTAGGATGGTGCATTACCCTCAGTCCTGACTCCCACTTTACTATAGTGATTTTGAGAATGGGTAAATTTCCAAGCTGTGTAGTCTTGCATAGGAGGGACAGTGAAAGTCTTGTGTCCTGAATAGGAGTCAGAGAGAGTAATTACCTGTGGTGGTTATTCCCAAATTCCGGAAGGATCTTTGGGATATTGAGAAGGGCCTCATAACCATGTTAGGAAAGGTAACTGGGTCATATTAAGGCTTTTGCTGATGTCTGACACTAAGCTGTTGTTATTATTATTTTTAAAGGTCTTCTGAAGGTTATCTCAGGTGTTCTTCAACTTGGCAACATAGTGTTCAAGAAGGAGCGTAATACAGACCAAGCCTCTATGCCAGACAATACAGGTAAACAATCTCCTTTTCCCACCCCAAAGAAAAATGCAGTAAAAAGCCTATGGGGAGTTGTTGCAAGTAGAATAATATATTACAGCATGTAGAGAATGCTGGAGTCCTGTTTTTCTATGAGGCAAATAATTTGTCAAAGGAGCTGACATGCTCCTTCGTAAAAATACACAGTTCTGCCAGGTGTGTGTTGGCAGCCACCCCTGGGCAGGAATGTGGCACTGTTCTTGTGACAGGGCTGGGCAGGAAGAACACGTGATGCCCAGATGAAAAGGGTTACTCTACTGGAATATGTAGTGTGTGTGTTTTAACCAAGCTAGGAAAGATTGCCCCTACAAACCTATATTATCAGACTCTAAAGAATGTTCTTTGCTGACTTCTTAGTTAGGCTTGTAACTGTAAGAGTAAGGTGGATAGTTTTGTGGTGGGTATAAAGTGTGAGTAGATATTTTAATTGTACTACCCATTGTTGCATGTGTAAGTAGTACCATGTTTCACATGATGGAAGGCTATCTTTTGGAAGGCTTAGCTCTTAGACCTACATTATAGACGTACTGCAGAAATAGAAGAGGTTGCTAATTTATCTTTAATTGTTTATATTTTTGGCTGTTATTATTATGGGAAATATGTTCTAAATGGTGTTTTGGATCTTTAATATGAAATACAGAGTTGCCTCAAAGACTAATCAGTAGTTGAAGACAAAGCAATTGTCTCATTAACCTGTTCTTCATTTAACATTTTTTCGAAGCTGTTTCATGACTCTTGTGGGAAGGCAGTTGCAGGAATGTTTTTCTCTTGCTTTCTGTGAGAAAAACAAAGTAACGTTTATCTTTTTGTTGTTTCCTCTTACCGTGTTTAGCTGCTCAAAAAGTGTCTCACCTTTTGGGTATCAATGTGACGGATTTCACTAGAGGTATCCTCACTCCTCGCATCAAAGTCGGGCGAGATTATGTCCAGAAAGCTCAGACCAAAGAGCAGGTATGCATTCTCTAAAAAATTAACAAGAACTTCAGTCTTTAATCTTGCCATCCCAAATCTAAAAAATGTGTTAGAGGTTTCTGTAGCATTTAATAACTCTCTTTATGACTGCAATGTATAGCAACTGCACTTGGATTTGTAACGCACAAATTGCTTTTAGTATTTGCTCAATTGATCTGTACAAAGACAGAAATCATCCTGCCCCTGTAACACTTTTTCTCATCTGTAAGAGAAAAAAGAAAAGGCAAATTCCCTAATTTTGGTGACTGCCTGTCCCAAAGGAGTAAGTTCGTTCAGTGCTGTATGCAAGGATGACATTTTCAAGTTGCTGTAATACAGAAAGCACCATTTTTTAGTAGGTCAGCTACTAGGGTAAAAGAATTTGCTGCTCACCCTTGAAACTGATTGTAGATTTTATAACACTCTTGAATCAGGTTGTGTTCTAAATGAAGCCTGACCTAGGAGCTAGCGGCCTCCTCAGTGGAGCAAAGCCCCTGTGCTTACTCACTGCTGCTTGGCTTCTTTATGAACATATCCTTATTGTCAGTGTAAATAAATATCAAAGAGTAGTCTAGGAATAGTCACAGGCTGCGTTTCCATGCTGCCTTTCCATTTTGATACTTAATTTCTTATTATACATGGTATTTCTGTGTCAATTGCAGGTAGGGTAGTAGCATGGAAGGGGGAGGGATTTGGCTTCACAAATCCTAAACAAAAAAAGAAAATGCTTTTCTTTGGGCCCTTGAAGTGTGCTAGAGTCTTTGGAGGTGAATGGGCTTATTTTTTCTTTCTTGAATACCAGTCATTGGTTTCTCAAACAGGCAGGATCCTGAAATTTGCCTTGACACACTAATTTAGTAAGAGAAATTCTTTGCTCTTATTTATGGAGTATTGCAGTGCCATCTGCTTTTCATTGGGAATAAGCTCTGAAATTAGCCTTTTTCAGTGAGTTTAGTGGTGGAAAAAAAAATCTTAGACTACAGTTGGGCCATGAGATGCCGAAACAGCATAGTCTATGCCTTCCTTTGGATTATAATATAAAACCTAATCTTGTGTTTTTTTCTGTTTAGGCTGATTTTGCCATTGAAGCCCTGGCTAAAGCCACTTATGAACGTATGTTCCGGTGGCTGGTTATGCGTATCAATAAGGCATTGGATAAGACCAAGCGACAGGGTGCATCCTTCATTGGAATCCTTGACATTGCTGGCTTTGAGATTTTCGAGGTAAAGAGATGCCAGGTCTTTGCACTCAGCAGAGTTTACCATGGAGCAGACTGCCGAAGGAAATCACTTCAGAACTGGAAAAGAACAGTATAGCTTTGGAAAGGATGTGTATTCCCCTTTTGTTAGTTGATGTCTCTGCTGATGTGAACTGTCAAATAAGTTGTTAACTAGCTTTAGTGGTTCATTCTTTAGTGTTTTATGTGTTTTACAAATGTTGTATTTCATTGCCATATATTGTGGTGCTTACATCCTTTTTGGCCACGTGTGTTAGAATTATTTTAACTTCACAGTTCCAGGTGTATTTGATTCTTAATAGCTAACAGTTTGAGTTTGCTAACCTGCAAAAAAGTATTTTAAAATGTCATGTAGAGTTATGGACCACCATTGGACTTAAAATTTCATGTCACATTAGTCTGTCCCAAAACATTTAAGGCATGACCTACTGAAAGCTATTAGCATAATTAAAAATTATTGTAAATGGTTTCTTCTTTCTGCTGCTGAGTTTTGTAAAAGATAAAGATGGGATAGACCAAATCAGATCCAACATAAATTTTGACCTATGTGTGCTCCCTTCTGCAAGAAGCTTGAAAATTGGGGATTGGAGTGTAGTTTCACATACAGCTAAATGGCTTTAACAGTAGGTCCTTGGTGCAGAAAATGAGTGAACTTGCTCCGTTTCCCATCTGTTGCTCCTGTCTACAACAACTTTTACTGTTCATCTCTCTAGCCCTGTGGAAAATATTTTCTTGGGGTGTTTTAGAATTGAATCACCCTGCAAAAGGGGATTAGCATAAAAACTGATGAAAGATAAATGTAGGAGAGAAAGAGCTGAAGGAAAGTTGAAGGAGAGATGGAAAAGAAGGAAACTGGGAGCTCCCTCTATAGGTGGCAGTGAAGGGTTAGGCCAAACCCTTATGTCTATGAAACAACAATTTTAGAATGTGGCTTTGCATTATACTTAGCCTGAAGCAACCACAGGCTGCCATCAGAAAAGACCTACCCTGCCATTATCCCAGCCAGGCAGCTCATATCAATCACTGTTATGCTGGATCTGGCTCATGTGCAGCTGGAAAGTGAATTGGACAAATTTATTCATCAAGTAGAAAACTAAGACACACAAAAGTTGTTGGTGTTTTTTCTTCCTTTTTTTTTTTTTTTTTTTGTTCCCTTACCCCTCTCTGATTAATCTACCCTTTAGTTTCATGGTGGCTGGATCTCATGAAAAGGAGAGGAGTGGAAATACATGGTTAAGAATTACTGAAACATGGAGGAAGTAGAACAGGACCATTGTCTTTAGCAGCTGCATTATATTTAGTGTTATCTAACATGAAAATGCACAATGGGTTAACCTTGTCCTTACAGTTTGAAGAAATCTGGAGATATTGAAGAAATTTCCCTCAATTTTCTTGTCTGATTTTATATATGAGGATTAAAAGGGGACTTTCCAGTCCCTGTGCTTTTAGGAATTTGTCTTCAGGCTTCTGTTGCTTCCTTTTCCTGTGAAGATGACTTGCCAGCTCTGAGTTTGTGAGAAAACCGGAGTCTTTTCTATTCCCGGGTTAAGTAGCTGCAGTAATTCTTCTGCTGTTTACAACTAAACATTCTTTTACAAAGTCTGAGGAACAGTGTTTATGAACTTCCCAAGGGACTGCAGCAGTGATGCAGTGGTGGATGTCAGGAAAGGCAGCTCATAAGCAAACGGGGTTATTGACAAAGGGCTGTCCACCCACACATAACACTAGCTTAAATTCCTGAACTACAAATGTGATCTTTCGTGCTAAGAGAATGATAAGTGTGTCTTCAAAAGCAACTGTTCCAACATCTTTCTACCTTTTTCTTCATTAGCTGAACTCCTTTGAGCAGTTGTGTATTAACTACACAAACGAAAAGTTGCAGCAGCTCTTTAACCACACCATGTTCATTCTGGAGCAAGAGGAGTATCAGAGGGAGGGCATAGAGTGGAATTTCATTGACTTTGGCCTGGACCTGCAGCCCTGCATTGACCTCATAGAGAAGCCGGTAAGCTTGTTCTTCTACCATCGAGCAGCAAGAAGTGGCTGCACTAATTTTGTCATTGAGCACGTAACCTCTACCTGTAGACTGGAAACTAGCTTTCTAGCTTTTGTAATCCTCTACTGACATTGAGGTATGCTTAGAAGCAGAAGTGAACAGTTTCCTCTTTGTCTGAAAGGATGTCACCAATAAATCTGTTAGTATCACTTCTGTAGTGAAAATAGATCCTAGTCAGCTACGTTTTCCTTGCACTAAATTGTCTTCATTTGTGTAGATCTGCATGGTGCTAGATGTGTGGCTTACCATAGGTAGTGTGAACTTTCTAACTTAACTGTGATGAGAATCTGTGAATGTCTATTGTTTTCAGTCTGCTCTAAGGAAACCTGGAAATTTATGAATTTCATAGTAGATATTCCAATAGTAAGGACTAGTTTGTGAAGTGTTCTGCTGTGGTGTTCTGCATTTAGACACCTGGATATTTGGAGAACATCATGATAGTGTTCCTTCTATTAAAAACATTTTCTTCTACATAAAACAACCTAGACAAATGTCACGGAAGGCACATTCTCATAAAAATGGTTAAAATTCGGATGAGGATTTAGAAGAATTATTAACCCTTTCTGTTAGCGTGGAAGTAGTTGAACTGATACCACACAACAGGGGAATGTGATGGGGATCAGGCTTAGGTATCCTTTTTTTTTTCCTAGTCATTTAAAGGTGTTAGTTATTGATGTAGTCATGTATTTAATGATGTTTTGATGTTTCCCTTCTTTAAGGCTGGGCCTCCTGGTATACTGGCCCTGCTGGATGAAGAGTGCTGGTTCCCAAAAGCAACAGACAAAAGCTTTGTGGAAAAAGTTGTACAAGAACAAGGCACCCACCCCAAATTTCAGAAGCCAAAACAGCTGAAAGACAAAGCTGACTTCTGTATCATACATTATGCTGGCAAGGTAAAGAATGAGTAGCTAAAATGTGAACATTGGAATGTCTGCTGTATTTTCTAATGCATAACCACTGCTGCTTAGAAATGGTTGCTTACCAAAATGGCTGCCTATGGGAAACAAATGAAAGATATCACAAAGTTGCTCCATTGCTGTGAACCTTACAGAGCCTAAGGGGATTTTCCTGCAAGTTATATATGTATAGTTCAAGACATGTCAAACTGACACCAATTTAAATTTGTTCTCTGTGATTTGGTGGTATTAGAGGTACTTTTCAGAAGCCTTGCCTCAAGACTTCGTCACCAAAAATGATGATGCCAGGGTTTTTTTTTATCACACTCTGGGTGGTGCAAACTAGGATTGCAAATCCGTTCCCTTTACTGACAGGGCAGAACAGAACATGCAGCTCTTTGTTAGGGATTGAAATTTGTAGGTGTGCTTGCTTAGATGGCAAATCCAAGAATAATTAGGTAATCTGCTGTTGATTGTGCAAACCTCAGTGCTACTTTTGTAGATTTTGCAGGATCTCATATCTTGTGCTGCAGAAAATTCCCCCACCAAGTTTCTTGACATGTTTGTCTCCTGCAGGTGGATTATAAAGCAGATGAATGGCTGATGAAGAACATGGATCCACTGAATGATAACATTGCTACTCTTCTCCACCAGTCGTCAGATAAGTTCGTGTCTGAGCTGTGGAAAGATGGTATGTAATTAAACTTAATCTCATTTGTTTTCTCTTGTTTTATGTGGAAGAGTTTATTTGATGATCAAAAGTGTGTGATGAGTTGTGTTGCTTTTTTCCCCTGAAGAGTAAGCCACTAAGACTATCATTATCTGGAACCTACTTTTCTTAGATCATGGTGTTTCCTTAAAAGTTCACTGTAACTCAAGAGGAAGGTTCACTGGCATCAATTTATGTTAAGCTTGCTGCATATATAGCGAATATTTCTCAAAAACAAGAATGCCAGGATAAAATATGAATGCAGCATTGTGTCCCAGCAGCCTGCTTAGCTGCAACGCTCAAACACAAGATCTGAGGTTGAATCTATGTTTTCAGTCCTGCAACTAGTGTGTTCTTTCTGCAGTGTTGTTCAGTATTTTACTCTATCTTCTCTGGGTTTATCTGCTTTTGAGTCTTACTGCTGCTGTCATTTTCTGTGGTGGGTTTTCTTTGACGTCTCTGTCTGTTGCAGAGATGCAGAACGTTCAGAGAGCCTATTTCTATCAACACTTTCCTATTCTTCATCTAGAACCAGGTGACTGAGAAACAGCTGTTGTGTCCTGTGTAATGCGTCCTAGAGCCATGCAAGAAATGCTTCTGTTAACTTCTCTTTGTCCCTTCGTCATACCTGCTTGTCTCTCTTGTTCTTTTCCTCTGCTTTGTGCTAGTACCTCCTCACGGACTTTAAAACAAAATCAAAACTCTCACCTTTCAAATGGATACAAGAAAAATACGGACACTTTCAGGTGCTAAAGGTTGCTTTTGCCGGACTTGCATAGGAAGAGCTAAAAGCAAATTCCTATAAACTGTTTGAACATAGCGCTAGCAAGGCTGTTACTCTTTGCAAGGTTTGGAAGGAAGGTTTCTGAGACTTCATTTAAACAGAAATGCAGTTTAATATTGATTCTAGTATGGGGATTTGACTTCAACTGCTGACCATTTAAAAGAAACCCAGTTTAGCAGAGGAACCAGTACTGCATGAAAAATGGTCATCAGCAACATGTACCTAACAAGGCCCTTGCTGTGTGAGGCTCCTTTTGGACTTGAGATGTTGAGTGAACCACAGCTGATCATTTCTCATTTATTGTTCTTAGCTGAGTCTTCTGTTGCAAGTGACTCTCCTTTTTGCTATGTTGATGTAGATTGCAGGGCTCAAGATTTTTAAGAGGATTGTTCCGGCCGCTATCTGGGACACTCTCCTGTGGATTTTCTTGTGATGTCATCTAGTAACATAACCTTCTTTTCTCTCTGATAAGACAACCTTGACCCTATTCTAAGAGCTGATCTGGAAGTGAGCAGTTCTAAACTAATATTAGCTGTAAATCAGAGTATCCTTTCTTGCTGCTTCTTTTGTAGGGGTTTCTCTTTGCAGTTTTTTTTTTTTAAATCAGAAACCACTTGAGTAGAAGTTGATGTGTTGTTAAGATTGGGAGCTTGAGTGTAGGTGTCAGCCAGCCACTAAAGATAAAGTGAAGTAGTACCTTGGAGCCGTTAATAAAAATGTACTGGAGGTCTGGAAATTTATAGTGATACAGTTTGTTTTGATTGGGTAGGTGAATTTTTATCTCCATGTAAAAGAAGAAACAGTGTTTTAGTTTCTTCTTGCCACTGCTATTCTCAGATCTATCTGGCTTCTATTGAAAAAAGGGATCTGTGCAGTCCACCCATCAAGATGATAGTTTCATTGGTGCTTGGATGTCACTGCAGCATAGTGGAGAAACTGTTAGGGCGGGAGGCTCTGACTTTCTTCTAGTGGTATTGTTCATGTCTCTGTCATAGAGTACTTGTACTGCAAAAATAACTCAAACAGTGGTACCTTGATGTTTGTTTTCTCTCATGCCTTTTACCATGTTTGCTCAGTTTACAAGTAGATATGACTTTTCTCATCACCAGTCATGGTAGTTCTGCCTGTGATGCAAGAGTGAGGCTGGCTTTTTTCTCTAACTGTGGCCCCTCCTGGATCAGAGTTAGCTAATAGTTGACTCTGCTGGGCTAGCAGCTGGAACTCTTGGTTTGTTGTTTTTCATTGTGACCTAACCAAATAAAAACATCTGAAACTCACTTCTAAATTGCTCTTCCAGAGCTTCCATCCAGAGCATCAGCAGAGTATGTTTGGGAGTAAGTTTGACCCCATCACTCAAACTTCCTGTAGTGAGCTGTTGCTTTTTTTCCTTCCTGCTCCTATCCCTGCACAAATTCTGTACAGGAGTTGACATCTGTGTAGAGATGAAGCAAAAAGGATCCTGCAGCTCCTGTTGTTTATCCTGTTCTACCCAGATGTTCTTTGTTCATTCCAATGCTTCCTTGGTTTGTGGCAGAATTTTAACATTCTGTCTTGTGTTCTCTCTAGTTGACCGTATTGTTGGGCTGGATCAGGTAGCTGGGATGTCAGATACAGCATTGCCAGGGGCCTTTAAAACCAGGAAGGGTATGTTCCGAACAGTGGGACAGCTCTATAAAGAACAGCTGGCTAAACTCATGGCTACATTGAGGAACACCAACCCCAACTTCGTCCGTTGCATTATCCCCAACCATGAGAAAAAGGTAAAGACATTTACAACAGTACAGCCTGTGCAGTCTTACATGGGCTTCCGGAGACATGTGGCTGGGTTACTATCTTGTGTCAGGTTTTGCAAGAGATCTTAAAGAGGTCCTATTTTCTCAGGATATCTTTTTAAGGTCATCCTAAGTAAGTGTACACTTACCAAAATTTTGGAGACTGATCTTTGTGGTGGTTCTTTAAGTGGCGTAAAAGCATTCAACTGCTTCTAACTGGAAAAGAGAGAACTGAAAGAGAAGGAAGCTGGGGGGTAAACCCCTTTTGCAAAAGCATTGTGGTATTTATAAAATATGCTTTTTCTGCAATAGGCTGGAAAACTAGATCCCCACTTGGTCCTTGACCAGCTTCGCTGTAATGGAGTGCTGGAGGGAATCCGTATTTGCCGTCAAGGTTTCCCCAACAGAGTTGTATTCCAGGAATTCAGACAAAGGTAAGGCTTAGAAAAGGATCTGAAGCAATCTTTACCCTGGCAAAGTTAAAACCTAAATGCAAAAATTGAAGTATTTAATTGCAAGTAGATTGCTACTGTTTTCAAACGTAGCACATCTGTCCCTTGGTGTTTCCTGACACAAAGCCTCCCAAAAGCATCTTTGACTTCTCTAGTAAGTGTATAGGTAAGATGAGGCATAGAGGACCCCATCGAAGACTGTTGCCTCATACTCTGTTGTCTTCTAACAAGGCTGTAAACTGTCAAACTCATAATGGCATAGGAACACATTACTGATGGATTTGGTTTGTTGTTTTTTGTTTTTGTTTTGTTTTTTGTTTTTTTGGGTTTTTTTTGCAAATATACTTTTTTTAAGTAGTCTAATGTTTTCTCCTTTTCAGATATGAAATCTTAACTCCAAATGCAATTCCCAAAGGATTTATGGATGGAAAACAGGCTTGTGTGCTGATGGTAAGACATCCTAGAAACTCTGCTTGAAATAGAATAAACTTTGCAGATGTGGTTTGGAAATCAGATTTATCTATGTTAAATATATCTCGTACTCACAAGACCAAAATTCCAAAGTCAGATATTCTGTCTGAGAGGAGGGTGCAAAAAGCTTTCTTTTGGCTTCGCAGATGGAGGCTTTTGACTAGCATGAGGTCCAATAATCCTAGGCAAAAAGGATCTTTCTGTTTCTACAGATGCATATACTTTGATATGCCAGCACTATTCATGGAGTCAAAATGCTTAGAAGCATTAATGTTATCTTTAGCACATGCTTGAAGTATGAGCTTCAATAAAGCCTGTTGATGACAAATGCTTTCAGTGAAGGCTCCAATTACTTTCTGCAGAATTGCCTGCTTCAAAGGGAAAGCTTTGGCTCTGTAGCTTGAAGACGAAGGGAGACTGAATTGAATTTGGCTGTAAGGGATTCCCTTTTTTCTGTCTTAAAGGAGTATACCATATTCCTCCTAACTAGTAAAAGTGTTGACAGCAAATCCTTTAAAGGACAGGGAAGTTGGTTGGGGTGTCTTTTTCTGACAAACATTAGGACTGGGAAAAAATAAATAGGAATGTTCAACAGGTGTGTTTCCTTTAGGAAAAGAAGTGGGCTCTTGGGACTAGGCATACGTTCCTCACAGCATCCTTCTAACTCTGCATACTTGCTGTGGTGTTGTATTAAACTATGCTTTCTATCATATTTTCTGTCTTGGATTACCTTGCTTTCATGCCACACGTGGCTGAGCTCCAACTCATCTCTGGTACAGAACTTTGGGAGCCAGCAGCTTTGGTTGGCCTGAGTGGCTCATTGTAGGGAAGGGATCTCTTACAGCCACGAGACGCAAATATGTTTGATGTTTCGCATGAAGCAGGCTTTGCAGGAGATGAATTCTTCTCTCTTTTGTCTTAGATCAAAGCATTGGAGCTGGATTCCAACCTTTACCGAATTGGACAGAGTAAAGTGTTTTTCAGAGCTGGAGTTCTTGCTCATCTTGAAGAAGAGAGAGACCTAAAGATCACAGATGTCATTATTGGCTTCCAAGCATGCTGCAGAGGCTACCTGGCCAGAAAGTAAGGACCGTATTTTGTAAAGTATGCTATAAACACGTGTATTTCTCCCATTCAGGTACAAGTTTATCTTCAAAAAAAGCAGACTAGAATTTATTTTTTGTTAGAAAGGCCATGATATTTTTGTTGTATATAACAGTTGATGGTTGTTTTAGGGTTTTCTGATCTCTGTAATGCCAGACTTCTGGCACCTGCAAGAAACTCCATGTGCTGTTAGCCCCCTTAGTACCAGAGAGGTGAAGTCTATTCCTCTTTCTAGGAATACCATACAGCAGGCAAAGTTTTTGACAGAAGTGCTGCAAACTGCAAGTGTGAAACTTAAAAGGTCTTAGTACAGTACTGATCCAGGACGTGTAGGATTTCTCTTAAGCTATTAGGTAGGGCTGCAGATGGTACAGTTCTAAAAACAAAAGCAGTATCTGTCAGATTGGCAAGAAAGCACACCTCTGTTTCCACTCTCCCTTTTTTTGAAGTGAAAATAGCGAGGCTTTTCAGATTAGAACACATTAGGGAAAAACTTCATTAAATATGAAATTGAATAAAGGAAAGGATAACCCCTCTTACCTGAGCAGAAAAAACTTGAAAAGGTAGAGGTCGTTCACTGGACATTTTGCTATTATTTTTTAGGAGGAAACCTTCTAAAGTAAAAATGTAGAGATATCTAAGAAGGGGCTTGGTGGAGAGAATTGTGTGCTGCTGTGGGTTCCTTTGTCTGATTTCTGCTTCTCTTGCAGGGCCTTTGCCAAGCGCCAGCAGCAACTGACAGCCATGAAAGTGCTTCAGCGGAACTGTGCCGCCTATTTGAAACTGCGGAACTGGCAATGGTGGAGGCTGTTCACCAAGGTAATGTTTTTCCCTTTGCAGTTTTGACACTTTGGTTGCAAATTCAGCCTCTCAGGTTGAACCAAAGCACAAAAGCCAGTTCCTTTACAGTTGGGCTGGCTTGCAACTACACCTTTATTCATATAGGCAGAGCATCTAATAGAATATTTTATAGCTATGCAGTATGCCTGCATAAACCAAGTGCAAGGCTACATCCAAATAATGTTGTGGAAAAGCAGATATCTCTTAATGCTTTCTGCCTAAGAAGAGTAAGAGGATTGCCTGGTTTGGTGGTACAGTACTTCGAAGAGTTGCTTACTACGTGGCTAGCCAATTTAGCCGGACAAAAATCTTTATTACGGGGGTGGCTTGCCTTCTCTTCCTCCAGGGTTGTAAGAGCAAAGGAAAAGCATTGAGGTCTGATCTCGCTGTTAGACTTGTAGATTTTTTTTTTTTACCTTTGTAAAGACAATGAACATATGAAAAAATGGTCTTTTTTTCTAAATGTATGCGATTTCTTGCTTTCTAGCTGTGAGACTTTGCAGCTAAATGAGAGTTAAAAGCAGAGTTTAAACTTTTCTTCTCTTTCCTGTGAAATGACTCCTAAGGGTTTTTGAACCCAGAGATCGGTGGTGTTTGCTTTTTGTTTACATTGACCTACCTGGGAATTTTCCCACTGTATGAGGGTCTGGAATTTATGCAACCCTTTCCTGATGAAACCCATCCTAGAGAAAAGTTGGGCAGGCAGAAAGTGTGTTGTTGGCAGAGTAGATGACATCTAGTCCTCTATGATCCTGCCAGTGTTCACAACAAAATAATTGGTCAGACCTTCAAACATGACATCTAAAATGTTGTTCTATTTGGTGCTTATCAAGTACAAGAGCATTTCTTCATGTTTTCCTTGCTCCTTATGTCTCATTCTCTTGGTTTCCCTTTCAGGTGAAGCCCCTCCTGCAAGTAAGCAGACAGGAAGAGGAGATGATGGCCAAGGAGGAAGAACTAGTAAAGGTCAGGGAGAAGCAGCTAGCTGCAGAAAATAGGCTGAGTGAGCTGGAGACTTTCCAGGCCCAGGTGAGTTTGCAAATCTCATGTGTAAAAGTCATTCTCTCTACCTGGCCAACTGCTTGAGAGCTTCTCCTTTGCTTTATTGGTCTGATAGACAAGCTGCAGGATTCCAACCTGTTGAAATATGTGACTTGGCTGCCATCTTGTTTGATTTCCTTTGCCCTTCTTCCCAGCTCAGTTCCTCTAGGAGGTCATTTTTTACAGTGACCACCTAATGTCCTTCTGTAGAAGAAAGTCTCCTTTGTCTGAGTTATAGAAAGCTGGTTGAATTCAGCCTTGTCATTAATTAATGGAATCCTTTTTGTTTGGAACACAGAAGGTGGCAGCAGGATTATTTTTCTGTAGGACTGATAATTATTTGTGTTACTTTTGCAGGGGAAAACTAGACCATCTCCTTATTTCAAATGGATATGGTCTTGAGAAATTTGTTAAGGCTAACGTGGTTACACTGCATGGTTTGTGAAAAAGAAACACTTAAACTGTGTTTTGATATTTAGCTTTTGATGAGCAGCAGGAGACTACTGCAATGATTAAGATTTTAACTGTGGAACACAGGAGCACATAACAAATTGTGAAGTGCTTTGGTAAATTGGAGCTTGTCTTATTTCTGGCTTTGTGTTCAATGTAGCTAATGGCAGAGAAGATGCAGCTGCAGGAACAGTTGCAAGCAGAAACTGAACTCTGTGCTGAAGCTGAGGAGATAAGAGCCCGCCTGACAGCCAAGAAACAAGAACTGGAGGAAATATGTCATGACCTGGAAGCAAGAGTCGAGGAAGAGGAAGAACGGTGTCAACATTTGCAGGCTGAAAAAAAGAAAATGCAGCAGAACATCCAGGTAGTGTCTTAGGAATGCTGTCTCTTGTTTAGTAAGGATGATATTAAGGGTCAGAATGATTCCTTTGTCTCAGCTTAGAGGGAAGTAGGAGACAGAGAGGAAAAATAAGCATAGAAAAATCTATCTGTGGAAACAGCAATAGAACACAGCGATTCTGTTGCTGAGCCTGAGGCGTTCAGTCAGTCACCTGGAATGAACTATTCCATTCTTGAAGATAAAGGCCACTTGTCAAATAATTGGACAAGTCTTTGCTTAAGCCAGATGTGTTAAGAATGGTAGCATCCTTCTTTGCAAAATAGCATTGTTTATTCTGCTAGAAAACTTGTTCATTAGAATGCAGTATGTTGCATTAAGTCACGACAGAGATGTCACTTATGGAAAGTATGAATAATACCTTGAAGGAAGGGTAAAGAAACCTTGCGAGTTCCAGTGTTGCTACTGTGCTGTTACTCTGGTTAGTGAGCAGCACTGACAAATGCCTTGCTTTTCTGTGGATGTTGCGAAGGAACTAGAGGAGCAGCTTGAAGAAGAGGAAAGTGCACGGCAGAAGTTGCAGCTAGAAAAAGTGACCACAGAGGCCAAATTGAAGAAACTAGAAGAAGATGTGATGGTTCTGGAAGATCAGAATCTCAAACTGGCCAAGGTAAGACTCCTGCAGTTTCTTATGCGGGCTAAAGATGCACGGATGTTTCTCCTGGAACCACCCACTGAACACTGACTTTTCCCATATTACGAGAAAACTTATGAATTAATTCAATCTTGTCTTTGGCAACTCTGACCTGAATTTTGGAAATTAGCTGCCTGCCTGTATTCTTTGCAATCAATATTGTATGATATTTAAACAGCCTTGGCTAAATAACGATTTATGAGCAAGTGTTTTCCGATATATTGTTATGCCAAATGGTATCAAGGTATTTCATAAAAAGACTTCCCTTTCAGCTTTGAAAGGGCTATCAAATACAGATCTTTAAATAATAATTTATTTGAATATTATCTGTAATCCCGAAAGGATTCCTTTTGTTCCAAGTTTCCTCGTAGCAGGAGTAGGCACTCATGATATTGACATCTCTAAGCACAGTCAGCTCTGGAAAAATCTCCTGTAATTCCAGCAGCTGCTTTGACACTGCCTTTTCAATTCTGCAGGAAAAAAAACTGTTGGAAGACAGAATGTCTGAATTTACAACAAACCTGACAGAGGAAGAAGAGAAATCTAAGAGTTTAGCCAAACTCAAGAATAAGCATGAGGCCATGATCACAGACCTTGAAGGTAGTTTTGGGTTTTGTTGTTTGATTTTTTGTTTGGTTTGTGTTTGTTTTTAAAGACAGATCCTGCAAAGGACTTGCCTGTTTAGGTGGTTTCTTGTTAAAATGTGTTGAACTTCAGTTTCATTTCTAGAGCTGTAGTCCTCTCCAGTTTCTGAGGGGTTAAAAATCAGTCTATAGTGTGTATGCTATTGATTGGTTTGCTAGAGCTGTTCAGTGGCTGGCTGAAGGTTATGTGCCTCGTCAGCTGAGCCCTTGATCTAAATAAAAATCCTCTCCACAGCAGCAGACCAATGGAGAAGAGAGGCTGGTTCTCTTTCTTCTCCAGCTGTGGAAGTGTCTCCACTTTTCTACTTCCAGCAGCATCACTCTGTCAGGGTTAGTGTGGTTTCTGATATACCGTTTGCACAAGTTCTTCAGAGTTCAAGGCACTTCATCTGGAGACTGCCCAGGCTGACACGGCAAGAGTGAGCCTGTTTAGTTTCAGTAAAGGGAGAGCAGACCTTGTGTTCAGCGTCACGTAATGAGTGCTTATGCTTGGGTGGTGGGGCTGTTGGAAGAGACTGGCATTGTTTATTACAGTGAAAGGGTGGAAGGAGGTTTGGCGCTAAGATGAGGGAAAGGGAAATTGCCCAGATATGCTTTGAGTGCAAACTATGGGGGTAGCTGCATGAATAGGTCCTGACAGAATAATGCATTCCAGCTATAGTTTGGACAACTCTATTATTAGGAAAGAAGCTATTGCTGAAATAGCTTTATTTTTTCTGCTCGTACAATGTTCTTTGAGTACGTGTCGTCTGTATAACTTAACGTGTCCCCATCTCCATCAGAGCGTCTCCGACGTGAAGAAAAACAGAGGCAAGAATTGGAAAAGACTCGTCGAAAGCTTGAAGGAGACTCCAGTGATCTGCATGACCAGATTGCTGAGCTGCAGGCTCAAATTGCAGAACTCAAAATGCAGCTGGCCAAGAAGGAAGAGGAGCTGCAGGCAGCCTTAGCTAGGTGAGAACCTGACCTGTGGGTTCAGGGACTGCCCGTCTGGGAAGTATTTCTTGTCTTGTGTCGCTTTGGAATAGGGACTAAACAGCATCTATGGCTGTTGTATTTCTGTGTATGTGAACTGTTAAGATCCACATCCTCAGCATCAGAGTTCTTCGGGTGCTGCTCACTGCCACGTTCTCTTTACAGAGCTGGACTATGAATGTGATGTGCACCACTGCACATGTGTCACTGGAGCAGTAAGATTTCAGAGCAGGTTAAAAAATAGTGGCAACACACTGTCTCTTTGGTACTTGCTGTATTCCTCTCCTCAGTAAAGTGTCTGATTTCCAATGTAAAATGGTGCTTTCTCTTCTGCTTTCTTCTGTTGTCAGTCTCTCTCTGTCCCCTTCTTTAAGGTAAGTAATCGTGCTCTCTCAATATTGGGAGATAGAACTTAGAGTTTGTAGATGATACATGGTTCAAAGTTTGAATGTAATATTGTAGAGCTGACCAATACCAGCTTTTTTCTTGATTATTCTTGGTAGGACAGGTGGTTTTCGTTTACATATGGTTCAAATCTGGCTCTGACCAGAACCTTATGTTGAACACAGGGTGGAAGAAGAGGCAGCTCAGAAGAACATGGCCCTGAAAAAGATCAGGGAACTTGAATCCCAGATCACTGAGCTGCAGGAAGACCTGGAGTCAGAGAGAGCATTCAGGAATAAAGCCGAAAAACAGAAGCGGGACCTGGGAGAAGAGCTGGAAGCATTGAAAACAGAGCTAGAAGACACGCTAGATTCTACAGCTGCTCAGCAAGAGCTCAGGTAACTTCAACATGTAGCTGTGTTGTCTTATTTGGTGTTGCTTTTGACTTTTAAAATAAATGCTACTGCATCTAGTTTCTTGCCAAAGCAAGTCTTCGCTTTTATCAGGGTAGGCTGGTTAGTGTTAGTGAGACCCCTGGAACATTCATACTTCCAGGCTATCCCTACTTAAGCTGAAAGTAATGCTGCCAAGCTTGCACTCAAGAAGGATGCAATGCTAAGTTCTAACTTTGAAATGTATCTTTATAGCTTGTAGGGCTAAACAGACCTTGGCATTTTTCTGCATTAGAGATGCTACTGGCGGATATACATGTCTGTTTAATTCTCTCCCTGGCATCTAAATGGAACTTCTGATTTTTGCAGGTCAAAGAGAGAACAAGAAGTAACTGTTTTGAAGAAGGCGCTTGAAGATGAGGCAAAGACTCATGAGGCTCAAATCCAAGAGATGAGGCAGAAACATTCACAAGCTATTGAAGAACTGGCAGAGCAGTTAGAACAAACCAAACGGGTATGTGGAACAGCAAACACAGGGCCAAAGCAGTCAGCCTCCCTGAAGTGATAGCTGCTCTGTGACCATGTCTTAAAGCTGCAGAAGAACATGAAGTGTTCATGATAGTAGGCTTCCAATACATGTGCTCTTCTTCTCTTGATAGATCTATGATTCTATGATAATTTTTCACTACATACATGAAGTTGTTTTACATATTTTCATTCTTTTTATTTTTTTCTTATTGGGCATGTTATACTGCATAGCCAGGACATTCTTTTCACTGCTAGCACTTGTTGACTTGTACAACGTTTAATTTGGAAATCTGATGGTGCAAGACTATCTGCTGTATTGTTGTCTTCTCTTATTATTTGTCTCCTGCTTATCAGTGCCAGGCTGTTCAATTTTTTTTTTCCTGAGTAAGCCATCTACAACTTAGCTGCTAAACATGCAACATTAGCTTGCTTGTTAGATAAAAAAAGATGTACTCAGTGGAAGGATCCTGCCATATCTAAAAGGGTTTTGCCTTTTTTTTTTTTTTCTCTCTCCTCTTTAGGTGAAAGCAAATCTTGAAAAGGCAAAACAAGCTCTGGAAAGTGAGAGGGCTGAACTGTCCAATGAGGTGAAGGTTCTTCTGCAGGGCAAAGGCGATGCTGAGCACAAGCGGAAAAAAGTAGATGCTCAGCTCCAAGAATTGCAGGTGAAATTTACAGAAGGAGAAAGAGTCAAGACCGAACTGGCTGAGAGGGTTAACAAATTGCAGGTGAGTGGCACGGTTTTCCTATAGCTTCTAATTCAGCCCAGGGATAGAAAGAAAAGGTTGTAGGGTGGTACCTCCCCACATAGCTAGTTCAAAATTCTTGTTCCTCCAGAGGATAAAGTTCCTACAAAAAGCAAATCCCATCTATTACTTCCCAAGGACTATGCAAACTCCTCAACTCATTGCTAGGACAGGACATTTGGGTTGAAGTTCCTCCACATGAGCAGCAGACCTGAGAAGGTGAAGTCACCCATTGCCTTTTGAGTTTTGCAAGCCTTAAAATATCAGCATATCCACTCGCTTCCCTTCAGCATGTAGCTGTTTGTACAGTACAGTTCTGTAAATGTTGAACTGCCTGTGAACCTAGAGTGGCATGAACACTTACGATTGTGTAACTAGTTTGGAAGACAGTGTCTTGAAGCTTTTAATGTGGTTGATGGTGATGAGGGGGTAGCTCAAGAGTGATGTTGAAATTTAGGGTCTCCTTCTCCTTTCTTCAAGGGAACAACAAATGCCTTTGATTCACACCAAGCATTGTCTTCTGCCTTCTTTATGGAGGATTGTCATTAAAACTTGAGCATTGCCAGTGCGTGCACTCTCTTTGGGGCTGTGAAAATCTAATTCTGAGACTCTAGTTACAGCCCTGAAACAAATGGTATAAAATAGAAGAGAGTTAGTTTAATAGAAGCTTTTAAAACTCCGGCTACATTGTCCAAAATCTCATATAGGCCTTAAAAAAAACAAGAACAACCAAAACCAGAAGGCTATTGCAACAGAGGTGATCCCAAGTAAAAATCTGTTTTCACCTTCTCACATGTCATCCCTGGAACTTTGAAAATAATGCATTAATTCCTCTGAGAACACACATGCCTTACTGTTGAGAGGTGCCTCAGTTATCATTTTTGGGTCTCGTAGCTGCTCACCTGTTCCTGGCTTTGTTTTTACTGATGCATTTAATAACCGATACTCTGATCTCTCTCTTTCAGGTTGAGTTGGACAATGTCACAAGTCTTTTGAACCAGTCTGACAGCAAATCAATCAAATTGGCAAAGGACTTCTCTGCTCTGGAATCACAGCTTCAGGATACACAGGTGAGAGCTTTGGAAGCCAAGGCATCTGTGTGTGGTGCAGCCAGTGTCCTTTACAAATTCTTGAAGTCAGAAATCCCTCCAGACACCATTAAATACTGGATATACAACACTTCAAAGGATTGGGCCTGGCTTTTATTGCTAAGGGGCTATATTGCATGGTATGGAGAGCATTTCTACAGAAGCAAACTGTTCATCTTCCTTCCACTTATCCACATGTGGAACATATATAACTTTCCCTGTCTTCGATTTAGAAGTCCTCTATCATATTTCTGCTTGAGAGATCTTTAAGGCTAGAACTGCACTGGAATGCTAGGTTCTTGTTTGGGATCTTCATAGTCAGTGTTTGGCAGGGGTTTGTGCGTGTGTGTGATTTCCAGTAAATTTGTAAAGTTAAACAGAAAATTTTATTTCCCAGTAGATGTTGGAAGTGATAGATTCAAAAAATCTGGTATTTTTTCAGGAAAAAGTCATGGTTAGTCTTATACTTTGGGATGAAACAACCATTTACAGTTAATAGAATGTGACACTCTTTGTAAAGCATGCAGTACCAAGCAGAAGGTTGGAATGGAAAGGAATGGCGCACCAAACCTTATATACTAAGTAACCTTGAACAGTCATTGATGTTCTGTCTACTTATTACACTTTTTAAAAAACAGACTCAAAGATAGTGCACAAAACAAAAAATGATGTGCTAGTTTGAAGACTGGTTCTATTAGTCTCTACAGATACTTCCGCTCAAGCACTGGCAGCGTAAGTCAATAAATGCTGTTGGTGCCCTAAGTTGGTAAATGACAGTGTCTTAAAATTCTGCCAAGACCAGTGTTGGTTTTAACCATGCTGGATCACTGTAGCCTGTTGTCTGCTGCTTTGATACTTGAATATGAGAAAGTCATGTAGCAGAGTATAGGCATATTATTATTGTGAAAGGTTTTAATGCTTTGTGTGCTACTTGGAGGACTCCAGAAAAGACTGGGGATGGCCTCTGTGGTGAAGTAGGATACTTTAATCATTAGAGCATACGAAAGAATAGGACCCTTCTGAATATTTTGTTTCTATACTGACACGCTGGTAGACAATTATTTAAATTCTGTCTTAGGTTGTCTTATCTGTGAAATAAGTTGCATACTTCAACTGAACTTCAAAAGTACTCATTCTGGAGAGAGTGGGTGAGGATTTGTGAGCCTTTAAAGCCAAGGAGGAGTGCTGAATTCCACTGGGGTGTTTGCTTTTTAGGAGCTGCTGCAGGAGGAGACTCGCCTAAAACTGAGCCTCAGCACTAAGCTGAAGCAAATGGAGGATGAGAAGAACAGTTTCAAAGAGCAACTGGAAGAAGAGGAGGAGGCGAAGAGAAACCTGGAGAAACAGATCTCTGTTCTTCAGCAACAGGTACAGAGTCTGCATCGTGTAAACCAGTGCCTTTTGGGGACTGGACTGGATGATCTTTCGAGGTCCCTTCAGTCCCTAACATTCTGTGATTCTGTGTGATTCTTTTGAGAGGAAGCCTAAGTGCAAGTCTGTCTTGAAGGAAGTAAAATCTAAATGCAAAATTGACTTCTAGTAACAGAACCTTTTCTGGGAGAGGGTGGTCCTGCTGATTTAGGTGAGAGAGGAAAATAAAGAGGTCTCAGATAATCATACAAATTGCTTGTAGATTTCTGTCCAGGAATTCCTTTGGGAATTCTGTCATATAGTTTCATTTGAGGGGGCAGTAGTGCCTTCAGAACTGAGCAGACTTACTTTCTCACTTCTGGTGCCAGTAAACTACACATGACATTATCTGTGGCATGGCTTCATGTGTGATCTTTTGTGTCCTTCAGGCATTAGATGCAAAGAAGAAAATGGATGATGGTCTGGGCTGCCTTGAGGTAGCAGAGGAAGC